>NC_056748.1:283001128-283326128 GCF_019279795.1 Protopterus annectens | reverse complement strand
ATTTTCAAGAATTGGTCATCTCCCAAGGGCCTAAAGAAATAAAAGCAACTACAACTAAGAATCCCACCCCCTCGAACAGGGATTCTCAGTCCTTAGACAGATGGGGTAAAAAAGTATATACCTCAGCAAGTCTTGCCATTAGAGCATTAAATTGTCAGTTCCACGTGCTGAAATACCAGCAACATGCCATGGAACTCATTAAACAAAAATTATCTACCTTCCCTGACTATGCAGAAAATAAAGATTTACGGGAACTTATGCATTCTGCAAGCCAAATCAGTAAGCATACCCTGCAATGTGGGTTTGACACCCTAGAAGCATCCTGCAGGGCAGCAGTTACAGGTTCTGTACTTAGAAGGCATGCTTGGCTTAAGTAACAGACCTTGCCAGATCATGTCAAATCAAAATTATTGGACGCACCACTGAACAAAGACAATCTGTTTGGCACCAAAACAGAAGAGTTTTTAAAAAAAAAATGGAAGAAAAAGCTAAGTCTATGCAGACAGTTAAAGACTTTTTGCAAGTTCAGCCTCCAAGATTTTAGTAGGCATTGCCCCTCAAAACGTTGGTCCTTTCCAGCCCCCTCAAGGCCACCTCAGACTAGACCTAGGGATAACAGACCCCCCCAGACAGCAGTCTCAGGGTATGCAGAGATCTAAGCAATGGAGTAACTCCACTTCTAAACCAGGGAGTGCTAAGCCAATCCTTTATGGAAAGAATTCCCAATGACTCCTCAACTGCTCCTCTCATCTCTGCCCATCTGCTTGTGCCCCTAGGAGGAAAACTTGCTTCTCATGCAGAAAACTGGGCCTCCATCACTAACGATCGATGGGTCCTAAACATAGTGTCCCAGGGGTACAAATTTTATTTCCACATGTTGCCAATCCCAAAGGGATTCCCAGGTCTTCCTCCAAACCAGTGGGCAGAGGCAAAAACCAAGTTAATTTCCTGCTCTCCATGAGGGCAATTCAGCCTGTTCCTACAGATCATATAGGTCAGGGATTCTATTCCAGACTTTTTCTGATACCAAGAAAAGAGGGCACCTGGGGGCCAATCTTAGATGTATCTTTTCTAAACACCTTCCTGGTGGTACCAAAATACAAAATGCTCACACTGCACAGCCTTCTCCCTATGCTGTCCAAAGATGCCTGGTTAGCCACTCTAGACCTCAGAGGCCTATCTGCATATCCCCATCAGATATTCTTGCAGAAAATATCTACGTTTCAGGGAAGGATCTATGCATTATCAGTTCTCTGCACTTCCCCTTGGCTTATCCACTGCTCCCAGAGTTTTCACAAAATGCCTGGCTGCAGCTATTGCTTTTTGCAGACAAAGAAATATTCAAATGTACCCTTACTTGGACGACTGCCTGATTCAGGCAGTCAGTCAGGAAAAGCTGTTACAGCACCTGACATTTGTAAATGACCTACTAACCTCACTGGGGTACACTATTAACAAAAAGAAATCCAAACTAGTCCCCAGTCAAAAAAAATTGTATTCCTGGGAGCAAGCCTGGACACAGCATCCCAGGTGGCATTTCTAACTCCAGAAAAACAAGCCTGACAACGTACTTCTCTCAACTGAACTCCAGAACCCAGTTATCCGCAAGGAAAATCCTGCAAGCTCTAGGGTTCATGGCCCCCTGCAGTCTACTAATTCCATATGCCAGACTGCATATGAGGAAACTTCAGTGCTACTTAAAAAGCCTTTGGTGTCAACATTCTCAGGACCTGGAAACTATTATTCCTATGATACCCTGTCTCAGGAAAGATTTTCTTTGGTGGGCAGCAACATGCATCCACAACAAGGGACTTCCCTTTTCACAACACCACGCCACCCAGACCCTAACCACAGATGCATCAGACTATGCCTGGGGTGCTCACTTGGACGGAAGGTGCATTCAGGGCAACTGGAACCCAAACCAAATTCATCTGCACATCAACCAGAAAGAGATGCTAGCAGTTCAGCATGCTCTGCCAGCTTTCAGATCCTTGCTCTCTCCAGGGCTTTTACTAATCAAAACCGACAACACCACAGTAATGTTGTAGATGAACAAAGGTAACCCACTCTTACCCACACTGCAGGCTAGCCATGCATTTTCACCTGCAAACTCAATTCCTGCCAGGAAACCAAAACTCTCTGGCAGACAACTTAAGCAGAAATCTCCTAGACCCACACAAATGGCAATTAAACCACAACACCTTCAGCCTTGTGACACGAAAATGGGGTACCCCAAAGGTGGACCTATTTGCCTCCCCCTACAATCAACAGCTCAGCAAATTCTGCACCAGGGAACCTCACAGCAAGGCCTGGAAAGTGGGATGCCCTACCCTTCCAGTGGGCAAACCTCTCAATCTATGCATTTAACCCTTTACCTCTTCTTACCAGAGTATTACTCAAAATAAGGGAGGAAAGACCAAGGGCAATCCTGATTGCCCCAGACTGGCCACACCAACACTGGTACCCACTACTGCACAGTCTGTCCCCATTGCCTCCATGGCACCTCCCCCAGATTCCAACTCTCCTGACTCAGCAGGAGGGAGAGTTCTTGCACCCACAGTTGCAGACCCTGAACCTAGCAGCCTGGCTTATTCCTTGACTTCTCCTCCAGTGGCTAGCCTAAGCAAACAGTTTGTGGATGTCATACTTGAAGCCAGATGACCCAGTACTAGAAAATCCAATGCTGACAAGTGGAAAAGGTATTGTTCGTGTTTCCCAACTAAAGGAGCTGACCCAGAACAGACAACCTTACCTCTCATCCTGGATTACCTAGCAGAACTACTTCACAGGGGCCTATCCTTCTCTTCCATTAAAATCCATGGCTCTGCCATCTCTGCACATTACAGCACTGATCCACCTCTCTTCTCACACCCTCTCATCAAACAGTTCCTGAGAGGGGCTATCAACTTAAGGCCACCAAGAAGAGCCCCTACCCCTGCTTGGGACCTTAACTTTGTGTTGGAAAAGCTCATGCTCCTCCCCTTTGAGTCTGCAGCTTCAGCAGAGTTAAAATTCCTCTCTTGGAAAACAGCCTTGCTTCTGGCCATCACTTCAGCTAGAAGAGTGTCTGTGCTACAAACACTTATGGCTGTGGAACCTTTCATTATTTTTCATGCTGTCAGGGTTTCCCTCAGGACTAACCCAACTTTCATGCCTAAAGTGGTGTCCAGTGTGACACTCAACCTATCTATTCTTTTTCCCACCTTTTTCCC
Source organism: Protopterus annectens (assembly GCF_019279795.1). Taxonomy (NCBI): domain Eukaryota; kingdom Metazoa; phylum Chordata; order Ceratodontiformes; family Protopteridae; genus Protopterus; species Protopterus annectens. The sequence goes on along the minus strand of NC_056748.1, from coordinate 283,322,916 downwards.
TAAACCTCAAAATAAGGGGGAAAGGATCCTGCACTCTTTAGATGTGCACAGACAGCTCAGATTCTTCCTGGATAGGACTAAGCTCTTTAGGAAATCTTACCAGTTACTAATTAGTTTTGCACCAGGGGCAGAGGGCAAAGCCATATCAAAACAAACCATCTCCAAATGGATAGTGAACTGCATCCATTTCTGTTACAAACACCATGGGAAACCACCCCCACAGGGGGTCAGAACTCTTTTTACTAGGCAACTTCAACCTCCACAGCCTTTCTCAGAGGGATCCCTACCAGGGACATCCTGGAAGCTGCAGCATGGAGTTCTGTTCATACCTTCACCAGTCATTACCACCTTGCCTATCTTTTCAAAATCCAGGGCAGGCTTTGCAACCGCAGTCCTACAGGGCATACAAGCCAGCCCCATCTCTTCTTGACTGCCTCCACTCATTCCCCAGCTTTGGGAATCAGCCCAAGTGTGATGACTGCAACAGTGAAACACGAAGAACATAGTACAGTTGTGTACACTTACCATAAATGTAAATTTTTGAGTGTATTCGCTGTTGCAGTCCTGGTTTCCCACACTCCAGCCCCCTTGTCTGTCTCTCTCTTCCTCACCCTTACAGGGCTATTGGTGTTTACTTTCTACTGGTGGTGTTACTCCACCATAATTTAGCTCCCTGTCAGGGGCTCCTGATATTTGGGGCAAGAAAAACTGATGTAATGGCGTCTGCTGCCTGTTTTTATACCACTGACGACCTGACGTCAGTCCTGGAGTGACGGCAATCAACGCAGAAATACTTAAGCCTCTGGTATTCGGGCCGACTGAGGGCTACCTCTGCCAGGATAACCCAAGTGTGATGATTGCAACAATGAATACACTCGAACATCTACATTTATGGTAAGTGTACACAACTGTACTTTTACCCTGCTTGGATTACTTTTGAATACTTTGTAATTCTGTATAATATTTCAAGTTATATATCTATATATATCTATGTATCTACATATATATATATATATATATATATATATATATATATATATTTTTATTATTATTATTATTTTTTGACTTAGGACGAGTTTGTCTGCTCGTTCTACACTTCTTCCAGGGCTATGGCCACCTGTACTGTTTTGAGGAGCTTTGATTGGCTGCATTATCAAAACCTCCCAGATGATGTAAACAATTACATTTTAAATTCACCCTTAGATAGAGATTTAGTGTTTGACTCCTTTGCTACAGAGGCAATCAAAAAGTGGGATGAACGGAGAAAACTGATCCAGGGAATCAAGATTTTTTTTCAACCCTCCCTTTCCAAATTGTCCAATGGATTTCCTTCCTGATCACCCAGTTTTAACAAAAAAGCAGAATAAATAGCCTTAACAGATTTCAGGTAAGCAGCCATTTAGGAAGAAATGGCAGGGGGATTCCAAAAATAAATCTCAGACCTCCCAAAACCAACAACAGTCCAACATCTGAATAACTGTTTAGGAGACCTTGGCCTCTTTTCTCTTCCAGAAAATTTGAACCTTCATGTTTTTCTGTCAACAGAGTCAGACAAATGGGTTCTGAAAAGCATTCAAGGTTAGAGATGGCAGCAGCAGGAAATTCCTCCTTTCTGGGGGGGTGGTATTCCTTATCCTGCAGATCAGAATCTTATTTCCACCTGTTCTTCATCACATGCTGTCTGAAGGAGGGGACAGAACCAGTATCTCTCTCCCAGGCGAGGAAGGGGTTTTATGCAGGGGTGTTCCTAATGCCAAAGAAAGAAAATGCTTGAAGACCAGTTCTGGATCTTTCTTTCCTAAACCTGTTCATTGTAGTGCTCAAATTCAAAATATTGTCACTTCATAACCTGCTACCTCTTCTTCCTCTCAATTTTCCTGGTAAAATTAGACTTAAGATGCTTATCACATCCCTAATCATCCAGATTACAGAAATTTCTTAAGGTTTTGTGTGTCTGGATTGTATTATCAGTTCTCTGCCTTACTCTTTGGCCTATCCACTGCACCAAGTGTTTCTACAAAAGCTCTAGCTCCCTTTAGAGCTCTTTGCAGGCTACAGGGTATTCACTGTCCACATTTTTCTATATTTAGACTACTTGCTTATCTTTGCTGAGTTTTTTTCAAGGTGTTCCGGCATCTCCCTCTTGGATGAGGCATCTCTTGCTAAAACTGGGATTCTAAGAGAGCATTCTTTACTCCCTCACACAGAATTGTGTTCCTGGGATGTCAACTAGGCACCTCAGCTAATGACCTTTTTTTCCACAGGAAAAAATAGATCTTTAGTTAGATTTGTTTCTAAGGGTTTCCACTCAGATTTTGGCCAGTGCAAAGGAATGCCTCAAATTTTTGGGTGTCATGATGTCTGATTATCATGATACCAGACTCCATGTGAGAAAGATATAGTGGTATCTGAAATCTGTTTGGTCTCGGCATCTATGCCTCTTATTTTTTCTGATCCCAGTCCTCGGGGTTGTCAGAAGAGACCAGATATTCTTAAATCCAGGTGTCCCATTTTCCCTCCCTGCTCCAAAGCAGTCACCACAGATGTTTTGGACTTTGCTTGGAGACCATTTTCAGGAGGTATAAACGTGCAGGGGGTATGGACACTAAGGACAGGCACAGACACATAAATATCAATTAGATACTTTCCCTGATCAAGGCACTCAACTCTAAATAGTCTTTGTTCCCCAAGACCCCTTCAAGTGGTTGCAGACAATACCACAGCCATGTAGTACATCAGCAAGCAAGATGGCACCAGGTCGTATCCCCCTTTGCAGAGTAGTAATTTTGGCTTAAGATATAGCTTCACAATACAGTGTCACTCTACAGGCATCCTACATTCCGTCAGTACAAAATTGTGTGGTGGGGAAAATGAGCAGGACCAGGGCAGCCCCTCAAAATTGGAAACTAGATCCAGGGTCTTACAAGATTTGATCCATCTGTAGGGAGTTCCTTAAGTATACCTATTCGCCTACTCTCTGAACAATCAACTGGCAAAATTCTGTTACAGAACTCACTTTTAAGAAGGCCTGGAAGACTGATACCTTTTCTTTGTTTTAATAGGAATGTTCCTGCATGCCTTTCCATTCTTTCTGCTAATATCGAGGGTACTTCTGAAGATTCAGAAGAAATCCCCAAAGGTCAGTGTTATGACTTTTTTTGGCCCAAGCAGCTGTGATTCTTCCTTCATTGGTGATGGCCAGGGGCAGTTGCCACAAGCTTCTTCAGACTGGATCTACTCACAGAAGACCAAGGGTGTTTAATACACCTCTACATCAATCATCCTCACTTGACAGCATGGATGATAGGCTCTTAATTCCTTTTAGGCACCTGTTTTCTAAGGATGTGCAGCAGGTACTAATGGAGACAAGAAAGCCTGCTACTAGAAAATCATATATTAGTAAATGGAGTTGGCACCACGAACATAACCAGCGCACATTCAGTGCTCGTTGTTCCCTGGTTTTTCAATATTTGTGTGTTACTATCCTATGGCTTTTCTTTTCCTCTGTCAAGGTTCATTTATCAGCCATTTCAGCATGTCTCCTGATGGATCCTCCTGTTTCTATGCAGTCTTGTGTCATTGTCACTTCATAACCTGCTACCTCTTCTTCCTCTCAATTTTCCTGGTAAAATTAGACTTAATTGCCTTTTTTAGGCAAGGCTCAAAAGTCAAACCCACCCCCATAGACAGCACAAGGAACAAGAAACTAAGGGTAATGCTGCTAAACGTCAGAAATCTTAACCTCAAGATGCACGCACTCAAAGCTCTCCTCAGTATGGAGAACATCGATATCTGTGCAGTGACAGAAACCTGGTTCAAGGCTTCAGAGAGCACCCCAGCACTACCAGGCTATACCTTATATCATGCTTTTCAGCCCCAAATCCCGGACCGAACCACAAAAGGAGGGGGAGTTTCCATTTTTATCAAGGATATCCACACCTCCAGGTTAGTGGCATTGCACAAAGTATCGGAGACCATCCATGTGCAACTAACAGTGGGCAAGACTGCTTTTCAGTTTATAGCATCCTACAGACCACCCTCTCAAAGTCAGGAATCCCATTCGGCTTTCCTGAAAACATTGGAGAACATGAAGATCTCTCCGAACACCATTATATTGGGCGACTTCAACTACCCAAACATTGACTGGAAGCACTACTCAAGCCCCAGCACCTTAGCCCAAAGATTCCTGGAAATTATAAACTCAAATGCTATGGAACAACTAGTGACCACTCCCACAAGAGGGGACAACATACTAGACCTGATCATTACCAACATATGGGGACTCTGTGCTCCACACCAGACGTATGTCCCTCATTGGTAAGATCAGACCGTAAATTAATTTCAGTGGATGTCCACATCCCGACCCCACCCCCAGCCCAGAAAACCACAGTGAAAAACTTCTCAAAAGCGAACTTCTCGCTTCTCAAAACCGAAGTGGAATCCTTCAAGGCCCCAGGGCCAGTGGAAACTACAGCCCAAACTGCAGAATCCTATATAAATGCATTCTACAGACATCTCCAGGAATGCATGGATCATGCTATCCCAAACAAAACCAAGACCCAATCAGCCAAAGGCAGGCGTCCAGTCTGGTGGACCCCTGCCATAACTAAACTGTACAACAGAAGGAGGAAGCTACTACATGATAGAGCAAAATCCCTAATAGAGAAGGCATCTCTGATCACTACTAGCAAAAAATTACGATCCCTCATAAAATCCTCCAAGGCCAGCTTCAAGAGAAAAATTGCACAGGACACCAAAGACAATCATAAGGCTTTTTTCAGTTATGTTAGAAACCTGGGATGCAACTCCCAGACTTGTTCTGAGTTGATTCTAAACGACAAAAAATACACTGAACCCACAGACATCGCCAATATCCTGACAGACAGGTTCAGTGCAAACTTCTCCGCCCCCTCCCCCCCAAAAGAGCAAGTATCTATCCCGGCAGAGGGCTGCCTCCCAAACATCTCAGATGCTCAGGTGAAGGCTGCCCTCTCCAAAGCAAAAAAACACTGCTTCCATGGGACCAGATGGCGTCCCAGGTTGCGTCCTACATGAACTACAAGAGGAACTAATCCCTCAAATAAAACAGCTATACAATCTCAGCCTCACTACAGGATATGTGCCCACAGAATGGCGTACAGCAACAGTGGTCCCACTCCACAAAGGTGGAGCCTCTACGGACCCTGGAAACTATCGCCCCATAAGCCAGACTGGCTTAGTCTGCAAGGCTATGGAGAGGATCATCATGGAGCTCATAAACAAAGACATTGGGGACCTACAGACACTAGATCCTACCCAGTTCGGCTTTGTCAAGGGCAGATCCTGCCTTTTGAACCTGGTTGACTTCTTTGAAACAGTCACCAAAGCCATAGATGAAGGGAAGGAAGTCCACACAGCCTATCTGGACCTTGCAAAGGCATTTGACACAATACCCCACTCGGGCATCATAGATAAGCTATCCAGCTTAAATATAAACCCCTATGTCACAAGATGGGTCGCAAACTGGCTCAAAGACAGAACCCACAGAGTGAGAGTTGCTGGAGCCATGTCAGACTCAAATCCGGTCACAAGTGGCATCCCACAGCGTTCTGTCCTGGGACCACTCTTGTTCGGTATATACTTTTCCGAGGTACAGGCAAACGTGGGAGGACTATGGCTCACCAAGTTCGCAGACGACTGCAAACTGGGCGCCATAATCAACTCTCCAGCTGACACAAACATCCTTCAAAAAGGTCTCACAGAGACAGATAACTGGTGCCAGCGCCATGGTTTAAAGCTAAATGCCAAAAAATGTATAGTCATACCCTTTGGCAAAAACAATGTGCCCACAAATTACCACATAGGCGGAAACCCATTAAGTATAGAGAAAGTTATTAGGGACCTGGGGACCCAAGTTGATAGCAACCTCTCCTTTGAAAACCACATTGCCAAAGAGGTTAGAAAGACCTTCTACATAGCCCACCTCATCACGAAGGGTTTCACATCTAGATCGAGAGGTAATCGTGCCCCTTTATTCATCCCTCTTCAGGCCCATCATAGAATACAATGCCTCTTTTGGGATGTACCTTACCCGACACCTGCAGCAATTAGAAAGACCCGAAAAGTATCTCACCAAGAGGATCAAGGGTCACAAACAGATGCCATATGCTGCTCGGTTAAAAAAAAACTCCAGCTCTACTCAGTTGCATACCGCCTACTTCGAGGCGATCTATGCCTGACATACAAAGCTATGTCAAATCCAGAATTAATGGCCATGCTCCACCTCAGTAAATCTAAATCCCGTAGAGCCACATGCTCGAGGGACTTAAACCTCAGCACAGAAATAAATAGAACTTGCTGGAGGGACAGATTCATAACCCAGAGGCTCCCTTCGCTCTGGAATAGAATTCCAGTTCATGTGAGGCAGAGCACCTCACTGAATCTCTTCAAGAAGAATCTCGATAAGTGGATGGGGGATCATAGGTTTGTCCCAGGGATTTCTCCCGTGTCACTATTAGACAGAGGCACAGTAAACTAAACCTTAAAAAGGGCACAGTATACTCAAATCAAGGGGTGGCGTAAGCCATACAGAATCGGGCTAGGCTTATAATTGCCCCAGGGCAGATAGCCTAGTATGAACCTATGAACCTATAATGTTCTTAAAAGGAGTTTTGCATAAGAGGCTTCCTAGAAAAATGCTGCCCCTTCCATGGGATCTTAATTTTGTGTTAGAGAAACTAATACTTCCTCAATTTGAACCAGTTAATCTGGCTGACTTGAGGGTCTTTACATGGAAAACGGTTTTACTGATTGCTCTACCTCTGGAAGAAATGCATCTGAGTTGCAAGCTCTTCTGGTGAGTTCAACCCCATCTCATTTTCCACAGGGACAGGGTTTCTTTAAGAACTAGTCCTCCTTTTATGCCTGAAGTGGTTGGTATTCAAGCTTATTTTAAGCTAAACTATCCATCTCCCCGTTTTGTTTCCTGAACCTAAAAATGAGGGAGACGTAATTCTCCATACCTTTTATGTCCACAGATAACTCGTGTACCATCTTAACAGAACTATATCTTTGAGGTATTTGGGATCAATTGTTCATTTCTTGGGAAGGTAAGAAGTGACAACCTGTGTCAAAGCAGACTATTTCTAAATGATTGTCCAAGGATATTACCTTTTGTTATACTCACCATAAGTCTATTCCAGGTGGGGTTAAGGCCACACTCTACTAGGGCCTTGGCTTCATCTATGGTGTTTTGGAAAGGGTTAGATTTTAGAAGTATTCTAGAAGCAGCTACTTGGTTCTCTGTACACATTTTTACAAAGTACTATAAGCTTGATTCCTAATCTAGGTCTAGATCAAGTGTTTCTAGGACCATTTTCCAGGAGCAGACCCTTCTCATTCCACTTCCCAGATATAGTTAGCTATGATAATCTACCTGTATAGCCAAGGATGCTGCAACAGTCGTCAGTATGAAGAGTACAGTTGTGTAAATTGAACTTAACCAAAACAGTAGATGTTCTAATGATCACTGCTGCAGTAGCCACTCCCTCTTCCACCCCCTTGTTTTTTGGTGCGTTTTTTTTTTTATGCCAGGGTATGGAAATCTTTGTTAATGTTAACATTGTCCTTTCAGGTCTCAGCCTTCTCTTCCATCCTGGCAAGAAAGCTCTAAAGGCTTCACATCCATAGGTGTCTTTTAGTAGTCTTAGCTTGAGCTGCTTTACAGTTTGAGTATGTGGAAGGTACCCTGAAGCTTTGGAAGCTAGCCGGCTGTTTTATCCTTGGCAAGATATAACCCATATAGCTAAGGCTATTGTAACAGTGATTATTCAAACATCTACTTTTATGGTAAGTTCTACGTACACAACTATACTTTCCTGTTGTGCTAGTTCTCCATGATATTTATTTTTAATTGATCCATGTTTTTATTCTCTATGCTGCAATGCTCTCTTTATTTGTAGCACCAAACGTGGATTTTGTTTGAGAATCTCGTAATACTGCTTTTGTTGCTGCAGCAGAGGTTCTTGAAACAAGATTGTACATTAATGTGACATGGTACTGTATTTGTAAATATTTCACCATACTTTTCCTGTTATCTTGGCATTCAGAGAGTTTCCTGTTTTATTTTCTTTCTCAGTGTTGTAGTTAGATGAGACTAGCCACTTTCTCAGCTGGCTTTGAGAATGTGCATCATTTATTGACATCTTAAGACTATACTATTACTGAAAGTCAATTGGTCTGTTTCTCCTGTTACAGTAGGTTCATGTACAACTACTTTTCAAACTGGAAATAACTGCTTGCCTGTAAACTAACTTACTTTCTTCTATCATTCTTTGTACAGGTTACCACAATTTAAAGAAGAGGCAAAAGGGTATATGGGTGCTAATATGAAGAAGGTAAGCATGTGGTTAATGTACATTAGTGAAGCCTTTCTCCTATTCATCATTGCTGCCCCTATAAAAATGTTCCTGTTTTTCCATCTTTGCTTTACAAGATTGTGATGGGGAAGAGAGAGAGGCTTAAGCACCATTAGTGTGTTAAGATAGCCTGTGGTTCACTTAGGGCTGTCTAGACTTGCTTGCCACTAAAGACTCAACTCCACTTTGATCATAGAACTTAAAAGGAGCATCTGTTCATTCTTCACATTGTTGGTGTCAAGATTTTAATTCTTTGCTAGGTAACTTGCTAGCTCCTTAGAGAGGGATGAACCTCTGTCTTTTCCATAGGCAACACAGCTTTGATTAGTGGCCTGAGCCATGGAATCTGATAGTGAGAGACTGGAGTTGAGTAGCTGATGTTGGCTTGTCTGTCCTGGGAGTGGAGGGTATATTGACTACTTTGGCTTGTGATGGAGCCTGTGTGGTGTGGAAGGTTATGCAAGCAAAACCCTACCAAACAATCAGAATTTTAAACATTAGATGTTAAATTGCTGAAGGTTGGGTTTTAGAGCACTGTAGAAAACTGCCAAAATAGCCATGAATGATGGATTACCAGACACTTCAATTCTCAGCCTTCACATAAGAATGTGAGTGCTCCACTAAAGCAAACCAAATTCTTCCTGAAAAGGGTTTTTCATATGAATTGAGTGTGTTGTCTGGCCTTGCAGAATGGAGGGATTGGAGTGGCTTTGAGGTGGTTACATGATCAGGGACCAAAAGATGCTTAAAAAATTGTGCTGTATATCTTTCTGTAGTAATTGAACCATTTTTGAGTGCAACATTTTTGGAGTTTTCTGATTGTATATGAGTGTTGTTGATAGGGTTCTTGATATTGCCATATATTTTCCCCTAAGTATGATAGAATAGAACTAAAACAATTACATTTGTACTTTTTAAGTGAAGATTTCTAAGAACTAACTTTTTCCAATTACATTGATTTAAGTTTTTCAAATTTTGATTTTGTGTACATTAGTGAATTCATTTCATAAAGAAAACTTCCGAGTTATGTGCTGCCATGCTCTTTGTTTTCTGAGTCAGCTCCTTTTATCCAACTGTGTCGTTTTGTAATAGAATTTAATTTTTTATAAAGCATACAGAAGTTTATCAGAACTGTGAATTTGTCCCACTGCTTGCAGATGTTAGTGCATTTTCATTCTTTTTACCACTGTGTTTTTTGCAGTACTCAGTCAGCTTCTGCTGTGCAGTTTGTGTTTTCCTGTGCTTTATTCATTTTTATTCTTTAACTCAGGCTAATGCTTCTTTAATTTTGTGTAGCAGAACAAACTTTAGTGGCAGCATAGTTAGAAGCGCATTGTCTGCTCTTTACTTTTATTTTGTGCACTTCCCAAAGATTATAGGCTGCTCAAATGAGACCTTCTTTCAGGCATTATTTCTATTTCACCACCACCTGTTGATAGTGTTGTCACTAAACTCTGAGTACAAAGATGATGTTATAAAGTGAACTATGGTATGTTGCATCAGCTTTCGTTATTGCACTAATAGCATCTCTGTGGGTTCACTTTTTTGTCCTCGCCCATATGACTGATGTCAGTTTTTATTATGTCCTCAACTAATGGGTTTGGATCCAATCCTATGGATCCAACTCTGCCATTGCTAAAACATGCAACAACCAAACACTCTCGAGCTTCTCCATTACCCATAATGCACCAACACCAAGTACCTCAGAAATCGTTTGCCGCTTTATGCAAAAGATGTGGTGACTGTTACTCTCAAGCAGATCATGTTTAACTTAGCAATTTTGTGGTTCTTGTAAGTTAAAACCTTATTTTTCTCAGGTCCTTTCTACCCTTTACCTTTTTTGTTTTATAAATATTATCTCTACTTAATATTTTTCTTAATTCCGTACATTTTGAACCTTGAATACTATCACTAGCATTCCTTTCCCCTGCCACTACACTTAGCATAGATTATTTATTACTATTGTTGATAATTCTCTATGCTTTCTTTCCTCTTACAGACTAAATTTTTTTAAAGTACTATTTTTTGTTGATGGTGCATATACTGCCCTTTGTTTCTCATAACTATGGCAGAGAAAGGCCCAGCTGGGTTCAAGAAATGTCTCAAGTGTGGGCATAAAATTCCTGTATCTGATCCCCGCACTTTGTGTATATTGCCTTGATCCTCTTCATTTACAGGATGACTGCGATCTGTCATGGGATCTGAAGTAGTTACTTCATTTGCTCTGCAACCTGTGGGTATCGGATCCAACATCGGATCCGAGCCGGCAGCTTTCCAAGCTCCAAGATCCGAGCTTCTAGCTCCTCCCCCTACCCACAATCCCCTGCTACCAACCACATTACCTCAGATCATATTTTGCCGTGGCTGAAGAAGCTTCCTTTTGAAGAGCTCCTGGCTGGGTGAGATCGTTTGTGATTTATAACCTCTTCTAGAATTTAAAATCTTGTGTGTGTGGTATTAGCCCTTTTTCTATCCCTTTTTGTGCTAGTTTAATTTTTTTTGGTGCAGTTAATTAGCTTTTCTTTAATCACTCCCCCTCCCCCCTTAGCGTTTGTGTGTGTGAGTGCTAAGATGTCTGAAGGGCCTAAGGCCATTTTTTCTAAATGTACTGAGTGTGGCCACAAGCTTTCCCCAGCTGATGGCCACACTCAGTGCGTTTTGTGCCTGGGGGCAGCCCATCTATCAGAGACCTGCTAGATCTGTGCGGCCTTTAACCCCCGGGCACTTCGGGATAGGAAAAACAAGCTGATCCTGGCGGGAAAGCTCCCCCAGGAGTCAGCTTCTTCTTCCTCTCCCGTTCGGGCTCCGGCTGCCTCGGCACCCTCTGTTCCCTTAGCTCAACCCGGGACTCAACCTCCCTCTTCGGGTTTGAGCTCTGAGGAAACTATTGCCTCTTCTGCTAGGGAGAAGAGGCACAAGGATAAGGAGGGACATAGATCCCATAAAAGGCGGGCTGAATCTCACCCCTCGGCTCCGCCAGCTAAAGCAGCTAAGTCTCCCTCGAGGGTCTCCGGATCCTCCTCCTCTCGGCTCCGTTCGCCTAGCTTCTCGCCGGAGGAGGAGGATCGGTCTCCCTCGAGGTCATCGAGGCGGCCCTCCCGGCCCAACTCGACTACCTCTTCCAGGTCAACGAGAAGCATCTCCGAAGCGGATATGGCTCGGATGTTGCGTCGGTTCTTGCAGACCCAAATGCAGATGGGGGTGCTCTTTCCTCTCCCCCCCCCCCCTCTGGGGGGGAGTGCGGCCCCCATGTTTGCCCCGATCACTCCTTCTCCGACTCGTTTTCGGATCTCGGAGTCATCGGATCCAGGCCCCTTCGGACCCAGGGATTTGTCGGTGCCGATAGCGCTGATCTCTTCGCCGACTATGCCCTCAAGCTTGTCTGATCCGAGCTCTCGGGGCCGAGGGCTGAGCGTCGGATCCGAGGGAGTTGTGTCTTTGGAGCTGTTGGCTTCAGAGCGCACCTCTTTCTCGGCGCCGACTGCATCGGCTCTGACCCCGATCCCTTCCTCGAAGCCAAGGAGATTGCTCTCAGAGGCTGCCGAGGGAGATTCTCCTTCGGCTTTTGAGGTAGTGGAGAGGGTACTGTCGAGGTCCTCCAGGTCCCCGGTTCGGGCTTCGGATCCACCAGTACCCCCACTGTATGAGGGTCTGTCTTCCATCATCCGACCATCGGGGCAGCCTGCCCAAGCCCTCCAGCTAGTTCCCGTGGAGGAACAACAACCCGTGGACGAGCCCTCTTCGGATAGCCCCACCAAGGAGGTTCCTCGGAAACGTCGGTGTAAAAGGAGGCACCTGGACTCCCCCGAGCCCGTTACCACCGACACAGACTTAGATAATAGGGAGGGTTCCCCAAGATCACCCCCTGAAGATGTCTCCTTTGGAGACATCATGGAAATGTTGCATATTAGAGGGGGGTGGTCTGCCCAAAAACCTTCCCTTGATGAATCCGTGTTCCTGGAGGCGTTTGAGGCAGGCCCATCTACCTACTGGGTGTCCCCTCCAGCCGACCCCATGGTGGACTTACCACCAGGGCATGGAAGGAGCCCGACACCGTGGAGCCAATCCCTAGGCGTCCCAATAAAGTTCTAAGTCCCCCCACAGATACAGTCATGGGCCAAAGGAACCCCTGTTGATGCCATGTTGGTGGTGGCGGCCACCAAGAAAGAACTCGCTCAGGAGAGTTCTTTGGTCCACCCGCCAGATAAAGAATCTCGAGCGTTGGACCGGATTGGGAAGCAGATGTTTGCTTCAGTGACCTTTTCCATAAGGGCGCAGAACTATATGGCACATACCATCAGGCTACAGCGAGACTTGATCAAGGAATACGCTGCAGCCCCCCCGGAGTCCATGTCGGTCAGAGACAAGAATGTGTTTACGACACGAATGGCCACTCTGAAATCCATCTCTAATACGTCTATGCGGCTCCTGTCCCATGCTTCGGAGGGAGCCGCTAGAGCCAGAGGAGCAGGGGTCGTCTTAAGACGTCACACCTGGCTCCGTCTTTGCGACTTTGCAGATCCCTTCAAGGCGTCCTTCGCGAACGCCCCCTTTGACGGTTCTGCTCTTTTCGGCAAGACCGTTCACGATATGCTGGTCCAAAGCGAAAAGGACGGGAAGACGCTGTCTGCCGTCGGAGTCCGCTTCTCTAGTCCCCAAAGATCCTTCTCCAGGAATCAGAGGGGACAAAAGAAGCTGTGGTTCCGCAAGTCTCAGCAATCCCATCCAGCTGCGGACCACTCGTCCTCTAGAGGCAGAGGAGGACAAGGTGGACGCCGGCCCAGAGGCAGAGGGGGGGGCCGCGTAATTTCGGGTCTAGAGAACCTTTCTCGGACAGACCCACGCAACAGCCCTGAGGGCTTGCCCGACTGTCCCTCTCTGGAGGCAGTCGGGGGGTGGTTGACGGAGCACCTGTCAAACTGGGAGTCCCTTACAACGGATCGATGGGTGCTCCATATCATTTCCAGAGGTTATTCCATTCCATTCCTAAATCTTCCCCCCAAAATCAGATGTCTCCCCGATGTCCCACCCGATCAGAGGGAGGCAGCGGCTTCAGAGATTTTGAAGCTGCTAAGAGCGAGCCATCCAGCCCGTTCCCCCAGATCAGTCCGGATTGGGTTATTACTCAAGGTTCTTTTTGGTGCCAAAGAAAACTGGGGACCTCAGACCCATCTTAGACCTTTCCGCTCTGAACCTGTTCATACCCAAGGAAAAGTTCCGGATGGACACTCTCTTCAATCTATTCTCCCCCTGCTGTGGGAGAATGACTGGATGTGCTCCATAGACCTCAAGGATGTGTACTACCACATCTTGATGGACAGACGATCCAGGAGGTTTCTCCGCTTCCGGCTCGGAATTCAGGGATGTCCTTCAAGGATGCATCTGCAGTCCTAACAAATGGGTTGTCCTGTCGTCAGGCAGCCCTTCGGTCGGCCGGATTCCAAAGTCTGGGTCTGACCTCGGCTGGTGTCGCACTTCACCCGACGTCATAGCTGCAGTTCTTCGGGTATAAAGGCATCAGCCGACGCCATTTTCCTCCGTCTTTCTTGCCGCGTGGCGCCCAAAGCAGAAGCTGTTCGCAAGTGCTGGTCGGTCAGATCCAGAGATTACTACTACCGAATACTACTTCGAAGACTTCTAAAAAGCTAAGTACCCCGTTGGGGACTCTTTCTTGCCTCAGCCGATGTCAGAAAAAGTGAATAACTGTTTAACTTGTGGGAAACAAATACCTCATAAAGATTTCCACTCTTACTGCTTACCTTGTTTAGGCCCAGACCACGAAGTAGTATCTTGTCTAGCCTGTGCCTCTTTTAACCAACGGACGCTTAGACGTCGGTCGGAGTTTGCTGAGCAGTTTTTCGGCTCTGATTTTGCGTATATCATGACGTCGGATCCTCCGACTACACAAATTGCCAAAAAACGCAAAGAAAAGGACCGACACTCGCGGTCCGCGGTTTCGGCCGAAACCGCGGTTAAGCAAACCGTGAGTGTCTCTGTTTCAGCCGAAGCCGAGCAAGCGGTCCTTGCTTCAGCCGAATCCATGCCTTCTACCGAGGCCTCTTCTAGCCTAGTAGAATCGGCTTCAGAAATTCAACCTGCGGTTGCGGTTTCTCAGGAATTATCTGACACCATCCCCTTGGATATCTCAACTCCTGCACGTGGAGCTGCTAGGCCTCCGGCAGCCATGTCCATTAAGGCCTTTGCTAGGGCTAAAGCAGCTAAAGCTACAAAAACTGTGCCTACTAAGACCCCCTCTCACAGACCCAGCTCTAGTTCCCAAATGCTTTCCTTGGCAGAGGATCTTATTTCTTTAATCCGGGGATCCCAACCTCATCCAGACAGGGCCTCTCATCCACCTCCAGAGAAGAGGCCTAGAGCAGAGCCCCCTGAGCCAGTGTCCACAGATGATTCCTCTGATGATTCAGACAATACAGACCCTCCAGAGGCCCCTTATTCCCCTTACGAAGACTCTGATGCTGAAGAGTCCATCCCTTCTGCCTCTCCACCTGAGGAATTTTCCTTTGAGGAAACCTTGCATGCTATGAGGGAACAATTTCAATGGCAGGGCCAGGATTTTTCAGACTCCAGGAAAAGGCTTAGAACCTTTTTGCATTTACCACAACATAGGCCTTTAGCTATACCTCCAGTTCTGTCTGTTGTAGATGATGCATTTAATGACGCTTGTACTGCTCCTGATTCATTACCTCCGGCCCCTGCTAAGCCCGATAGGTACTACAGGGTCCCGGACACACATCACCATTTATACAAGGCTCCATTTGCAGATCCCGAGACTATATCCCAGGGGCCTAAGGCTGTAGCAAGTACCTCTGCTAAAAATCCCCTCCCCTCTGAAAGGGAATCCAGATCCTTAGAGAGATGGGGTAAAAAAGTTTACACTTGTGCTACTCTGTCAGCTAGGGCCTTGAACTGTCAATTTCATATGATACAATATCAAGAATATATGCTTGACCAGTTAACTAAAAAACTGTCCTCTGATGAACCTTTTGATAAGAAGTATGTTCAGGAAATGGTACATAACATTCAGCAAGTTAGTAACCATTCTTTAAAATGCGGCTATGATGCACTGGAGGCTTCCTTTAGATCAGCCATGACTGGCACAGTTATCAGAAGGCATGCATGATTGAAAGAGCAGGCCTTACCGGACCATGTCAAATCAAAACTGTTAGATGCTCCCATGGACAAGGCCAATTTATTTAGTTCTCCTGCACAACAGGTATTGAAGAAGATGGAGGAGAAGGCAAAATCTGTACAAACAGTGAAAGATTTCTTACAGGTCCAACCTCCAAGGTTTAGCAGGAACTGGCCCTCCAAAAATTGGTCCTTTCCAGACTCCTCGAAAGCACAGAGAGGCAGGAATAGGTGATCAAGAGGCAGAAACCAATCCAGGGGTGCCTACAGGGGACGCCAGTGGCAGGGTAACAACCAGCAAGGCGCAGACGCAGCCACCACCACTGCAACAGGACAATCACAGTGACTTGGCTCTGGCACCGCCTACCAGGGAACAACTACAAGCACCCTTAGGCGGAAGGCTAGCCTTATTCTCAATAAACTGGCATTATGTTACAAGAGACAAGTGGATTTTACAGACAATAGACCAAGGATACAGGTTCCACTTCCATACCCTACCAGGGAAGAGAGGAATGCCAAACCTACCTCCAAATCAAAAGACAGAAGCTCTAAAACAAATTTCTCAATTATTAAGGATGAGAGCTGTGGAAAGGGTACCATCTATGGAGCAAGGAAAGGGATTTTACTCCAGACTATTCCTGGTACCAAGAAAAGAGAACAAATGGAGGCCTATTCTCGACCTGTCCGCTTTAAACACATTTCTCATTGTTCCAAAATTCAAAATGCTGACTCTACAGCAGCTTCTTCCCATGCTGGGCAAGGAGTCTTGGCTGGTAACTCTAGATCTCAAGGAGGCATACCTGCCCGTCCCCATAAGACCAAATTGCAGAAGATACCTCAGATTTCTTGCAGGATCAGAGCATTATCAATTCTCAGCATTGCCCTTTGGCTTATCTACTGCGCCCAGAGTGTTCACGAAATGCCTGGCATCAGTAATTGCTCATTGCAGGCTACAGGGAATCCAAATTTATCCCTACCTGGACGATTGCCTGATACAAGCGGACAACAAAAACAAGCTAACAAACGACTTACAAAGAGTCATTTACCTGCTACAAGCCCTGGGATATACAGTGAATATAAAAAAGTCAAGGCAGATACCATCCCAAAGAATAACCTTTTTGGGTGCAGAACTGGACACATCAAAGCAAATGGCATTCCTAACTGCAGAAAAACAAGAGCAACTACCTCTCTACTTCTTGGCATTAGCAAAGCAGAACCATCTAACAGCAAGAAAAGTACTGCAAGCCCTGGGCTTCATGGCATCTTGCATAATACTGGTCCCTCATGCCAGACTGCATATGAGAAAGCTACAGTGGTACCTAAAGAATTTATGGTCTCAACACAAGCACAGCCTAGAAACCAAAATTCCAATAATCCCATGCCTGAAGCAAGAGTTTCTATGGTGGGCTCAGGCCTGTCAGTCAAACACAGGATTGCTCTTCAACAGCATTCAACCAAGCCAAACCATCACGACGGACGCCTCAGACCTCGGTTGGGGGGCCCACATGCAGGACAGGTGCATACAAGGCTTATGGGCTCAAGACCAGCTGCACCTACACATAAATCTAAAGAAAATGCTGGCAGTAAAATTGGCAATCCAGACATTCAGACCATTTCTCCAGGAAGGTCAGTTGATGATAAGGACAGACAATACAACAGTAATGTGGTACATCAACAAACAGAGAGGCACACATTCATACCCTCTATGCCGGATGGCACTGGACCTATGGAATGTGGCTCTGAGCTGCAACATTCAGTTACAAGCAATGTTTGTACCGGGAAAAGAAAACATTCTAGCAGACATATTAAGCAGGACTACCTCAGATGCTCACGAATGGATGCTGCATCCGGACATCTTCAAAGACATCACAAGAAAATGGGGACTCCCAGAAATAGACTTATTTGCATCCCCACGCAATCACCAGCTAAAGAAATTCTGCACAAGGACGTACCACCCACTTGCTTGGAGGGGTGGACTCCCTATCTTTCAGTTGGAAAAACCTGACAGCATATGCATTCCCACCACTTCCTTTGATGCACAAGGTGCTATTGAAGATCAAAGAGGACCGTCCAAGGATCATTCTGATAGCTCCAGACTGGCCAAGACAACATTGGTACCCATTACTATGGAGCATGTCTCGGGAACAAATATGGACACTACCCCTGGTTCCATTGCTGTTAACACAGAACAACTACAACATCCTGCATCCAAGCCTGAAAACTCTGCAGCTGACTGCCTGGAACATTACATAAAATCAATTAACCCAAATTTATCACAAAGGATTAAAGACATTATCCTTGAGGCTCGCAGACCCTCAACAAGGAAAAATTATGCAGCAAAATGGAAAAGATATCTCATTTGGAGTACGGCAAGGGGAGATGATGTGTCACAGGCAAACATAGCCAGCATCCTGGAATACTTGGCAGAGCTCTTCCACACAGGCCTGTCCTATTCTTCCATCAAGATACATGCATCAGCTATTTCTGCAGAATACAGCTCGGATCCTCCTGTCTTCTCACATCCTCTGCTCAGACAGTTTCTGAGAGGAATTAAAAATGTAAAACCTCCTAGGAAACCACCATTGCCAGCATGGGACTTGAACTTTGTGCTAGAAAAATTGACACTTCCTCCTTTCGAACCAGCAGCAACAGCAGAATTACAATACTTATCATGGAAGACTGCTTTCCTGCTGGCAATCACTTCAGCAAGAAGGGTATCTGAACTACAGGCATTAATGGCAGTGCAACCCTTCCTGATCTTCCATCAAGATAGAGTGTCCATGAGAACAAATCCTACATTTATGCCTAAGGTGGTATCCAGAGTATCTTTAAATCAGGCTATCCACCTACCTACATTCTTCCCCAACCCACAGAACAGGGGAGAAAGACTGTTGCATACCTTGGATGTACATAGACAGTTACGCTACTACCTGGACAGGACCAAGGGCAATAGAAAAACTGACCAGCTACTGGTAGCATATGCAACAGGAAGGGAAGGAAAAGCAATTTCAAAACAGACAATCTCCAAGTGGATAGGAAATTGCATTAGATTTTGTTACTCCTACCATGGAAAGAAAACTCCAGAGAACATCAGGCCTCACTCTACAAGGGCTACAGCCACTACCACAGCTTTCTTACGAGGAGTGGCTACCAAGGACATTATAGAGGCTGCTACTTGGACCTCCGTGCATACATTTGCCAAGCATTATAACTTACCTTTATACTCTAGATCCCGAGCAGGGTTTGCCACTGCTGTTTTGCAAGGGATCCTAACTACACCATAATTTCTTCTTCCTTCTCCCCTAGTTTAGCTATGGTATTCTACCCATTTGTTAGGACTGCAGATGCATCCTTGAAGGACATAGTACAGTTTTGTACCTACCATAAATGTAGATGTCCGATAGGAATGCATCTGCAGTCAGGATTACCCACCCGCCTTCCCCTCTGTGGTACTCCTAGGGTATTTGCCCATCTTATAGCTAGCTGGGGGGGATCTATTATGGTGTATTTGTTTATATATATGTACATACATGCTTATTTTTTGTGTTTGCTCTCTACTATTTGGAAACATTGGCATTTATCCAAATTTAGCCTTCCAAGAGGGCACCTGGCATCTGGGGCAAGAAACACTGAGGAAAATGGCGTCGGCTGATGCCTTTATACCCGAAGAACTGCAGCTATGACGTCGGGTGAAGTGCGACACCAGCCGAGGCCAGACCCAGACTTTGGAATCCGGCCGACCGAAGGGCTGCCTGATGACAGGACAACCCATTTGTTAGGACAGCAGATGCATTCCTATCGGACATCTACATTTATGGTAGGTACAAAACTGTACTTTCTTCCATTTGGCCTCACCTCAGCCCCCAGAGTGTTCACCAAGGTCATGGCGGTGGTTGCAGCCCACCTGAGATTTCAGGGCATTCAGGTCTTCCCATACCTAGACGACTGGCTCCTTACCGCGACCAACAGGCATCAGCTCTCTGTGGCGAGAGATTACGCACTGACTCTAGCCCACAACCTAGGCATTTCAGTGAACCGGCAGAAGTCCTGCCTGTGCCCCACTCGAGCCCTGGAATTCATAGGGGCCAGGTTGGATACTCAAATCTCCCGAGCTACTCTAACGTCAGTCAGACTGAACAGCTTGTCGTATCAGGTGTTAGCCCTTCTTCGGAGTCCTACTCCTCCAACGGAGTTAGTCCTGAGGGCACTGGGGTCTATGTCAGCAGCGATCGGTCTTTCCCTCCATGCCCGTCTGTGAATGCGAATATTACAATGGACCCTTCAAGTCCAATGGTCCCTCTTGTTCCACCCATTGAACACGCCGATACCGCTGAGCAGAGTTTGCAGGGACTCCCTTTTTGGTGGTTACATGCGCGGGAACTCAGAGAAGGGATTCCTTTTGTGATTCCCCCGGTCGAAGCCACGTTGACCACGGACGCTTCTCGCCTCGGGTGGGGGGGGGCATTGTTCAGGCAGATCCGTTCAAGGCACGTGGACTTCCCTAGAGACTGCATTGCATATCAATGTCCTAGAGATGAGGGCGGTGCTTTTGGCGTTTCAAGCTCTCCATGACCTTCTTCCCCTGGGGACTATTGCGATCCAGATAGACAAACATGTCAGTAGTCTGGTATGTAAACAAACAGGGAGGAACCAGATCCTATCCCCTGTGTCGAGAGGCCATGAGAGTTTGGGAATGGGCGATCTCCACCAACTGCTTTCTGGTAGCAACGCACATCCCGGGACGGTCCAACATATTAGCGGACAAGCTAAGTCGGGTACTTCTCACTCCGTACGAGTGGTCTCTGAATCCATCTGTTGCGAAGCCGATCTTCCACAAATGGGGTCGGCCTCGCTGCAATCTTTTTGCTTCTCCTTTAAACACAAAATGCAGCGAGTACTTTGCAATAATTCCCCCCAGAGGGGAGACCCCCAGAGACGCTCTAGTCCATGCTTGGCCTCCCGGGCTCCTTTATGCTTATCCCCCCCTTCCACTCATGATGAAATTCATTCAGAAAGCCTGTCGGTTGGGGAGCAGAGTTATCCTCATAGCCCCATTCTGGCCTCGACAGATCTGGTTCCCTTTTCTGCGGTCTCACAGTGTGGCTCCTCCATGGATTCTGGATCCCAGTCCAGATCTGATCTCGCATCCCGAGGGTTGCCCAACCTCGAACCTGGTCAACCTCAAGCTTGCAGCTTGGCTGATCCAGTTCCAATAATGGCTAGGACTCCCGGTATCTCATCTCCCGTTAAGGCCATTCTGGTTGCGGCTCATAAGCCGTCTACCAGAAAACTTTACAACAGTAAATGGAAACGTTTTTTCCATTTGGGCCAAAGACAAGGGCTTGGACCCATTTACTGTCCCTGTTCCGACCATTCTGGACTTCCTCTCGTTGATTTTTCAGAAGGGAGCAAGTGCTTCTACGGTTAAGGTGCAATTGGCGGCCGTCTCCCATTTTCATGTGGGGGACGGCATAGGTTCCTTAGCATCTACAAAGTTGTGCAAAACCTTCTTACGAAGCATCTTTCTTTTAAATCCACCTGTAAAGTCTGTGGTTCCCCCATGGGATCTCACTCGAGTCTTGCAAGCCTTGACGAGTCCACTTTTCGAACCTGCGGCCTCGGTTCCGTTGAAGTTCTTGTCATGGAAAACGGCCTTCTTAGTGGCTATTACTTCGGCCAAAAGGGTTTCAGAACTGCAAGCCTTGTGTATGAAACCCCCTTATCTTATCTTTCACAAAGATAGAGTGTCCCTCAGGACTAACCCGTCTTTCCTGCCTAAGGTTGCTTCAGAAGCAAATATAAATCAATCGATAAATCTACCAGTGTTTTTTCCAAAATTTCAGAACAAGGGAGAATACACATTGCACAAATTGGATGTACACAGACAGCTGCGTTTCTACTTGCATAGAACTAGAAAGTTTCGCGAGTTGGACCACTTGTTTGTCTTTATGCAAAATCAGCCATGGGCAAAGCCATTTCCAAAGTGACTGTAGCAAATTGGATCGGTCACTGTATTATTCAGGGGTACATATCGTCTGGCAAGCCAGCCCCGGTTGGTATCCGTGCTCATTCTACAAGATCTGTAGCCACCTCAACAGCTTTTTGGTCTAGGGTTCCAGTGGACGACATATGTTCAGCAGCTACTTGGTCCTCTTCTCATACGTTCATTTCTCATTGTAAACTAGATGTGATTTCGAGGAGTAGGGCTTCTTTTGGCTCCGCGGTGCTTCTGAATATCCTTCCGTAAGGACCACCCAGGTTCTTATAAGGTAGTTGGGGACTCTGTCCCACAGGTTGCAGAGCAAATGAAGTAACTACTTCAGATAAAGAAGTTATGTACTCACCATAACTTTCCATCTGAGTAGGTACTTCATTTGTCTGCAACCGACCCCCCCTGCCATCCCCTGAACCTTTCGGGATTTTCTGATCACCTTTAGAGTTGATTTTTGTGTTACCAGGTTGGTGAGGCAAAAAAAAAACGATCTGAGGTAATATGGTTGGTAGCAGGGGATTATGGGTAGGGGGGAGGAGCTCGGATCTTGGAGCTTGGAAAGCTGCCGGCTCGGATACGAGGTCGGATCCGATACCCACAGGTTGCAGACAAATGAAGTACCTACTCGGATGGAACGTTATGGTGAGTACATAACTTCTTTTTTAACCCCAGGGCACTTGATGAGAAAAAAAATAAATTGATACTCAAGGGTTTGCTTCCTTATGCATTCAGAGAGGCTTTATAATGAGCCAAGTTGCTGAAACCTAAAGACTCAAGATCTCCTTATCCGGGTCCATCTACTACTTCCTCCAAGACCTCAGAGCATCCAAGGAAGAGACCTTAATCGAGTCTGACCTCATAATCAGAACCTAATAAGAAAAAGAAAAAAAATTATCAGATCCGACTTCAACATCGGATCTTAAGAAGAAAGAAAATCAGATAAAACTTCTTCGGATCCTTTGAAAAAGTTACTGGAGCCGATCACTTCTTCCATCATTAATTCCCTGCCAAGAACTAAATATTCTGCTCCAGTGAACCCCGTACTTTCCAGGGTCCCCTCACCCTTTTGGAAAAGACCCAGATCCCATCTCTAATTTCCACCCGCTTTTCGAGGAGTCTAACAGAAGAAGATGTGGAAGGAATGGTTCATAGGTGTGTACTAGGCTAATGGCCCTAGGGCTTTTATAAGCCTAGCCATAGGATTACCCTGGCATTGTGCTACCTGACCTGGTGCAGAGTCAGATGGTGCCTTACCAGCTCCTACACCTTCTGGTCAGGAGATTCACTTTTCTTCCACACCCCCTTTACCAGTTCCTCCTCTGACTCCTATTGCTGTCTGAGTCCTTGGATCCGAGCTGGCTAGCACTGACTCTGATCTGAGGATAGCATTATCCTCAGATCCGAAGTTCATTGGTGCAAGTTGGATCAGCTTCCCTGTTGGATCCAAGGTGTTGGAGTCTACTGTGAAGTTTTCGGACCTGTCACTACGCCTTGGAGCCTTGGCATGGGTTAGCTCAACTCCAGCTTCTACCTAGGGTAGGATTGCGTTTGGAGCAGGGAAGGGACAGTGGCCCAAAAGCTTGCCTTTTCATATCTGAGGTCCTCTCTCTCTGGTGAAGTTTTCCTTTGAGGCTATGGAGAGAGCATTGTCTGCTTAAGAAACCTAGACTGATTCTACCCCCTCAGGTCTATATTCTACAACTCTGATATCTCTGCGCTTGAAATCTCATCGCTCTTTTCCACAGGAATAGCTATGACTTCTTTTGATACCTCCCCAGAACATCCCACTGAGGAGGTCCCTAAGATGATGATGTGTAAGAGGAAGCACTTTGACTCCACAAAGGAGTCTTATCACAGAAGATACAGACTTTGATGAAAGTGAAGGATCTCCATGGTCACCTCCTGAAGATGTTTCATTTGGAGACATCCTTGAAATCCTTAAGCAGGGTGATGGCTGGACACCCACCATCCCTTCATCTGAGGAGCCTGTATTCCTGGTGGCTTTCGGTACTGGCCTGTCTACCTACTGGGTAACTCAGCCTGCCAACAAGCTCATTGAGTTCTCTCGGTGGGTGTGGAAGGAGCCTGATACTATTGAACCTATTTCTCAGAGACTAGATAAAGTTATGGCACCACCTATGGATAAACAGTTTTGGGAAAAGGGGTGTCTGTTGATGCCATTGTCATGGTAGCGGCCACTAAAAAGGAACTTGCCAATTTGAGTTCCACTGTTCATCCCCTGTACAGGGATGGACAGATTTGGGAAAGCATGTCTATGCTTCTGCAACCTTCACCTTAATGTCACCGAATTATGTGGCATATTTCATCAGAATGCAGAGGTATTAGATTAGAGAGCTCTCATATTGTCTCTCAGGATCTGTTTCTGAAGAAGTGCAGTCCTCCATAACCTCTCAGTTGGTTACCCTGCAATCTGTTTCCAGTTCTTCCATGGCGCTCATTTTGCACGTAGTCAAAGGAACCTCAAAGGAAGTGAGTTCAGGCATTTCTATTGGGAGTTATGCCTATATGCTCTTTTTTTCCAACATTTTTATTAAATTTCCACATATGACAAAGGCAATCTTACATTTATATAAATGAAAAACATACAAAATGATATCCCTTTAGTTGCAAACAGTTTACATCATAGACACCATTGAAACAACTGTAGTTGTAAACATTATAAATCACTTGTAAACCTTCCAGTCATCGTCAGTTAAGCATTATATAGCTCATTCACATCCTGCCTCTTAAACCTCGTTCCTGCTCTGCATGTACTGTTCCCACAGTTCCCATTTTTTCTATGTAGTTTGCTCCTTCCCTTTTCTAAAGATCCCAATCCCAGTTGTTTTATCTCTGTTACTATATTCACTCCTTCTAGTAAAGTTGGTCTAGACTTTGATTTCCATTTTCTAGTGATTGCTTTTTTGGCAGCCACCATAATTAGACTTAGCAAGACTTTTTACTATGTCTAGGCAATTCTGATTCTGTAGCATAACTCAAAAAAAAAATCCTCTCCCCAGTCAGTCCAATCCACTCCCTCAGCATCTGCAACAGAGTGGTTTGCAGGGAGTCGGCCAGCTCATCACACCTCCAAAAAATATGTTCCCATCTACCTTTTTCTTGCCCGTCACACCTCCAACACTTGCTGTCCACCTGAGGAAAAATTCTTTGGAGTCTGCTTGGGGTATAAAAATAGGGTCTATATTAGATCACTGAACGCTTAAAAAAGTGAACAGTGATTAATCGACCCTGTGTAAGTGAAAGCTGACAATTTTGAACTGTCAGAACAGCGATTTTTTTTTTTCCTAGGGGAAAAAATCACTGTTCCAACAAAAAAGAAAAAAAATAAAACACTTTAAACATTGCATTAAGTGGGGGGCTTTGCCCCCCACCCCCTACTTAAATATACCAACTCCGAAACCGCACTACAGTGCTGAAAACGGCAAAGTAACGAAGCGGCCAAGCAAATTCTTTCCCAAGGAAAGAATTTGCATAAAAGCCGCTTCGATATTTTGCCGTTTCAGGCTTTTGAGTTCGACCAAGACGCATTCGAAAGAATGCGTCTTCGGTGTTCTAATAGGGAACCTAAAAATACCTATGTAAACATTTCCAGGCAGAGATCCTAAATCTTCTACACGTTGTTGCATATTTGGGAGATATACATATATCCCCCTATTGTCTTTTTGTGAATTGCTTATCTAAACTCTCTTCCCAATCCTTTCTAAGCTCCTCTGATTGATTCTTATAATTATCATGCAGTATTTTATATGCTTTACGA
This sequence comes from Protopterus annectens, assembly GCF_019279795.1. Classification (NCBI taxonomy): domain Eukaryota; kingdom Metazoa; phylum Chordata; order Ceratodontiformes; family Protopteridae; genus Protopterus; species Protopterus annectens. The sequence continues at coordinate 283,297,601 of NC_056748.1, read as the reverse complement.
ATTATTCCTTTTTTAATGGCAGCTTCTGTTCTACATTCTATTAAAACTCTACCAGTGCTGATCTTTCATTTAGGAACCCCCTATTTCTTTCCCTTTGTCTATACTCTGATAACAATCCTTGATAGGGAAGGCAATCTTTAACCTGCAGTCCAAATCAATTTTTGGCCTCTTCCCATTTTATTACCTTTCCCATTCTAGTTATTTGTTCCCTATTCCTTGGTTCCTTTGCCAGTTTTCTCCAATAAATTCCAGCCCCCTATTGTCTGTATCCCTGACCACAGTCAACCCTATTGGCAAAATCTCTTCTCCATTCTCATGCTGGTTTGGTTCTTAGAATACTCCCTGCTATTTTATGAATATAATAGTCTGCAAGATTTTGTTTTTTCTTCTTAAGAGTCTGTATCCAAAATCCCAATCTCTCCGTATTTCTTGAGCTTTCTCCCTGCGTCAGCATCATCCCTTTCCAGTTTGAATCTTAGTTTTCTGCCTGTGCTGTGTATAAGAGCCTTAGCTGTGTTGCTCTAAAGTACCCCCTCAAATTAGGTAATCCTAGTCCATCTCATTCTGTTGGTCGAATCAGCTTATCCCACGTGACCCTTGTTGTCTTCCCTTCCCAGATAAAAGTCCTTCTACTCTTTAGTTGCTATCCACAACTTCTCTTCTGGTTGATAGAAGTATGCCTAACCTGTGTATAAGACTAAAGGGACTAAAACATTTTAATGACTTGTGTTTCTTCGTATTCCCATATCCATATAACAAAACTTGCAGTTTTTCAATTTTTGTATTATCTTCTGTTTAGTCTCTTCCCACATATACTTAGCTGCCGCCACAGAGTCCTTTCTAATCCATACTCCTAAATACTTTATTTTATCATTTCCCCATAAGTGTGGGTCTTATTGGACTAGTTTGTGTGTGGGTACATAATTTACCGCTACTGGCTTTGTTTTAGCTTCATTAATTTTGTATCCAGAGAAGATTTGAAATTGTCTTAAAATGTTCCACAACACTGTAATGTCCCTTTCTGGTTTTGTCATGTATGAAATAATGTCATCTACAAATAGAGCCAGCTTTTCCTGACTACCATACCAGTTACATCTTTGAATTTCTGAGTCCCTTATTTTCTTTGCCAGTGGTTCTAAATATAATGCAAACAAAGGGGAAAGCAGACAACCCTGCCTGGTTCCTCTACTTGAGCAGAAATTATTGAAGAGGACCCCACGCAGTTTAATTTACGCCTCCGATCCCTCATATATTCTTCTAATCACCCTTATAATTGTATCAGGGAAAGCAAATGCTTCTATTGCCCTGTTCAAGAAGTCCCAGTCTACTCTGCCAAATGCTTTGTCTGCATCAAGACCCACAGTAAAAGTGGTATTTTCTTACATTCTGCTTCCCTCTGAATCATCAATGTTGTGTTAATATTGTCACCTCTCCAGAAAACTACACTGATCCATATCTATCAATTTTGGTATCACTTTTGCCATTCTTTTTTAGCCGTTATAGACATAAACACATTATAGTCATGGTTTAGTAGTGAAATGGACCAGTATAAAGCCTGGATTCGATGGATCTTTACCCTCTTTAGGTCTTACCCTTACCACTGCCGTCTTCCAGGATACTAAAACTTCTCCTCCTCTTAAAATACTGTTAAACAAAACCTACCAGATCTTTATCAGTTTTTTTCCCTCCTACCTTCAAAACTTCCACAGGAATACTATCTAATCCCGGGACCTTCCTGTAAATTGGTTATACATAGCCATTTTTATCTCATCCCTTCCTGTTAGTAATTTCGCCTCATCTACCTCTAACGTTGGTATATTTAATTCTTCCATAAACATTTCCATTTGTACCTTTTCTTGATTTCCATATTTCTCTGCTTTATACAAACTTTCATAACATTTCTGAAGTATTTCTAATACTTCTGCAGGGTCCCTTTCCACTTTTTGTTGCCTGAGTTGTTGTGCTAAAAGTTTTTGTGCTCTAGAATTATTATCAAAAAACAGTTGCTTAACAGTAGTCTTTCTAAACTCATGCATATTATTGAGGTAATCCCTTATTTTCTGTTTAGCATTCTGCAGTTGCTCCTTTTCTTGTTCTAAGAGATTCCCCCTATTTTGCAATACTTTAACATTTGCCAATCCCTCTAAATAATTATTGTTAATGTTTAGCCATATCTCCCTTTCTTTTATATCCAAACTAGTTTAAACTCCACTTTAATTTTATCCCACTCCTTAGCTATGTTTTCAGAAGACAAGTCTGTCTTCTCTAGTAGCTCCAGATTTAATTCCACAATCCATTCTTTAAATTCTCTTTTCAACCAGTAGGTGGGAAAGCTCCAGTGTCTTATTTTCATTTCATTACCTTATATTTTTATTTTGGTTATTATTGGTGTTGATCTGAAATAGTTACTGGGTGCGTTTCAAGACCTTCAGTTAAATGCACGTTACCAGTGTAATCCTCCTCCTTGGCCAGTAGCCCCTTAGTACTGTGCATCTTCCGTTATTGTCTTTTTTTTTCCATCTTCTATCACTGTTGGAGCTCCTCTTGCAATTAATGTAAGTACTCCTCTTTTCTTTTGCCCCAAATATTCAGCTGAATAACCATCCTGAAAACCTTTCTTTACCAAATTCACAAGTTCATTTCTTTCCAGGTGTGTCTCCTGTACCATAGCTATTTGCACTCTACATTTTTAATATAGTTCACTACTCTCTTTATATTTATCTGTAAGACCATTTAGATTGAAAGACATTACAGAAACCATCAATCTGATGATATTAATCTTCTTTCCATTCATCACTGATGGGTTCGGTTCTGAGCCCTGGGAACCGAGTCGGCCTTTTTACTAAGTTCACACCAGCCAAAAAACTCTCAAGCTAAGTCTGTACTCATAATGCCTTTCTCCCTGTTACTTCAGATCTCGTTTGCCACGTAGCCATAAAGCCGCGTTTCAGCCGAGCTCTCAGCTAAGTGGAACTGTATTTGATATTTGTGTGGAAAATTTTTTTATATCTTTATATGTTAAGTGATTAGTATTTCCAGTGTCTTTTCCTCTGTCTAACCTTGTTTATTCTTCTCTACTCTACCCGTTGTTACCATTGGTAAACTTTCAATTACCATTGTTGGTACGGCCTTTCCTGCCTTACCCTTGTGGTATTTCTTTAATACCATAGTTGGTATTGTCTTTCCTGTTTAACCTATTACCTTTGGCTTTTATTAAGGTTTTTCAGTGTGTTGTTATATTTGTGACTTTTTTAACGGAGTTTGATTTATTCTAGTTGGATTATACAGTTGGCCTGTGGTGTCTTTCTATCAAGATGTCGGATGAGAAGGGTACTTCAGGTTTTAAGCATTGTGCTTCATGTAATGGCAAGTTACCTAATAGTGATTCTCATGATGACTGTGTATACTGTTTGGGAGTGCCCCACCTTTCAGTGCAGCCTCCGTGTGACATTTGTCAGAGTTTGTCACCGCACTTTTAATGAGCCAAAAATAAACTGATCTTGAAAGGGTTACTCAAGTCTCCCTTCTTAGAGGCCATTTCTGTGATGGAGGTCTCATCCCCTCCTACTAAGGAGAAAAAGAGATCCCACTCTGTTCCTTTTTCACCATTGGGTGATCAGAGCAAGCCTGGAAAATCAAAGGTCCCAAAGTTATCTTCGGAGCATAAATCTGCCTCTGTGGCTCCGACCATCTTGAAACCTTCGATACCGGTGCCAGTTTCGGCACCGATCCTGCCTCCAGCACTGATCATAGACCTTACTATGCCTGTTTCGACTTCGGCACCTGTGGCCACTTCGGCTCAGGGCACACCTTCGACTACGCCATTAGCTACCATTTTGGAACCAACCATTTCGGCTCAGAGTGCCACTTCGACATTGAGCGTTGTACTGACCTCACTGGATTTGACCCCTTGGTTGGATGGTTGGATGAGCTTTCGAAAGACATGCGTAAATGGGTGTGCCTTCGTTGAAGGTTGAATGTCGAGCTGGCACCTCGGCGTTCGTGAAAATCTACTGCCAATCATTAGCAGACCGGAGTTCTGTTGTGGCGACCCCTAACTGGGAAATGCTGAAAGACAACAACTTCCGGTCTCTAAACTAGAGACTTTGGTGCCAGCAGACCTTGCACCATGGACCCAATACTCCCCTTCTGTAGATCCATTTCTAGGCCAAGCGTATAGCCCCTTCATCGAACGCCCTGACTATCTTATCTACTATCGTATCTACTAGATCCACCAGGATCCTGTCGGAACACAACGTGGTGCGTCCTGTCAATCAGCTGTTGTTAGCCAGGGGGATTCCCGCACTTTAAGACCCATCCACATACAGGACTTGGGTTGACTTATCCACGGACTCTATCTTACACTCCTCCTTCGACCATCTCTGTCCAAAGCCTTCTGCTTCGACATCCTTCTTGCAACCCATCACCTCTGCGCCTACGGTGCATCTCACTCTGGCTCCGAGTTTGTCTCTTTGGTCTTCGGTTCCTGCTGAACCGGTCCTTCCTCAATCTGTAGACTGGGGGACGGGCCCTTCGGCCCAGGGTTTGGAGCCATTTTTCTCCTCAGTTCCATCCTTGGTGCCAACAGCTGCATCCGCACTGATCCTGCTTGAGGCTTCATCCGTGGGGGTGGGTTCATCAGAGTAGGGGTGTGACCTCTGTCCCGAGGTTGTCTTTCTTGGTTCTGGGCTCCCATCCCTCTTCGGGCGGGCCTGCCTTCCGTGCAATGGAGAGGGCTCTTGGTTCTGGCAGCACTCCTTTGATGCTGGAACCCCCAGTTTTCACCTCCTGGGCTACAGCTGTCACAGACCACCACCCCCCCCGGGACACTGGGCAGAGAAGCCGCAGGACAACCCTGTTCAGGGTACCCGCTCTTCCGAGTCCTCCTCAGAGACTCCTACTGAGGAGCCCCAAGGGTGCAGAAACCACTGAGCGAGGGGGAGGGAGCACCTCCCCCCCACTTTTACAAGTCCATTTTGTCTTGTCTAGCCCTGTGGCATGGCAGCGAAAAAAAAAACCCTGTGATGGCATCTTTAAGGAGGACCGGAGGATCCATGTGTGCATCTGCTTCATGGAAACACAGTCCATACTTGGTGTAAAATTTTAAACTTCTGTTGCTTGCCTGTTCAGCTCTTACAGGTAAGGAGATGTTTTATGTTTCCTATATATGCTGCTGCTGTGTTTGCAAATGTTCCTTAACATCTGGCTAGTAACCCTTGTGCAGCATGGGGGTAAAGGAAAGATTAATGTAACACTGGCGAGCGCGGCTCTGGCTCTCCGTGTCCCAAGCAACAAATCACCCGGATGAAGTGCGGCTTACTCGCACTAATGGAATCCTTTGCTGGATGCCTGCCTTCAGCCCTTCGAGTACAGGTTCAGGTAATTGCAGGTGTGTGTAATTGAGTTACATAGATAGCATGCTGGGAGATGTAGGCTCCAAGTGCCTAGACAGACTTCTAATCAATATGTACTTTAGCTACTTTTCCTGGCGGTTATTTAAAATAATTTTCAGCACTAGGAAAATTTACTACTTGAAGGTGTTGAATGAGTGCTGTAGGCTAACCAGTGCATTGCTTTACTGTTTGAATTTAGTTTTAACTTTTAAAATAACTCTTGTCCTGTCAGCCCGTTTATTTTTATTATATTTTTATTTAACCGGGTAAAGAAAGCACTTATTAAAAATGAGAACTTCAGCTATGTCTGGTTATATGTTGCAACAAAATCAAACACTGTAACCAATAGTGAATAACAAAATGTAATGGTGTGTAGACAGAGAGAGCTAAATTACTGGAAAAAGATTTAGCATTAAAAATATGCATAATTAGAAAAGAATTGTCATATTACATCATTGCAAAATAATTGGTCCAACATAACAAATGTATTTAATGAAAACGTTTAAAATATGTTGCAAGGTTCACTGTATGGTGACGCAATGTAAAAGTACAGTCATTTATCATTATGTTTTGAGTTTGGGGTTCGCCCTGCCCCTTAACAAATATAGCTATCTCTCTTTTTCAAAAGTCATCCTTTTTAACAGCTTTGTGTCATTAGGGCATACCATGCCTCTCAGCTGCCCAGATTGTTGCAGAATGTCCAGATTTTTGCCTCATATTTTTGTCTGTCTCTCATAAGGTTTGTGGTTTTCTTGCAAATCATTGAGGATTGATGTAAATAAATTGTACAAAGTAATGACAGACATTTGAGTTTCAGACTTCATATCCCTTGAAAAATATAGAATTCAAAAACTGTTATTCTAGCAACTTTATAAGTTTATAGGAGCAGTATTTCAAATCTGTCCTTATTTTTGAGCCTTTGTCCCCAACCCATTATTTCTGGCTTTGTCCAGATTTCTTGCACTGAGAAGTTGAGAGGTATGACTATCACCATACCCTGCAACTTGGGCATTGACTGTGCACGTTTCATATCCCCAATATTTATGAATTAACACATAATGCATAATATAGGCACCGACACCACCACTACAGAAAATATTAGAACAGCAACAGCCATGTATTTATTCCAGTTAAATGCCAGTTAGTGCCAATCAGTCCAAGAAATGTGTGAAAGGCAGGACAGTCTTGGAGACCTTGTTAAGTAATTTCTTCAACATTACAGAATTACAGTGCTGATGATATCTAGCCTTGGTGTTGCAGCACTAAAACTGTTGCTAGCATTTGTTAAAATACACAGAAATCCTCAGATGCCTTAAAAATCTACAAAGGTGGACCTTGCTAATAATTCTTGAGATCTCCCCTTGGGGTTACCAGCCCTGTAAGAGGACTGACAATGAACCATGCCTCACCTCCCCACTTATGCCTTCTGCCTTTGTATGAATACTGTGACAACCTAAACCTTCCAATCTCTACCTATTGGAGCAGGCAAAAATGAAAAGAATACACTTTGTGAGGACAGGACATTCATTCACAACTCCCCCCTTCAGTACAGTCATCCTTGTGAGCCAGCTGGACCCTTCTATATTCTTTACTTGCTCTGAAACCATGTTGTCTCTGTCCTCTAAGCTCAATGATTACTGAAATACCCCTTGCTTTTGTAGTCCTTCTGCCAAATGCATGTTTACTTCTATCCTCTTCTCAACACAAAAAAACACTCCCATCTCCTTTTCTGATACACGAACCCCAGCTTGTTGATATCAGATGGACTATATGTACTTCCTGTCACTAACTTAGATATAAAATGTTGATTCTATACTTAATCATTTCTGCTGTTTGAATAGCCTGGCTCTTTGTCATTTCAGTCTTTGCACCTTCTCAGATCATACCATTAAGGCCTGCCATCTTTGCTTTGAATAGCCATCCACTTGCCTTAAAAGCTGTACTAACTGTCTGATTGATACATGGCATATGTTATTACCCTGCATATACAAAAATATTGTGTGCGGGTGGCCCAAAAATTTGTAGCACCATTCCAGCTCATACCTTAGCTGTGACCATCTCAACCCACTGCCTGTAGCCATCTAGTTGCTTTTTGCAGTTGCTTCCTCTTATTGAAGATTTCACCTTGTGCCACCAACATTTTAAAGTAATAATGACCCATGATGATCCATGTTTTAGTTCTGGAGTTGGTCCTGGATCTGTAATGCAACTCTTTATTTTATATTTATTTATTACTTGTGTTTGCATACTGGGAAAGTTCAACTGGTTTGCATTACCCCCTTTTCAGGGGAGGCCTGGACAGAAAGCAACAAAAAAATGTTTTACAATAATTATAGTTGCACAGTAGTGAAATAGTGACACACACATAAATGTTGGACACCTACTACTGATTGTAGGAATGTAAACAGTCAGGCTATTCAATTTTCTATTTTCTTGAGTAAACTGATGTACTTTTCCTACCCTACTGTCTCCTGTCAATTCAGCCACTAATTTAAGATACTGCCCCCCCCCCCATTCCCCCCACAGCCTGTTACAACTTGCTGAGTGAAACAAGATAAGTTAAGAGCAATCTTATTGTGCAAAAAGAGCACAGCAGTTGGTAATATTTACTGATATTGGTGGATTGTAATGACAGAAGTTTGTGGCCTTTTATGGTTGAATTTTTCTGAAACTGGTAGTTTTGTCATCATTGGTTCATACATTTTGTTTCATTGCTTACTAGAAGACTGTTCAAAACCACAAATTTAAAAGACATTCTAACAAGTGGTGCTGTATTGTACAAGTAATGTAATTTAATACACTCAAGAAGGTGAATCAAAGAACGCATATATGTATGCATGGCCCTAAAAATGTGTAAGGAGCCTATGGTTTGAAAACAACCCAGTGGTAAGCTTAGTCGTCCACTGGCCAGATGCAAAATGAATGTGGGTTTTCATGCCCTTTCAATGAATGTGAGTTTGAAGGGCAGAGAAGTTTACTGCTCATGCTAAGTCTGTTTTTCTTGCAAGACTGTATTGATTGTTTAGCAAATGGCTCAGTGTTTGTGCTATTTTATTTCAATTTCTGTAATCATTGTAGAAGTAAATAAGAAAACCGTATGGTGCTGCGGTAGCGTTGTCGCCTCACAGTAAGACGCTGTCCGGTTCGATTCTCAGCCAGAGCGTCTTTTGCGTGGAGACATGCGTGAATGGGTGTACCTTCGATGAAGGTTGTGCGTCAGGGCTGGTAACTCGGCACATAAAAATCAACTACCAGTCATTAGCAGACCGGAGTTCCGCTGTGGCGACCCCTAACCGGGAAAAGCCGAAAGACACAACAACATGTATGTTGACAGGTTTGAAAAGTGTTTATGGTAACCGAGGAGAAATACCCAAGTAATAGAACACTGGAGAGGGGGCTGCTGCTGGAGTGGCAGGGGGTTATAGAGACTATACATTCAAGTAAAACAAAGCTCATCCATGTCCATATTAAAATGCAACTCGGATCTAAGGATGGATAATAGAAAATGTACTCCATGACTGCCCCTCATGCCACTAATAGAGGCAGTTCCTAAATGCTGCATCCCTTACATGTGTCCCCTCAAATTATCTATGGTATGATCACAGTTATTCTCAGTAGGGCTAATGTATAATTATCAGCCATGGGACAGGTAAGACCAATCAGGAAATGTTAATTCAAGCACCAAAAGGGAAATTGGCTAAGCTTAAAATGTCCTAAGTGAACCTAGGTTGTGGTAGTCGATAGTTTTTAAAAAATTGCCATTTTTAGATCACTAAATGCCCCTCGCACCCCCCACCAGTCTTCAACAGCTTCCGGCGCCTATGAGGAGCCCCTTTTAAAGAAGACATACAAGAGGAAACACATGGACTCACCCACGGAGTGCTTAACGGAAGACACAGACTACGATGATGGTGAAGGGTCCCACAGTCACCTCCTGATGTCTCCTTTGAAGACATCCTGGAAATGTTAAAGCAGAGAGGTGACTGCAAGCCCTCAAATCCTTCATCTGAGGAGTCCATGTTCCAGCAGACTTTTCATGCCTGGTCTTCTACCTCTTAGGATACCCTGCCTGCCAACGTGCTTGTCCAGCTCATTGTGCAGCTCGCTTGGAAGAACCCTGATTCCATTGAGGCCATCCTTCAGAGACCTGACAAAATTCTTTCCTCTTCTGCCGAGGAGAACCCACATTGGTCTAAAGGGTTTACCAGTTGATGCTATGGTGGTGGCAGCAGCCACGAAAACTGACTTGGCTGAGGAAAGTCCCGCTGTTCACCCGCCCAACAGGGAGTCCCGGGTGGTGGAAAGACTGAGGAAGCATGTTTTTGCATCAGGGACCTTTGCTTTATGGTCCCTGAATTATTTGGCACATTTTACAAGGCTCGAGAGGGACTTGATCTCCAAACTCTCTGGGACACTCGCAGGACAGTTGTCTGAGGTCAGGGTCAAAGTGGTCTCGCAGTTTGCCACACTGGAATCAATATCCAACTCGTCCATGAGATTGCTGTCACATGCGTCCGAAGGGACAGCTAGAGCAGTGGGTTCTGGTATTGTTAGGAGGCGTCATGCCTGGATGCGCATTTGTCACTTCACGGATCCCTTCAAGTGTTCCTTTCTGAATGAGCCCATCGAAACTTTGTCCTTTTTTGGCTCTAAAGTGAAGGACATGCTAGCCAGGTGAGAGCAAGATGGAAAGACCCTGTCTGCCGTAGGCCTACGGATGTTCATCATGTTACACTGCTGTAGTCATCACACTTTGGTTATCCTGCCATCAGGCGGTCCCGCAGTCGGCCAGAGTTCCAAAGTCTTGGTCCGGCGTCGGTTGCTGTCGCTTCTTCCCTGACGTCAGTGCGCCAGGGGTATATAAGCTGCATCCGATGTCATTTTCTTCAGTCTTTCTTGCCGCGTGATGCCCGAAGCAGAAGCAGTTCGCAAGTGCCGGTCGGCCGACTCCTGAGATTTTTGAAGTCGAATTTCAGATCCGAAGTCTTCAATAAAGCTAAGTACCCCGTTGGGGAAACTTTTTTCTTGCCTCAGACTGATGTCAGAAAAAGTTAATAATTGTATTTCTTGTGGGAAGCAAATACCTCATAAGGACTTCCACTCTTACTGTATTCCATGCCTAGGCCCTGATCACGATGTCACTAGTTGTTGGTTTTGTGCTAGATTTAACAAACGCACTATAAAAAGACGTTTTGATTTTGCTTTACACTACTTTGGCTGAAGGTTCAATTATACTATGCCATCGGATCAACCGTCGACCGCAATACCGAAAAAACACAAAGACAAGGATAAAGACAGGCATCCAAGGTCCAAAACCGACGACGAAACCTCTTCTAGGCCAGTCGCCGGTTCTCAGTGAGGCGCTTTTGCAGCCCCTGACACCCGCTACCTCAGAGCCACAGGCCGCCTCCGACTCCCACGTGGAGACAACTAGGCCTCTGGAAACTCAAGGTATTTGGCCTATGGAAACTAATCCCTCAGATGGGTCCGGAGCCACTGAGCAGGCATCGGCTTCTGAGGGTGTTTTCAGACCTTCACAACTTACCATTAAAGCAACAGCCAAGACAAAAGAACCATTAAAGACAAAGAAGCAAGTACAGCATTCTCCTGGACAGTCCTCCATGCCTAAGAAACAGATGCTTAAAATGGCCGAAGACCTCATTACTCTAATCAGGGGTTCCCATCCCCCTCCTGAGAAAAGGCCTAGGCAGGATACAGACTATGATTCCTCTGATCAGGTTTCCATTTCCTCTGATTCCTCTTCAGACCAGGGATACTCTCTACCCCCCTATGAGGACTCTGATGCTGAAGAATCTATCCCTTCAGCCTCTCCTCCTGAGGTTATTCTTTAGGGGAAACTTTACATATCATGAGGGAGCATTTCCATTGGGAAAGTCAGGATTACTCAGAATCCAAGAAAAGGCTCAGGGGTTTCCTTTTATTGCCTCAGCACAGGCCCCTGGCTATTCTGCCTCTGCTAGATATTGTGGATGATGTGTTCTCTGAATCCAGCTTATCTCCGGATTCATTGCCCCCTGCACCAGCCAAGCCAGATAGGTATTATAGAGTCCCTGACTCTCACAAGTTCCTTTATAAAAACCCTTCTGCTGATCCAGAAACTATTTCCCAGGGCCCAAAAGGGGTTAAGGCTTCCATTGCAAAAAATCCAGTACCCTCTGAAAGAGATTCCAGAGCTTTGGATAGATGGAGGAAGAAAGTATACACTTCTGCAACTTTAGCAGTAAGGGCTTTAAATTGCCAGTTTCACATGCTTAAGTACCAACAATATTTAATGGCTCAGTTAAAACAGAAAATGCTTGCATGCTCAGAAGCTCCTGATTGTAAAGAATTGCAGGATTTATTGCATGCAGTTGAACAGGTGGGAAAACAGACTCTGCAATGTGGTTTTGATTCTTTAGAGGCCTCTTGTAGAGCCGCAGTTACAGGTTCTGTGATTCAAAGACATGCTTGATTAAAAGAACAGAGTTTACCTGATCATGTTAAGGCAAAATTATTGGATGCTCCTTTACAGCATGATACCTTGTTTGGTGTTAAGGCAGAAGAGGTGTTAAAGAAAATGGAGGATAAAGCTAAATCTATGCAAACAGTCAAGGATTTCTTACAGGTACAGTAACCTTGATTTAGCAGAAATTGGCCAACAAAGAATTGGGCCTTTCCAGTGTCAGACAGGCCACAGAGAGGCAGATACAGACGCCCAAGAGGCAGATCTCAACCTCAAGGCTCAAACAGACAACGACAGTGGGGCACCTCAACCCCAAAATGAGGTGAGGACAAGTCTCAACCTTACAGGAAACAGTCCCAATGACTTTCCCCTTTGTATGCCAAGCGCTTCCCTTTTGGAAGCCCCCTTAGAGGGAAAACTAGCAGTTTTTTTCACAAAACTGGCAAACAATCACCCAAGACAAATGGGTTCTGAATATTGTGTCTCAAGGTTGCAGGTTCCACTTTCCTACTTTACCAAGGTTAAAAGAAATGCCAGACCTGCCACAAAATCAATGGGCAGAGGCACAAAAACAAATTTCAGCCCTCATGGGCATGAGAACTATTCAAAAAGTACCACAACAGGAACAAGGACCAGGATTTTACTAAAGACTCTTCCTGGTCCCCAGAAGGGACAAGGCCTGGAGGCCCATACTAGACCTTTCAATTCCAAATACTTACTTGGATATTCCGAAATTCAAAATGTTGACATTACAGCAGCTTCTACCCATACTGGGCAAGAAGGATTGGCTTGTTACTCTGGACCTCAAAGAGGCAAACCTGCATGTCCCTATCAGACAAAATTGCAGAAGATACATCAGATTCAAAGCTGGTACAATGCACTACCAACTCTCTGCACTGCCCTTTGGCTTATCTACTGCACCCAGGGTCTTCACAAAGTGCCTGGCACCAGTAATTGCATTTTGCAGGCAAAAAGGAATTCAAATATATCCATACCTGGACGACTGCCTCATTCAAGCAGAGACAAAGGACATTCTTCTACAGCATCTGGTGTTTGTCAAAAGGTTGCCAATTTCTCTAGGGGTACACAGTAAATGAAAAGAAGTCAAAATTAGTGCACTCACAACAGATTATATTCCTGGGTGCCAGCTTAAATACAACGGCCCAGATGGCTTACCTCACGCCAGACAAACAAGTTCAACTAACTCAATATTTTCAATTACTGGCAAAAAAGTCCCATCTCCCTGCAAGAAAAATTCTGCAGGCCCTGGGATTCATGGCATCCTGCATACTACTAATACCATATGCCAGACTGCATATGAGGAAATTACAAAGGTACCTAAAAAGTGTTTGGACTCAACACACTCACAGTTTAGAAGCAGTGATACCAATGATTCCATGCCTACAACAGGAGTTTTGATGGTGGGCACAGGCATGTCACCTAAACAAGGGTCAGCCTTTTACCCTACCCACAGCCAGGCAGACTCTAACAACAGATGCTTCGGATTACGCCTGGGGAGCACACATGGCAGGAAAATGCATTCAGGGGAAGTGGACCACAGACCAGATGCATCCTCACATCAATCAAAAAGAGATGTTGGCTGTTCAAAATGCCCTAGCAGCTTTCAAGGACCTTCTGCATCCAGGACAATTATTACTAAAGACAGACAACACCACAGTAATGTGGTACATAAGCAAGGGGGCACTCATTCTTATCCCCTATGCAGACAAGCCATGACCTTGTGGAACACAGCTCTAATGTATCAAGCTCACCTGCAAGCACAATTCCTGCCAGGAAAGAAAAATACTCTGGCAGACCATCTAAGCAGAAATATCATGGACCCTCACGAATGGAAATTGAATCCGCAAATCTTCAGCATGGTAACGCAAAAATGGGGATGCCCAGACATAGATCTTTTTGCCTCCCCACTGAATTGCCAACTACCAAAATTCTGCACAAGGACTTATCACACACAAGCATGGAAAGTGGATGCTCTTTTGTTCAGCTGGAAAAGCCTAAAAGTTTATGCCTTCCCGCCACTGCCTCTCCTTTCAAAGGTACTCCTAAAAGCCAGACAAGAAAAAACACAGATGATCCTGATTGCTCCAGACTGGCCACGCCAGCACTGGTACCTTATTTTAAGGAACTTAGCTCAAGGCCCACCATGGATTTTGCCTCAGATTCCACACCTTTTGGCTCAACAAAACAATCAGATCCTGCACGGTCAGCTCAAAACCCTAAACCTGGCTGCATGGCAGATTCATTAGTCAAACAGGCAACACCTCTCTCTAAAGCTGTTATGGATGTCATTTTGGAGGCCAGGAAGCCTAGCACCAGGAAAGCTTACTCAGAAAAGTGGAAGAGATTCTGCGCCTGGAACCAAGCTCAAAGCCTTGACCCTCTTGTCCCAAACATTCCTCAGATTTTACAATACTTAACTGAGATGGTGGACAGAGGCCTATCCTTCTCATCAATTAAGATCCACGCCTCTGCCATTTCAGCACATTACAACACGGATCCTCCTTTATTCTCTCATCCCTTGCTAAAGCAGTACCTCAGAGGGGCTAAAAACATAAGACCGCCCCGGAGAGCACCAACACCAACTTGGGACCTCAACTTAGTTTTGGAAAAACTGACCCTGCCACCTTTTGAGCCAGCCAATACAGCCGATCTAAAATTTTTATCATGGAAAACAGCTCTGATCCTGGCAGTAACTTCAGCACGAAGAGTCTCAGAGCTACAGGCATTAATGGCAGTGGAACCTTTTATAATTTTTCATCAGGACAGGGTTTCTTTAAGGACAAACCCTACCTTTATGCCAAAGGTGGTATCTAGTGTGGCTCTTAACCAAACCATCCATTTGCCAACTTTTTATCCAAACCCCCAGAATAAAGGGGAGAAACTTCTGCATTCTTTGGTCATACACAGGCAGCTACGCTTCTACTTGGACAAAACAAAAGCTTTCAGGAAAACTGAGCAACTGTTTGTAGCATATGCTGCAGGATCACAGGGCAAGGCTATCTCAAAGCACACTATATCCAAATGGATAGGACAACTGTATTCATTACCGCTACACACAGCATGGAAAATCAGTCCCAAATAACATTAGGCCACATTCCACCAGGGCAACAGCCACTTCAACAGCCTTTCTCAGAGGAGTACCTACCGAGGAAATTTTGGAGGCTGCAGCTTGGAGTTCATTGCACACCTTTACCAAGCATTACCACCTGCCTCTTCACTCTAAATCCAGAGCAGGATTTGCCACTGCAATTCTGCAGGGCCTCATAGCCAATCCTAACTCTTTATAGACCAGCCACCCAACCTTAGCTTTGGGATTCTACCCAAGTGTGATGACTACAGCAGTGTAACACGATGAACATAGTACAGATGTTCTTCATCTCACATTGCTGCAGTCATAACCTGTGGGTAGTCCGCTGTCCTGGGTCGGCCTGAATACCAAAGTGTTAGGCTGGCGTCGGTCATGGTCGCTTAGATCTGACGTCAGTACGCCGTGGTACTAAAGCGCATGACCGACGTCATATCCTCAGTCTTTCTTGCCGCATGGTCCGAAGCAGAAGCAGCGTTTGCAAGTGCCGTTTGGCGTCCTGAAATTTTCGTATTCTGAGTTTCAGACCGAAGACCAAGTTGGGCTAAGTACCCCGTTGGGGAATATTTTTGTCTTTTCTTGCCTCAGTTAAATCCGGATGTCAGAAAAAGTGAATAATTGTATTTCTTGTGGGAAACAGATACCTCATAGGGATTACCACTCTCTTTGTATTCCTTGTTTGGGGCCTGAGCACGACGTAGTCGGGTGTCGCTTTTGTGCTAAATTTAATAAGCGCACTATTGCGTAGGTTAGATTGTGCTAGGCTTGTCTTCGGTAAGCGGTGTAATTATAATATGCCGTCGGATCCTCCGACGCCCGCTACCGCGAAGAAGCGCAAGGAGAAATCTTTGAAATCCAGGCAGGATGAGTCGTCCGTTCCGGACGCCGGTTCTTTAGAGACCACGGTGGAGTCTGTGGATCCGGCCGAGGTTTCAGTTGAGTCTCAGGGGGAACCTTTAGTTTTGCAAGATGTGGCCTCTCAGGAGTCAGGTCAGGCTGAGGGGGCCTCTCAGGTTGCTGTGCTCCCTTCTTTGCATAAGGTGGTTAGGCCTTCTCCCTCTGTCTCTAAGGTACCTTCAAAGGCCAGGCCTGGTTTGTTTTCCTCTGGCGTCAGTCCTAGTTCTGCAGGTTTTGTGCCTAAAAAACACATGCTAAAAATGGCAGAAGATTTAATTACCTTGATTAGAGGTTCTATGCCCCCTCCAGATAAGAGGCCTAGGGTGGAGCCAGAGGTGGAAGGATTGGAACATTCTTCAGATTATTCAGAGTCTTCGGCTGAAGACATTCAGGATTTTCCCCCTTATTCTGATTCTGACGCAGAGGATTCTAGTCCCTCTGCTTCCCCTCCAGAGGATTTTTCTTTTTCAGAAACCCTGTATTCTATGAGGGAGCATTTTAAATGGGAAGGTCAGGATTTCTCAGATTCCCGAAAGAGTCTTAGGGAATTCTTGTTTTTACCACAACATAGGCCCTTGGCTATACCTCCGGTTTTAGATGTTGTACAGGATGTTTTCTCTGAGGCTTCACTTAATCCAGACTCTTTGCCTCCTGCCCCAGTTAAGCCAGACAGGTATTACAGGGTGCCGGAGGCTCATAAATATTTGTATAAGAGCCCTAGGGCGGACCCTGAAACTATTAGCCAGGGACCTAAGGGTGTCAGGGCTTCTGTTGTAAAGAATCCAGTTCCTATGGATAAGGACTCTAGAGCTCTGGATAGGTGGGGTAAAAAAGTGTATACCTCTTCCACTCTTGCAATGAGGGCTTTAAATTGCCAGTTTCTTATGCTGAAATACCAGAATTTTCTTCTTAGTCAATTGAAATCTAAGGTGGATACTTTAGCAGAGGGCATAGAGTGTAAAGAATTACAGGATTTGGTTCATGCCTTTGATCAGGTGGGTAAGCATTCGTTGCAGTGTGGTTTTGATGCTTTGCAGGCCTCTTCTAGGGTGGCTGCCACTGGATCAGTTATTCGTAAGCACGCTTGGCTTAAGGATCAGAACTTGTCAGAGCATGTTAAAGCTCGAATTTTGGATGCTCCCCTTCAGTCTGAAGTTTTGTTTGGTTCTCCTGTGGAGTCAGTCTTGAAGAAAATGGAGGACAAAGCTAAGTCTATGCAGACTGTTAAAGATTTCTTACAAGTGCAGCCCCCTAAGTTTAGCAGAAATTGGCCTACTAAGGGATGGGCTTACCCTTCTTCTGATTTACAGTCTAGGGGCAGATCTAGACGTGGTAGGGGCAGAGCTCATGCACAGGGTTCTTTTAGGCCTAGGACGTGGAGTTCCCCTGCAGTCTGCTGGTGAGGGCAGGGGCCAGTCCTTTCGTAAACAGACCCAATGACCTGCATCTTCAGCTGCCCGATCCTTCTTGTCTGGCAGCTCCTCTAGGGGGAAAGTTGGCACTTTTCAGGCAAAATTGGCTTTTAGTCACCCAGGACAAATGGGTGTTGGACATTATAAACCGAGGCTACAAGTTTTATTTCCACACATTGCCCCCTTTCAAAGGCATGCCAGACGTTCCTCCTCAGCAAAAGGCAGAGGCTCACAAACAGATTTCTTTACTTCTTCAAATGGGAGCTATCCAGCAGGTTCCTCCATTAGAGGTGGGCCTAGGATTTTATTCTCGCTTGTTTCTTGTACCAAAGAAGGGAGACACTTGGAGGCCAATTCTGGATTTGTCTATTCTCAACACATACCTGGACATTCCAAAATTCAAAATGTTGACTTTGCAACAACTTCTACCTATGCTAGGCAAAGATCACTGGATGGTAACTCTGGATCTCAAGGAGGCTTATCTTCATATTCCTATCAGGCCAAGCTGCAGGAGATTCCTGCGTTTTCGGGCTGGGACTTTACATTATCAGTTCTCTGCATTGCCCTTTGGCTTATCTACTGCCCAGGGTATTCACAAAGGTTCTGGCTTCCGTGATAGCCTTCTTCAGGTTAAGAGGAATACAAATTTATCCTTACTTGGACGATTGCCTGATTCTTGCTCAAGACAAAGACAAGCTACTTCACCATCTTCAGTATGTTATGGCAGTGTTAAGGTGCCTAGGGTATTCTGTGAACGAAATAAAGTCCAGTCTAGTACCCTCTCAGGACATGTGCTTTCTGGGTGTGAGACTGAATACAGCCTCTCAGATGGCGTTTTGACCCCGGACAAGCAAAGAAATCTTTCCCTTTACTTCCAACAATTGTCTCACCTGTCCAGGCTGACTGCAAGGACAGTCCTTCAAGCCTTGGGGTTCATGGCATCTTGTATTCTGGTGCTTCCCAATGCCAAACTGCATATGAGGAAGTTACAATGGTATCTCAAGAGTGTATGGACTCAACACTGCCACGATTTGGACACTGTCATTCAGATAATACCTTGCATTCAAAAGGAATTTTTGTGGTGGGCTCAGGAATGTCACCTAAACAAGGGACTCTCTGTGACCCGACCAGAGGCGAGTCAGATCTTAACGACAGATGCCTCGGACAAGGCTTGGGGAGCACACCTCAATGGAAAATGGGTTCAAGACACGTGGCCTGCCAGACTTCAACATTTGCATATCAACATGAAGGTGATGTTAGCAGTCCAATTTGCATTGATGGCCTTCAAGGATCTACTACACCCAGGACAAGTGTTGATTCAAACAGACAACACAACTGTCATGTGGTACATCAACAAGCAAGGGGGAACCCATTCGTACCCACTTTGCAGGCAAGCTATGATTTTGTGGGAGACGGCTCTCAGTTTGCACCTCACTCTTCAAGCAAGGTTTCTGCCAGGAGCACAGAACTCCTTAGCGGATGTTTTGAGCAGACAGATGGTGGATCCCCACGAGTGGAAACTGGATCCTCATGTATTTCGACAGTTGACAGTGATTTGGGGGACTCCAGACATAGATCTGTTCGCTTCTCCACTAAATTTCCAGCTGCCAAAGTTTTGCACAAAGATGTTTCATCCAAAAGCTTGGAAAGTGGATGCTCTATCATTCAGTTGGAACAATCTTCACGTCTACGCCTTTCCTCCTCTGCCTCTTCTTCCCAAGGTGCTCTTGAAGGTCAGACGGGACAAGCCCTCCATGATTCTTATAGCTCCAGATCGGCCATGTCAGCACTGGTACCCTCTACTGAGAAGTTTAGTACAGGAGCCTCCTTGGCCCTTGCCATCAAGTCCACACCTTTTGTCCCAGGCAGGCAATAATTTCCTCAATGTCAGGATACAGTCCCTGCATCTGACAGCCTGGCATATTCTGTTCTAGACCCTGGAGGGTCGCAGCTTCCTCAACAAGTTTTGAATGTTATTTTGGAGGCCAGACGGCCTAGTACAAGGAAGGTTTATGCTGATAAATGGAGGAGATTTTTTCTTTGGAGCAAAGCAAAGTGCTTTGATGTTTCAGTACCTAATTTGAGTGTTTCACTTCAGTATCTTGCAGAACTATTAGACAAAGGTTTGTCTTTCTCCTCTGTAAAAGTTCATGCTGCAGCCATTTCTGCTCACTATGACTGTGACCCACCTTTATTCTCTCATCCTTTGTTCAAGCAATTTCTTAGAGGGGCAAAGAACATAAGACCCCCATGTAGAGTTCCTACTCCTTCCTGGGATCTCAATTTTGTGTTGGAGAAACTCACTTTACCTCCTTTTGAACCTGCAGCTACAGCTGAGTTGAAGTTTTTGTCTTGGAAGACAGCTTTTTTGTTGGCCATTACGTCTGCTAGAAGGGTATCTGAATTACAGGCTCTAATGGCAGTTGAACCCTTCCTAATATTTCATAAGGACAGGGTCTCTTTGCGTACTAACCCTACCTTCATGCCTAAAGTGGTCTCAAATGTGGCCTTGAACCAGTCTATTCATCTGCCTACTTTTTATGCTGATCCCCAAAATAAAGGGGAAAAGATTTTGCATTCTTTGGATATTCACAGACAGTTGCGTTATTATTTGAGCAGAACTAAAGGGTTCAGGCAGTTTCAACAGTTGTTTGTTTCTTTTGCTTTGGGTACTCAGGGGAAACCTGTTTCTAAACAAACTATTTCTAAGTGGATTGGTCATTGTATTGCTTTTTGTTATTCTCATCATGGTAAGGAGATTCCGGCTGGAATCGGACCTCATTCCACTAGGGCTACTGCCACTTCTACTGCTTTTCTGAGGGGCGTAGCTACTAAAGATATTTTGGAGGCAGCTACTTGGAGTTCAGTACACACTTTTTCTAAACATTATCATCTCCCTCTTTATTCCAAATCTAGGGCTGGGTTTGCCACTGCAGTTTTGCAGGGCATGTTAGCAGCTCCCAATGCTTTATGATTTTGCCAACCTCCCTTTCCCTTTGCTTTGGGATTCTACCCACAGGTTATGACTGCAGCAATGTGAGATGAAGAACATAGTACAATTTTGTACCTACCATAAATGTAGATGTTCGATGATCCACATTGCTGCAGTCCAATTTTCCCTCCCTCCTTCCCCACTGTAGTTTGAGGTGGTTGTGTGGTTTGGGTTGTAGATATGATTTGTACATGGGTGGTTGGATGTTTTTTGGCTATGGCCTTTCTTTTTAGGGCCTTCTGACATCTGGGGCAAGAAAGACTGAGGATATGACGTCGGTCATGCGCTTTAGTACCACGGCGTACTGACGTCAGATCTAAGCGACCATGACCGACGCCAGCCTTACACTTTGGTATTCGGGCCGACCGAGGACAGCGGACTACCCACAGGTTATGACTGCAGCAATGTGGATCTTCGAACATCTACATTTATGGTAGGTACAAAACTGTACTTTTTGTACCTACCATAAATGTAGATGTTTGAGTGTTCACACTGCTGCAGTCCAGGTTACCCTCCCTCCATCCCCTCTGAACTAGCTGGACTTATCTATACCTTTCTATCTTATACAACATTTGTGGTGTATTTGCTTGTAACTGAAGGTATTGTTATTATTTTATATGTATATTTTTTATTAGCAATATGCATTGTCTACCTACTTGGGGGCACCTGACATCTGGGGCAAGAAAAACTGAAGAAAATGGCGTCGGATGCATCTTATATACCCCTGAAGCACTGACGTCAGGGAAGAAGCAACAGCAACTGACGCCGGACCAAGACTTTGGAACTCTGGCCGACTGCGGGACCGCCTGACGGCAGGATAACCCAAGTGTGATGACTGCAGCAGTGTGAACACTCGAACATCTACATTTATGGTAGGTACAAAACTGTACTTTTTCCAATCCTCAATGTACCTTCTCCAGGAATCAGAGGAGTAGAAAATGTGGCATAAAAAATCAAAGGGGCCTTTCCATGCCGCATGTGGTGGTGATACCCCCAGGGGCACAGAGGGTAACAATTCCGGAAGATGCCCCTATAGAGGCAAAGGGGGTCCTCGTAATCAAGGCTCCAGGGACTCCTCCTCTGGACAGACTTATCAGCCCTCCTGAGGAGCAGCCCAATTGCTTACCTCTGGAAGCAGTCGAGGGTCATTTCTCTCTGCACCAAGCTGCCTGGCAATCTTTCACCACCGATCGTTGGGTGCAGAGTATCATCATCGGATGTTACACCATTCCTCTTTCTTGTCAGCCAAATCTTCCAAGAAAACTTACCGATGTTCCACCCAATCAAAGGAAGAACCAGCTTCAGAGGTTAAAAAGCTGTCTCAAAAAAGTCATCCAACCAGTCCCACCAGACCAGTGCAGATCCGGATTTTACTCGAGATTCTTTTTGGTGCCAAAAAAGACAGGGGACTGGAGACTCATTTTAGATCTCAGCAGCTTAAACAAGTTTGTCACCCAAACCAAATTCCGGATGGTCATAGTTCAGTCCAGTCTTCCCTTTTTAAGAGAAGGCGATTGGATGTACTCTATAGATCTCCGGGATGCATATTACCACATCAAAATGGAGAAATGCTCCTGGAGTCTCCTTCGCTTCCGGCTTAGGGGCCAGTCATTATCAATTTCGTGCTCTGCCATTTGGTCTCTCTACAGCCCCCAGAGTGTTCTCGAAATGCATGGCAGTGGTCACAGCTCATTTGAGACTAAAAGGATTCCGGGTGTTTCCATATCTGGATGGCTGGCTCCTCACAGCCCCCACCGAGCATCGTCTGGTAACAGCACTGCATTGTACTCTCTGGCAAAATTGTTGGGAATAACGATACATTGGGAGAAATCGAATCTTACTCCTACACAACAAATATAGTTCATTGGAGCGGTGTTCAATACTCAGTCCTGTCTGGTATCACTCCCACTTCACAGACTCCATCAATTGAGGCTGCAGCTCCAGGTCATACTCTCTCAAACAGAAGTCTCAGCAAGGGAAGTTCTTCAAGCTCTAGGCTCTATGGCAGCTTCAATCCCAGTAGTGCCGCTAACAGAGCTACATATGCGGATCCTGCAATGGCTCCTTCTTTGTCCATGGTTCCCAAACTATCATCCCCTCGGTTACTAGATTCGAATAACCAACTCCTGCAAACAGAACCTCCTTTGGTGGATGAGGCCAGATGTAGAACTTTGGAGTTGCCCATTTCAGTCCCCTCAGCCATTGTGACCATGGATGCTTCCCTGATCACGTGTGTGTGTGTGTGTGGGCATTTCCAGGGAAAGACTGTCCAAGGCACATGGTCCACCTCAGAAGCTCACCTGCATATCAGTGTTCTGGAACTGAGAGCTGTGCTGTTAGCATTGCAGGCCTTCCATTCGGCTCTCCCTTCCAGAACAATTGCAGTTCAGTCAAGACAATATGTCAGTGGTCTGGTATATCAACAAGCAAAGAGGAACCAAGTCTTACCCCATATGTCGAGAAGCCATGAGAATTTGGCAGTGGGCGATAGCTTCCAACCACTTTCTGATAGCAACGCATATCCCAGGGATCTCCAACATGATTGCGGACAAACTGAGCAGATGCATCCTCATGCCTCACGAGTGGACTCTCAACCCCAAGGTGGTATGTCACATCTTCAGCCACTGGGGCCCCCCGTGCTGCGATCTTTTCACCTCCCAATCAAACAACAAATGCAGCAACTAATTTGTCGTACTTCCCCTGGAGGGGGAGTCACAGAGGGATGCTCTAATCCATGATTGGCCCACAGGATTTCTTTACACTTATCCTCCCATCCCCCTGATTCCATAATTTGTAAAGAAAGCTCTTCGGTTGAGATGCAAGGTGATCCTTATAGCCCCATTCTGGCCTCGACAGGTTTGGTTCCCCTTCCTTCGGCTTCACCTAGTATACACGCTGTGGATTCTGGACTCTCTACCAGATCTGATTACTCACCCCCAGGAGTTGTCACCCAAATCTTTCCAATCTCAAGCCGACTGCTTGGTTTCTCCACTTCCACTAGTCGCCAGGCAAGCTAATCTCTCCTCGCCTGTTCGAGACATTCTGACCTCTCACAAGCCGTTCACCAGAAGACTTTATCAACATAAATGGAAAAGGTTCTCCATCTGGTCCAAGGATAGCATGCTAGACCCGTATTCGACTCCAGTAGCTGCAGTGCTTCAATATTTGGTCAAGTTTTTTGATAATGGAGCCTCTGCCTCTACTGTACGAGTACATCTAGCGGCAATTTCCACAATTGAATAGATGGCACCCCTCTTATCTCTTTATGCCTATGCAAGGCCTTCTTCAAGGGGACCTCTCATATCAGGCCTCCTGTCAGACAACCCGTGGAACCATGGAACCTCACTTTAGTCCTTCAGTCTTTGACTCAAAAACCGTTTGAACCTGCTGTGAACTGTGACCTAAAGTTTTTGTCTTGGAAATGCTTGTTCTTGGTAGCCATCACATCTGCCAGAAGGGTCTCTGAGTTGCAGGCATCGTGCATCAAGAGGCCCTATCTGGTCTTTCATAAGGGCAGAGTATCACTTTGGATGAATCCATCCTTCCTTCCCAAAGTTGTTTCTGAATTCTCCATAAACCAGACCATTGATCTACCAGTTTTCTTTCTGAATTTTGCCATTAGAGGAGAGTACTGCCTTCACTCTTTAGACATATACAGACAACTGAGATTCTACCTAGACAGGACCAAACTTATCCGCAAATCGGAATAGCTTTTCATTTACTTTTCTGGACCCAGAATGGGAAAGGCTGTTTCCAAGGTTATATTATCAAACTGGCTAAGGGACTGCATGTTTTTCATCTATTCCCTCAGTAAAAAACCTATGCCAAAAGTTAAAGCTCACCCCACTAGATCTATGGCAACATCTGTGGCTTTCCATTCCAGGGTTTCCATGGATGACATCTGTGCAGCAGCTACTTGGGCTAAACCTCATACCTTTATCAATCATTAGATGTTGGATTTGGTCTCCAGAGAGAGAGCTGCCTTTGGCTCAGTGGTACTCAGAATGTTCTTCCATAAGGGCCGCCCATGGACCTCAAGATAGCTTGGGATTCTGTCCCATCAGGGATGAATGGAAAGAAGATTAACAACATTAGATAAAGAAAGTTATGTCTTAACATAACATTCCATCTGTGTTGTTCATCTTCTTTCATTCATCACTTCCCACCCTCCTTCCCCCTCCAAATGCTCCTGGGGGATGCTTTGGGTCTAATTGGTGCTCTAGGGTATTTGCACAGAAGTGGCCTCAGCTTTACTTTTTCTCTATCGAACTCGATCTGAGGTAACAGGGAGAAGGGCATTCTGGGTAGAGACTTAGCTCGAGAGTTTTTTGGCTGGTGCAAGCTTGGTAAAAAGGCTGAGACTGTTCCCAGGGCTCATAACCGAACCCAACAGTGATGAATGAAAGAAGCTAAACAACACAGATGGAACATTATGATAAGACATAACTTCTTTTTTTCTTATATAGTTATTACCACTTTTTATATATAACTGCTCTGTTGCTAAATGGGTAGTCCCAACTTTTATGTTACATGCATATACTGTTAGGCAGGTTCATGCCTGGATGTTCTTATGTGATTTTGCGGAGCCCTTCAAGTCTTCGTTCTTCAGTGCTCCATTTGATGACATGTCTTTGGCCCGATGGAAAGACCAGGTGTGGCATGGATGTATGTTTTTTGACCTTTCATAGATCCTTTTCTAAGAATCAGTGAGGTGGTTGGAAGATGTGGTTCAAGAAATCCCAGGGACATTCCATGACATACATGGCGGAAGTTTCCCCCCAGGGGTAGAGGGGGGAGCTCTAATGGTGGACACCACCCCCACAGCAGAGGTGGCCTAGAAAACCAGGGGTCCAGAGATACTTTCTTTGACAGACACTTCCAGTGTTCCTGAATGGAAGCCCGATTGCCCTGCTCTGTAGGCAGTCGGGGGTCTACTATCCCTGTGTTAGAGAGCCTGACTAGAAATCATGACAGATACTTGGGTGCAGAGGATTATTTCCAGAGGTTATATAATACCCTTTTCCCTTCCTCCTCCAATTTCATGAAAATTACCTGATGTTCCACCCAGTCAGAGGGAACAAGTAGCAAATCAGGTTCAAAAGCTGCTAGAAAAGAGTCATCCAAGAGATCCCACCAGACCAGATAGAACCCAGAACTTAGTCAAGATTCTTTGTGCCAAAGAAAACAGGGGACTGGAGACTAGTTTTGGATCTCAGCAACTTAAACAAGTCAGTTTGACATACCAAGTTTCAGATGGTCATGGTTCAGTCCATTCTCCCTTTTCTAGGAAAGGACAACTGGATGTGCTTTATAGACCTTTAGGATACGTACTATCACAGAAAGATGAACAGACTGTCCAGAAGGTACTTATGCTTCCAGTTGGGAGCCAGTCATTACCAATTCAGAGTTCTGCCCTTTGGTATCACCACAGCCCCCAGGGTGTTCACGAAATGTGTGGCAGTAGTAGCAGCTCACTTGAGACTGCAAGAATTCTTGGTGTTTCCATATCTGGATGACTGGCTCATTACCACACCGACCAGGCATCATTTGATAAGGGCAGGAGATCAGGTTCTCCAGAAGTGTTCTTATGTGGGGATAACCATAAACTACAACAAGTCTCAACTGGAACCAACTCAGAATTTGGAATTCATAGGAACACTGTTCAACGCAAAGTCATTGATGGCTTCACTGCCTCCCTCAAGGGTTCATACTATAAGATCACCAGTCAGAAAAAAATTCTGCAGTACCAAAATTTCAGCCCACTTGGTCCTTCAAGCTCTAGAGTCGGATGATACTAGTAGCTTTAGCCAGATTTTACATGAGGATTCTCCAGTGGATGCCAGCAACACAGCGGTCGATTTGTTACTAACTCATGTCAACTGTGATATAAATCAAACATGCAGAAGAGATTTCAGGTAGTAGAATTCAGTCAGATCAGGTTCTATAAGGCTGTCCGTTCATTCCCCCTCAGCCAAAGGCCATAGTGACCATGAACGCTTCACAGTTGGGGTGGGCTGGGGGGGCATTTTCTTGGAAAAACAGTCCAAGGCACTTGGTCCCCCAAAGAGGCCAACTTGCATGTCAATGTCCTAGAGAGGAGGGCAGTGCTTTTAGCATTACAGGCCTTCCAAGATGCTCTCCATTTGAGGACAGTTGCAATTCAAATGGACAATATATCAGTAGTTTGGTACATCAACAAGCAAGGAGGGACTGGGTCATATCAGAGGGAATCACCAAGGGCTGCTCTACTTCATGATTGGGCCCCCCCCCCGGTCTACTATACTCCTACCCACCAATCCCTCGAATTCCAAAATTCGTACAGAAAGCCTTCATGTTGAAGAGAACGTCATCCTCATTGCACCTTAATAGCCTCAATAGATTTGGTTTCCTCTCTTTGACCTCATTTACTTAACTAACCTTGGATTCTGAATCCAATTGCAGAACTCCTGTCTCACCCAACAGACATGATCCATCCAGACATAAACCTCAGGATGACAGCCTGGCTTCTCCAATTCCATTAATAGCCAGATAACCTATGATGTTAAGTTGTCTATCTCGCCTTCGTTCTTGCTGGTTGGGATTGGAGCCGATCCTCGGCTCCAACTCAGCCATCTTCTATAGCTCGAGAGCTGTTTACTGGCTCGAGGCTACCCCTTAACCCATGATGCCTAGCGCTAGCTACCCAGATCTCGTTTGCCGCTTCAGCTGCGAGATGTCATCGTACTGGGTCAGGCTTGTATTGGTTTACTTATAAAACTTTTTCTACTGAAAATTGTATTTTTTGTAGGAGTTATTCTTTATTTTTAGTCCTATAACTTGTTGTATTAGTCTAGGTGTAATTGTAGTCCTTCCCTTTGAACTTGTTTAAGTTAGAGAGTTCTCCCCTTCCCCTCCTATCCCTTTCTTGTCTGGTTAGCGTTTAGATTAGAGGCTTTCTTTCTATCTTCTCTTTAGGTAGCCGTTTGAATTAGAGGCTTCCTAGTTATAAAAAAAAAAAATCTTTAGCTTGGTCTGTAGATACTGTGTGTGTCCTTTTTCTGTAATCTGTATTTTGGTGTTAACTGTTGTGGTAATTTCCTTTTGGATACAGGATGTCTAAAGAATCCAAGGTGTCTGGATTCAAGAAGTGTGACTCATGCTGTCAGAAAATATCTCTGACAGATGGGCACACTTCTTGCGTCTATTGCTTAGGCACTGTGCACCTGCAGGACTCTTGTTCTATCTGCCATGCATTTAGTCCAAGAGTTCTGCAGGAGCGTAAGAATAAACTTATTCTTAGGGGTCTTTTAAAGAAAGCCTTAGGATTCACCAGCCAAGACTCAGCCTGTGAAATCCCCAAAACCTACCAAATCGTCGGCTCCAAGCTCGGAGCCGTCATTGGTTCAGATACCTGCTACTTCGGTTGCGGCCGGAACCGATGAGACAGTCTCCCCGTCAGCTCCTTCAGGATCTTCAGTGCCGCCGCGGAGCCACAAGAGGCTGAGGTCCCATTCTGGAATCGATACACTCTGCTCTTCTGTCTACCCTGCTTCAGAGTGAGTGCAGTCATAGATCTTCCCACTCCTCTCGATCCTGTAGGCTGTTGGATCATGACGTGGAGAGAGTGGTCAGTAGGTTGCTGAAGTCGCAGGCACTTGCCAAGATGTTGTCCAGCCCTCCTCAACAGGTGTCGGCTCCGTCCACTTCTGTCAATGTTCCTCCTCCGACTCCCATGAGCTCAGAGCCGGAGTTCATTGGGGTTCGAATAGTGGAACCGTCGGCTCCGATAACTATTTCTCCTTTGGTGCAGTCTGCTCCGATTCCCTCGATGGTGCCGTCCGTCATGGGATCTGGGTGTCGGGGCTCCCTTGTCGGCTCTGAGGGGGCGAGTGGCATCGGATCCTTGTCCGACCCCGTTCTCCGTCTCGGAGCTTCTGCGCAGGTGAGCTCGGCTCCTACATCGGCCACGGAGCCATCTCCCTCGGTGCGGAGAAGGATTCCGATTTCCTCGGAAACGGAGCCTTCTCTGCATCGTGGCAGGGATGCCTTCAATGTCATGAGGAGTGTGCTGGCCTCTGAGTCAACTCCACTATCGACTCTACCGGCTCCGTCCCCAGTAGTGCTTGCGTCAACCTCTGCTCCTCCTCCTGACCCCAAGCCTGGGGAAACGGCACTCCAGGGCACCCCATTGGGTGTTTCCTCTTCTTCCGAGGCCTCCCCTGATCATTCAGAGGAGCCCCCTCATAAGAAGTGCAAGAGGAAGCACATTGACTCCCCTGAGTCTGTCACTTCTGATACAGACCTAGATGATTCGGAAGGGTCCCCGAGGTCCCCCTCTGAAGATGTTTCCTTCTCTGGCATCCTAGAAATGCTTAAGCAGAGGGGGAACTGGAATCCCCTATCCCCTACCGAGTATGAGTCTGTATTCCTGGATGCATTCGGTTCCCGACCTTCCACCTCCTGGGTTTCTCCTCCTTTCGATCCACTTATGTCAGTGGTGGCTCGAACGGCTTGGTCAGCCCCGGATACAGTGGAACCAACCCCGAGGAGACCTGGCAAGTTTATCACTGCACCCCTTGATAAGCAGTTCCTTACCAAAGGTATGGCTGTGGATGCCATGGTGGTAGCAGCAGCCACTAAAAAAGAGTTAGCGGAAACTTCGTCTGTCCATCCTCCTAGCAAGGAGTCTAGGAGTATGAATAGATACGGGAAGCAAATGTTTGCGTCAGCGACCTATTCTGTGAGGTCATTGAATTATTTATGCCATTTTACCCGGCTTCAGAGGGATCTCCTTAAAGAGCTCGGAGATACCTTTCAAGATCCATCAGCTGAGGGGGCTCAAGCTAAAGTGGCTTGCCAGTTGGTGACCCTTAATTCTGTAGTCAACTCCTCCATGAGGCTCATTTCCTATGCAGCCGATGGTGCGAGCCGAGCCGCAAGTACAGGCATGGCCCTTAGGAGACATTCATGGATGCGGCTGTGTAATTTTGCGGAACCCTTTAGAGCGTCATTCACCAACACCCCCTTTGATGGTCCCTTTCTTTTTGGACCACAGGTGAAAGACACTTTGACTAGGTGTGAGCAAGAAGGCAAGACTCTCTGCCGTGGGAGTCCATTTTTCCCCTCCTTCCAGACCATACCCCAAGGGTCAGAAGAGTGGCAAAATGTGGTTCCGAAAATCCCAGGGAGCCTCGCCTGACACATGCAGCGATTTTTCCTCCAGGGGCAGAGAGGGAAGCAACAACAATAGATGCCGCCCTTGTGGCAGAGGGGGCCTGCAGAATCAGGGCAGTAGAGAATCCTTCTCTGCGAAGCCCTTTCAACATCCCTGAAGGGTTGCCCGGCTGCCTGCCTCTGGAGACAGTTGGGGGAAGACTTTCACTGTACTCAAAAGCCTGGCAAAATTTAACGCAAGACAGATTGATGCAGTCAATTATATTCGGAGGTTACAAAATTCCTTTCTCTCAACCCCCTTACCTTCAAGCAAATCCCTTCCAGATGTTCCACCCAATCTGAGGGACCAAGCAGTCATAGAAGTTTCAAAACTGCTAGAAAAAAGTCATCCAGCAAGTCCTGGCAGGCCAACACAGATCCGGAACTTACTCAAGGTTCTTTTTGGTACCAAAAAAGACAGGGGACTGGAGACCGATTCTGGATCTCAGCAGACTAAACAAGTCTGTTTAAAGAACAAAGTTTCGGATGGTCACACTACAGTCCATTCTACCCTTTCTGGGTTAGGACAATTGGATGTGCTCCATAGATCTCCAGGATGCATACTATCACATCAAAATGGACAGGCGCTCCAGGAGATTCCTTCGCTTCCGGCTGGGAGCCAGTCATTACCAGTTCAGAGCTTTGCCCTTTGGTCTCACCACAGCCCCCAGGGTGTTCACCAAATGTATGGCAGTGGTCACGGCTCACCTGAGATGTCGAGGATTCCAGGTGTTTCCATGTCTAGACGACTGGCTCCTTACTGCTACCACCAGGCATCAACTTCTACAAGTCAGGGACTACACAATCACAATTTGCTCCCAGGTAGGCATTACAATAAACTTCAAAACATCTGCCTTGTTGCCATGTCAATCTATTACTTATATAGGAGCAGACTTAGACACAAGGAGTATGTCTGCAAGGCTACCGCCAGACAGGGTGGCCACTATTCGCCAGCAAGTACAAATTCTAATGCAGTGCAAAAGGGTCCAAGTCAGGTTAGTCCTTCAAACTCTGGGTTCCATGGCAGTGGCAATTCTAATACCTTTGGCCCGCTTTCACATGAGAATCCTTCAGTGGCTTCTGTTCACACAGTGGTCTTTTCAACAGCTGCCCATGTCTCACATGATCATGATTACAGAAACATGCAAAAGGCACCTTTCCTGGTGGATGGTCTCCCCACTAGTGTCTCAGGGCAGACCATTCATTCAGTCCCCTCCGGTTGCCACAGTGACCACAGATGCCTCCCTGATAGGGGGGGGGGGGCATTATCAGAGCAGGACAGTCCAAGGCACTTGGCAGCCTCACGAGTACCATCTGCACATAAACGTCTTAGAAATGAGAGCCGTGCTCCTAGCGTTGCAAGCTCTTCAGGACTCTCTCCCTTCTGGGACCATTGCAATTCAAATGCACAACATTTTACTGGTGTGGTACATCAACAAGCAGGGCGGAACCAGGTCCTCCCCCCTATGTCGAGAAGCACTCCGACTCTGGCAGTGGGCGATTTCCTCCCAACGATTTCTGATTGCGATGCACATCCCTGGGAGGTCCAACATCATAGCGGACAGGTTCAGCAGACCTATTCTCATGCCTCACGAGTGGTATCTAAATCAGGTAGTTGCGGATCTGATCTTCCGCAGATGGTGACAGCCTTGCTGTGATCTTTTTGCCACCTCTTTCAACAGCAAATGCAGCAACTACTTCTCCCACTTCCCGGTCATTCTCCCAGAGACGCTCTAGTCCATGATTGGCCTCAGGGACTTCTTTATGCCTTCCCTCCGTTTCCTCTGATACCGAAACTCATACAGAAAGCTATTTTGTTGGGTTGCAAAATGATCCTCATTGCCTCCTACTGGCCTCGACAGATATGGTTCCCGTTCCTGCACCGTTACCTTCTCGAGCAGCCCTGGACTCTGGATCCTATTCCAGACCTACTGATTCATCAGTCAGGCGGGCTGCATCAATCCCTCCAAACACTCCAGCTCACAGCTTGGTTGGTCTACTTCCAACCTTAGCCAGGCTTCCCAGCATTTCCCCGGCCGTTCGTGAAATTGTCTCCTCTCACAAGTCCGCCACTTGAAAGACTTATGCTAGCAAATGGAAACGTTTTTCTTGTTGGGCAGAGGCTGGGAACATGGATCCCTTTTCAGCCCCAGTCCACGAAATCTTGGAGTTCCTAGCAGAACTTTTTCATTCTGGGTCCGCTTCTGCTACAATCAGGGTTCAATTGGCGGCCATCTCTAACTTTCTAGTTGGGTTGTCTAATGCAAACATTATGTCTCATAAGCTATGTAAAGCTTTTCTAAGAGGGACTACTCTCCTTAGGCCCCCAGTGAGAGATCGCCCTCCTCCTTGGGACCTTAATTTGGTACTAACCTCCTTAATTATGCCCCCTTTTGAACCTGCAGTGTCCTGCTCCATTAAGTTTTTATCTTGGAAAACTTTCTGGTAGCTATTACTTCAGCCAGATGCATCTCTGAACTTCAGGCACTAAGTGTTCGTCCTCCGTACTTAGTTTTTCATAAGGACAGGGTTGCTCTGAGGACTAATCCCTCTTTCCTTCTGAAAGTCTGCTCAGAAAATAATCTAAACCAACCTGTAGACCTCCTTGTGTTTTTCCCTAACCACACCAGTAAGGCAGAATACAAATTACACCAATTGGATGTTCATAGACAATTGCATTTTTACCTGCATAGACGAAGGATATAAGGAAGTCGGACCAACTTTTCCTTTCCTATGCTCGGGGCAAACAAGGTCTCCCAGTTTCCAAAGTGACCTTATCCAGGTGGTTGTCTCACATTATTACCTTCATCTATTAACTGAGAAACAAAGAATTGTCTATCAAACCAAAAGGTCATTCTACTAGGGCTTTGGCCACCTCTGTAGCCTTCCGGTCTAGGTTGCCCATGGACTGCTACATGGGCAAACCCTCATACCTTTATTTCTCATTACAAGTTAGATATGGTCTCCAGGAGCAGAGCTAACTTTGATTCCACTGTTCTGAAAAGTCTGTTCCGATGAGCCGCCCAGGATTGTAGGTGCTAGGGATGCTGTCCCAACCAGCAAGAACGAAGGCGAGATAGACAACTTAACATAAATAAGTTATGTACCTACCATAATGTTCTATGTTAGTTGTTTTCATCTCTCCTTCTTTCTTGCGTCCCCCCCTCCATCCCCCTGTCCTATTGGACCGAGAGGAGTTCAGGTTTCACTGGCTGAGTGTTCTCTGGTTTGTTCCTCTACTGACTTAGAGTATGACTGGTATGCTCAACCTTTTTTGTTTGGAGGGGTTCATTCTATAGCTATGGCTGGGGTTAGCTATTTCAAACGAGATCTGGGTAGCTAACGCTAGGCATCATGGGGTAAGGGGTAGCCTCGAGCCAGTAAACAGCTCTCACGGTATAGAAGATGGCCGTGTCCGAGCCGAGGATTGGCTCCGATCCCAACCAGCAAGAAAGAAGGTGAGATGAAGACAACTAACATGGAACATTATGGTAGGTACATAACTTCTTTTTCTCCTCCCCAGTCCGACATATACTTTTTATTTTCCTGTAAACCTTCTACAAATAAGCTTTATTCCAGTAAATGATAAAGGTTCGTTTACTGGGCACATCAAAACAATGTTGATCCCTTTTCAGCTCCGAAACTTAACATCCTTGAATTTTTGGCCCTACTTTTTAAAGGAGGAGCTATCCCTCAACAGTTAAAGTTCAGTTAGCAGCAATATCGAATTTTCACATTGGATTTGATGGTTCTACTGTTGCCTCTCATAAGCTCTGCAAAGCCTTTTTGTGAGGCACTCTTCCTTTAAGACCTCCCTTTAAAGACACTACTCCCCATGGGGCCTAAATCTGATATTGCAGGTGGTTATACATTCCCACTTCGAACCAGCAGTTAAGTGTGACCTTAAATATCTTTCTTGAAAGACAATATTTCTTGTAGCCATTACATCTGCCAGATGAATTTCAGAGATTCAAGCCTCTTCAGAAATCTCCATATTTGATTTTTTCACAAGGACAGAGTTGCACTGCAAACCAATGCATCCTTTCTTGCTAAGGTGGTGTCATAGTCATCAGTCCATTAATTTGCCAGTATTCTTTCTTAATTTTGCTAACAAATGTGAGTATGTTACATTTATTGGATGTCCACAGACAATCAAGTTTTTTACCTACATAGAACAAAAGACATCAGAAAAAAATGTTTGTTTCATTTGCAGAAGGGAAATTGGGAAAGCCAGTTGCCAGAGTAACTTTAGCCAAATGGGTAACTGACTGTATTTCATTTATTTATAGCAAATTGGGTGCTACTTTACCAAAACCTTATGGGGTCATTCAACTCGATCCAAGGCAATTTCGGCAGTTTTCCAGTCTAGAGCATCCATGGATGCTATACGTGCTGCAGTGACTTGGGCTACTCCCCATACCTTTGTTAGTAGTTACAAATTGGATCTGGTCTCCAGAGGCAGAGCATCATTTGGTTCAGTGGTACTTGGGGAATATCCTTCTCTGAGTTCACCCAGGATCCTAGGTAGCTGGGGATTCTGTCCTATTAGTTGAGGATGGAATGAAAATTGGCATCAGATAAAGAAGTTATGAAACTCACAATAACGTTCTGTCTGTGTTGTCCATTTTCATTCTTCAACTCCCCACCCACCAACCCCCATCCTTTGAAGACTGCTGGAAGAATAAGTGGTTAGAAGATATCACTGCTCTTTATACTGAGCTCCAAATGTAGTCATCTCCTTATTTAATTGCATTGCAAATATTTCTTTCTACTTAAAACCAGCAAGTAAAATCTGAGGTACTTAGGGTTGGTGCATTATGGGTAAGGGAGAAACTCGAGAGTTTTTGGTTGCCATGAGCTTTAGCAACGTCCAAGTTGGATCCATGGAATCTGATCTGAACCCATTAGCTGAGGAGAAAGAAAATGGACATCACAGATGGAATGTTATGGTGAGTACATAACTTCTTTTTTTCTCCATCTACCTGTCCAAAAATTCTTGAAGCACCTTTGATATATATGATGTCACTGTTTGTGGTATTATGATCCAAGTCTCCACCACATTGCTTTTGTCAGTATATTTCTTTAACCTAGCACTCCAGGTTCTCACTATTGTCTAATTTTCCATCCTATAACTTTCCACTTCACCTTTTCAGAACGTAGATGTCACAAGATGCCCATATAAAAACAATATTGGTATGCACTCTGTCCAGGTCTTCTCACCTCCTCCAAAACTGTTGGCTGGTCAGTTGTCTTCCAGAAAATATTGCTGCACAGTTGCTGAACAGACCCTCTTTTAAATATTGGTTTTCAGTCAGTATCAAAGAAATGTTACTGTTTCAGTGATAATGTGAACAGTTGGCCCATCTTTCTCCCCTAGCTCTTCACAAGTTTGCTTATGGTAGAATGATTGACCTTGATTATCACATTCACTGCTTATATCGTTGAACATGATTTACCAACCTGTAATGTCTGTGAGAAATTTAATAAAGCTGTAACCAGAGATGTGTGCTTGGCATATGAAGCTGGAGACTGCAGACCTCATTAGCAGTTGGGTAGGAGCACTCACTATGGGGGTGGCTAGTAGGCCTTCATGCAGGAGCGGCCTTAGGTCAACTGGTGCCCTAGGCAAAAGGGCTCCACGGCACCCCCCAACACACTACCAGTCTACATACACCAAATAAATACTGGAAAAGCACCCTTGCTGGAGCGGCGCCCTAGGTGGATGCCTAGTTGGCCTATGCCTTCATGATGAGACTGGTGTTATGATCATAGGAAATGCAAGGCAATTGAAGCTTGGAGTCATTTACACTTTGCTAGTATCCACAACCAGACTGAACCTCCTCTAATGAGGATGGCCAGACCAAATAAGCTGGGGTAATTTTTGTGAATACCTATCCAATGATCCAATTCCTGTTTGAAGGAAGAAAATGAATCACTAATTTGTAGTGAAAGTCAATTTCAGATGTGGGTGAGGTACTGTGTAATGAACCTGTCTTTCTACTTTTATCTGCTGGTGAAAATTTAGAGCCCTAGTTCTGTTTTTTTATGAAGCAGTTTGATTTTTGGAGATATAACATGTTCTGGACCACTGGGTCCCTAATGACAGAGAAGATGAGGCATAGATCTTCCTCAGGAGTCTATAAAATACTGAATAAAGGAAAAGTGCTTCCCAGGTTTTCTGGTAGCTTACGATTGTTCAGCCTGTGAGATGATACAAACATTTGGAGTCTTTCTAGTTTGATATGTTTAATGAAGGTACATACATACATACAAATATTTCAAGCACGGGCATTAATGCCCTTCTAGCTTGCCAGTATAGCAAAACACTGATTCCCATGATGTGTCCAGGCTATTCTTAAAAATACCTAAACTAGTACTTGCTTTAATGTAATTTGGTAGTCTAGTCCATTCATCAGCTGCTGTCTCTGAGAACCAATTAGTATACTTCTCATTCCTTTAGGATCTCCTACATAGGTTGTCTGATGATTTGATAGTACTGTTTGATAACCCCAAACATTCCGAGGTAGTTGTGTCTAAATACCCAATATACCCAAATGAGATGATCTGTTAGATATCTGTAAGAGACATTGTACAAATTCAGATATTTCAGTCTTTCATAATAACTTATATTTTCACATCCATGAATGCCCTTGGTAAATTTCTGCTGTAGTCTTTTCCAGTTTGCACATGCTTGCTTTCTTATAAGGTTTCTGTATTCTTACTGCATACTCAAGTTTGGGTCTAATGTAACCAACAAACAATGACTTAATCATTTCTGATTTCCTAGACTTTATAAATCATTTTATTCAACCTGTAGTTCTACAACTATCATTAACCAATTGGTTGATATGATTAGAAATCCATATCTTTAAATGAATCTACAGTTTCAATCACTGTGTGCTGTATTAAGTGTTCACCTTGCAATTTATGGCTCCCAAATCTCATATGCTTAGTTTTTTATGTATTTGTTAGCATATTATTCTTCTGTGCCCAAATGGTCAATTTAGTCAAGTTCTTTTGCAGACATGCCTTATCTGTAACACAGGGAATCAGTTTACCTAGTTTCAGGTTATTTGCATATAGACTGTAGAACACTTCAGATGAAAAAGGTAAGTCTGAAAGATGCAATCTAAAAAATAAGGGCCTGGGACAGAGCCCTGTGGGACACCCTGACTGTAACCAAGCATTTCACCTGTCCAGTTGCTGTATGATACTTGCCATGACCTATTTGTAAGCCATGCAGCTGTCCATCTAATCAAGTGTACATCAGTACCTAGTTGTTCTAATATACTTGATCAGTGTTTTGTGTATGACCCTGTCAAATGCTGAAGTTAAATCTATATAAATTACATCACAGCACAATTTTTCATTCATAGCTGTTATATATTGCTATAGAACATCATGTTACAAATGGTAATGGATCTTTTTTCAACATATGCATGCTGATGTATGGTTTCAAGTCCCAGTATATCCAATTCTGACAATAATGTGTCCAATATTACCTTCTCCTTTATTTTTCCACAACATGAAAGTAGAGTTAATGGTCTATATTGACTCTGGGTTTGTCCTACTCCCCTTTCCCTTAAAGACAGGTTTAATAATTGCATGTTTCCAATCTTGAGGAATCTCCCCATATTTCTATGACATAGTGAATAATAGATATAATGGTGTCTCCCTTTTTTAATTACTCCAAATCTTTTGGGTTTCTAATACTGTGATGGGAATTTACCCCATTCCTAAGTCAAAATACTGTTAAAGTTCATGATATTAGTATTGTTTCAGTCTTTGATGTCAGCTAGTAGTGCTCTTCACAGCACCTGCAATGTGCCCAGTAATGACAACTCCTGCAATTCATATGGAGTTGCATGTATTGGTAACACATCTAGATATGATTGTAGACGCTTCTTTTTTATAAGACCCGTTGCTCCTACTACTATTGGAACTATCTGGGTGTCTTTCTTCCACATTGCTCTTGTTTCTGCCTGAAAATCCTGATATTTTATGACTTTGTCTGTGTACGCAGGGCACTGCAGTCACTGGGTGTAGCGATTTTAATGATCAGTGCTACTTTTCTCTTCTTTTCCTGGATCACTCTATCTTGTTTTCTACCACCTGTCCTTTGAACGTTTGGTAATGGATGATCCCATGTGATGTAGACTTCATCATTTTCTATGGTGCTTTGTGGCTCATATTTCCAGTGTGTTTCATCCACTTCAATACCATAATGTTTGCACAATCCCCAGTGAAACAGTCTCGCCACATTGTTATGCCTTTCAGTATACAGTCCTTTTGGCATTAATATGTCGCAACCAGCAACGAGGTGTGCAACTGTTTCCAGTTCTGTTTTACAAAACCTACATTTGTCTATTTCTCCCACATGTCATGAGGTCATAACAAGGCTGAAAAATGCATATCCGTAGTTAGTGGGGTTTGGATTTATTGGTCTGAAATTGTCCATTAAAACGACTTCAAACTTAAAAGTCATGGGCAATCAGAATCGCCATGTTCATAATGGTCATTTGCATATATCCCAGGGGTTGGGAGGGTGGCCTAATGGTTAAGGTGTATGCCTTACAAACACAAGGTGCAAGATTTGAGTCTCACAAGGGATAATTGGCTAAGCTTAAAATGGCTTGCAAGGGCAGTTAGCTTAGTACTAACCTATGAACCTATGTCCAATGGACTTTGTAAACCAGTGTGTATATAGCCCACTGTCTTGGGCCGCCAATATTAACCTTTCATCTCTTGGTTTAAATTTGCCTCTCTTTAACCATTCCTGCGTTCGTTCCTGATCAACATGAGGTTCTTCCAGAAGTTTTTTGTAATGATTTCTGTAATGGTACTGCAACTTCTTGCTGAAGAGTTCTCATGTCATTACTACTAATTCTGTCTCCTTCCTGTGCTTTGGATCCAGTTTGCGCAGTTATTTTTCAATATAATCTGATTCCAATATCTGAAGTTACCTGGATGTCACTAGGACAACTTATCACCCCCTTTGTGGAGCCAAACTGTTTTGCATAAGATTTTGTAAATATATCTATAATCTGTTTTGTCTGAGAATACATTTTAGAATCTGCACAGTTTATCAATTTGTATGTACAGAGGTTATCAATTTGTATGTTTTTACTCCTTCCACATCTTATTTACCTAGCTTAGTTTGTCCAGCTTGTTGACTTTTAACAGTTGTAGTTCGACCTCTCTTACATTTCTTATATTTTTTTGTCTCTCACTTTAACCACGTATCTTGTTCTTATGGAAATATACCCCCTGATGTTGCATGCCCAGATCCTGATGATAAACATGTTTTATTTTTTTTTTTGCACTCTATTTCTCTTTCAAAACTTTCCACATTCCATCTGCTGCAGTTTTCCCACTGAACACCTCACTCCAGTTAGTTTTACATAGTGACTATTTTTCTTCCATATAATTTGTAATTAATCATCTCTGTGTTGGATTAGATTTCAGCTTGGCAGAATTATCTAGCAACAAATTAACCTTTATAACCCCGATGATCATTGCACATCAGTGGTGGTAAAATTTGACTTGAAGTAACAATAATTTCTTTAAGAACACAAACAATGTCTAGTATGTTCCATTCCCTGGTGGTAATTTATTACAATCTGAAACAATTGATGTTCCTAAACATATGCTGTGAATAATTTCCTTTCTAATCTTGAATCAGTGTTGTTCAGATCTGTTTCTGGTAAATTTAAGTCCCCAGCTAATATTATTCTTTCCTCCTGTGTTTCATGCAAGAAATGTATGAATTTCTATAGGTCATCAGCACTTGACTTTGGTGGTCTATACACTCCAACAATTGTTATATTTTCCAGCAGATATCCTCTTGCCAATCATCTGCACTAAGCAGAAGGACTTCCTGAATGCTATCATTATATGATGAGTAAAGGAGAGGGGGAGTTACCATCCCAAGTACCAAGGTCTCTAAATAACATTTTTATTTTGGAGTGCAGTATTTGACTACTCCTTATGCTGGGAGGAGTGATGGACTTAACAGTATGTACTAATATTACTGTTTTTATCATTTAAGCCCATTTTTAGCACATCAGGTGCTTAAGTTCTTCAGTGTCAGAGGCTGACTTGACAATGAATCCCAGTTTATAGCCATTTGCGGACTTGGTTAACTAGAGGTCTTGGTTTGTAGTCTGGAGGTCATAAAAGTAAAT
Source organism: Protopterus annectens (assembly GCF_019279795.1). Lineage (NCBI taxonomy): Eukaryota > Metazoa > Chordata > Ceratodontiformes > Protopteridae > Protopterus > Protopterus annectens. The sequence goes on along the minus strand of NC_056748.1, from coordinate 283,257,962 downwards.
GTCAAACAAAAAGGGGTCCCTACATGGAGCCCTGCAAAATGCCATCTGTTTCATGCTCTGTGATGAAGCACCTGCTACCTACACCTTATAGGTTCTGTTCATCAGCCAATTTGCTATCCATCCTTCACATAGGGATCTATTTGTAGTGCATTTAATTTGATAACTATACTAGCATGATTTATGTTGTGAAAGGCCTTGGCCTGATTGAGTGTGATGTGTGTATAGCATGGCTTTTTTTTAACAGCTTGAGTTACTCTTTTTGAAGAAGTTAACCAGATTAGACAGGATCTACTCTTAAAGCTAAACTGCTGCAGGTCTAATTCAGTGAGATTTGTCATGTCATAGTTAATCAGGTCTGTTAAAATATGATTCATGGCTTTGTAATTGAGACTTGTCAGGCTAAGACATGTAATTCTTTGGGTCAGTGGTGGGGCATACCCTTGTAGAGTGGCATCACCACTGCTGTGCCTCAAACTTCAGGGACAAGGCCAGTGGATAAACTCAGGCTAAATAGTTTAAGGAGGGGTCCGCAAGGGCTTGTTTTGGTTTTGTTTAGTAAGTAGCCAGATATTTATTGGGTCCTGTGTAGGAAGTTTAGTCATTGTGAGTACCTTCAGTACACAATCTTTGGTACTGATGGAAGTCTGAGGGCTTGAAGGCTATGTGGGCTTTGAATAATTGTTTCCAGCCTGAAGCTGGCATTGTATTTGTTTTAGCTAGCTTGTTGGCAATGTCTGCTTAGTCACAATAGGTGGTGCCATCTTGAATACGTTCTTTGTAATGTTGGATGCTATTTCTAGTTTTCTAATGTAACTAAAGAAAGATTTGCAGTTGTCCTTGTCTTCAAATGCTAACCTCATTTCATGGACTGCCACAGTAATCCTAACAGTTATTTTTAACCTTTTTGTCAATTTTTGTAAAGCTATCCTTGATATATTTCTGTTGGTGGATCACCAGTGTGGTTTGCTTTGCTGTCAATTCTGTATATTTACCTAAGTGGACATAGAACTCTTTTGTATAGCTTACTTCTAAGGTACTGTCTAGAGTTATCCTCGAATAAATGAATCTTAAAATTTCATCTTAGAATTTAATGAGACTTGTACGTCTGCAATCCTTGAATTCTGTGATATTGGTATCTACAAGTTGATAGGTTCTAATTGTGAAGGTTGATGTTGTATGATCAGACTTAACAGGTGAAGGAGACACCAGGGGAATAGTAGAAGCTGTATTTTTAAGGACCAGGTCAACTATTGTCCTCCCGTAGGTTTCTTAATGTGTTCCAGGCAGTTTTTGTTTATGAAACCTAAGGAATTTTGGGCATATCCTACATTTGAGGTATAGGTGCTCCAGTTTGTTAGGTTGCTAGTCCCGTAATAATGGGAATTTTTTATTGACGGAGTTCAACTACATCTATGAACTTTAAATGAATGTCAGGGGATACAGAGGATGTCTATTAACAGGCTATAAACAGATACTAGGATATGATGTCCACTTCATTAGCTTGTGGAATTCAGTTCTGATGTTTGGAACTGACTGGCCACTTTCTTTTAGGTTGAGACTCCAAACTTGAGCTTTTTTTACGTACCCATAATGCCCTGCTTACCTCAGATCTCGTTTGCCATGCTTGATGTTAGCAGTGAGTTCTGGCTTGAGCTTCTCCTTCAGCGTTTTTTGGGTGAGTTTTTCCTCTTTATTTTTGTGCTTCCTACCTGTCTTTTCACATCTACTGCCTTCTGTCCCAACTAGACACCGGGTTCTGTCAATTAGGCACCTTTTCTTGTATTTAAAAAACAAAGATATCCTTCAAGGATGCATCTGCAGTCATCACATATGGGTTGCCCTGCCTCAGGCAGCCCTTCGGTCGGCCGGATTCCAAAGTCTGGGTCCGGCGTCGGCTGATGTCGCCTCTTCCCCGATGTCAGAGCACCTGGGGTATAAAAGCGTCAGCCGACGCCATCTTCCTCAGTCTTTCTTGCCGCGTGGTGCCCGAAGCAGAAGCAGTTCGCAAGTGCCGGTCGGCCAGCTCCTGTAATTCAGCTAAACCGAAGACTTCAAAAGCTAAGTACCCCATTGGGGACTCTTTCTTGCCTCAGCCGATGTCAGATAAAATTAATAATTGCTTAACTTGTGGGAAACAAATACCTCATAAGGATTTCCACTCTTACTGCCTACCTTGCCTAGGCCCAGACCACGACGTCTCGGCCTGTTCCGCCTGTGCTTCCTTCAATCGACGCACTCTAAGACGTCGGACGGAGTTTGCAGAGGAATTTTTTGGGGCTAGTTTTGCTTACAAAATGCCGTCGGAGACTCCGACTTCACATTTAATACAGAAACGGAAGGACAAGGACCAACACACGCGGTCAACGGTTTCGGCTGAAACCACGGCCAGGCCTACCGCGAGTGTCTCGGTCTCGGCTGAAACAGAGTCCTTGGTACTACCGTCCTCCGAAACCGTACAACCGACAACCTCGGCCCCGGAGGCCACTACTGTATCGGTTGTTGAATCTCCATTGGAATCTGGTGTCCAGGAACCTTCCGTCACCATTCCCTTAGACAAAACTACACCAGCACGTGGTGCAGCCAGGCCTCCTGCATCCATGTCTATTAAGGCATTCTCTAGGGCTAAAGCTGCTAAACACTCAAAATCTATGCCTCCCAGGGTTATCCCTCAGGGACCCACTACAGGTTCTCAGATCCTTAGTCTAGCAGAGGACCTTATTTCATTAATTAGGGGCTCTCAGCCTCATCCGGACAGGGGCTCTCAACCTCCTACAGAAAAAAGGCCCAGGGTTGAGCCCTCTGATCCCTCTCCTCAGATGAGGCCTCTGATGGCTCTGCTCTCTCGGACTACCAGGAGGAGGCTTTTCCGGCCTACGAGGATTCAGATGCAGAGGAATCTATCCCTTCGGCCTCCCCTCCTGAAGAACTGTCTTTTGGGGAAACTCTGCACACTATGAGGGAGCATTTCCAATGGCAGGGCCAGGAATTCTCTGATTCCAGGAAGAGATTAAGGACCTTCTTGCATTTGCCTCAGCATAGACCTTTGGCTATTCCCCCTGTTTTGAATGTCATTGATGATGTGTACTCTGAATCGAGCACAACCCCTGACACTCTCCCTCCGGCTCCTGCCAAACCCGATAGGTACTACAGGGTCCCAGAATCACACCTTTTCCTTTACAAGGCCCACTCTGCTGATCCAGAAACTATCTCCCAGGGCCCTAAAGGGGTTGCAGCTGTCACTACAAAAAATACACTCCCCTCTGAAAGGGAGTCCAGGGCTTTAGAGCGATGGGGTAAAAAAGTGTATACTTCTGCTACCCTTTCTATGAGGGCTTTAAACTGTCAATTTCATATGATACAGTACCAAGAATATTTGTTAGATGAATTGCATAAAAAGCTGTCTTCACCTGAACCCCTAGATCGCAAATCACTTCAGGATCTGGTACATAACTCTCAACAGGTTAGCAACCATTTCTTGCAGTGTGGTTATGATGCATTGGAAGCTTCATGTAGGTCAGCAATGACAGGTGCAGTCATACATAGGCATGCTTGGCTGAAGGAACAATCTCTGCCAGACCATGTTAAAGCAAAGCTTCTGGATGCTCCACTGGAAAAGCAAAAGTTATTTGGTTCCACTGCTCAGGAGGTCTTAAAGAAATTTGAAGAAACCATCACAACGGACGCCTCAGACCATGGATGGGGAGCGCACATCAAGGGCAGATGTATTCAGGGGCAGTGGACTCAAAAGGAATTGTGCCTGCACATCAACCAAAAGGAAATGCTGGCAGTGATACATTCAATCGAGGCCTTCAAACATTTCCTGCATCAAGGTCACCTGCTAATAAAGACAGACAATATCACAGTTATGTGGTACATAAACAAGCAAGGAGGTACCCATTCCTACCCTCTTTGCAGGCTGGCAATGAATCTTTGGGAACTTTCCCTAAAACGCAATATACAACTGCATTCCCAGTTCGTACCAGGAAAGAAGGAAAATGTACTGGCGGACAGCCTAAGCAGAAACACCATGGATCCACACGAATGGATGTTGCATCCAGACATTTTTCTTCAGATAACACAATCTTGGGGAGGCCGGACATAGATCTTTTTGCCTCCCCCCACAACCATCACCTGAAGAAATTCTGCACAAGGACATACCATCCCCAAGCATGGAAGGTGGACGCCCTATCCTTCAGCTGGAATGCTCTAACAGTATATGCATTCCCACCTCTTCCGTTAATGAACAAGGTCTTACTGAAGATCAGGACAGAACAACCAAGAGTGATTCTGATAGCTCCGGACTGGCCAAGACAACACTGGTACCCACTGTTAAAAAGCATGGCACGCACGAACCCGTGGCCCCTACCACAATGGCCCCTTCTTCTGACACAGCACAACTACAAAACTCTGCACTCCAGCTTGAAAACCTTGCAACTGACAGCCTGGAAAATACCTTGACTCCTCCCCAGGATAAACTATCCAAGAGGGTAAAGGATATCATCATGGAAGCTCGGCGGCCTTCCACAAGAAAGGCATATTCAGCAAAATGGAAAAGATTTTGAACCTGGAGCACCGCACAGGGTCAGGATCCGACAGTGATGAGCATCCCACATATCCTTGAATACTTGGCTGAAATGCTCCATAATGGCCTTTCTTACTCATCCATAAAAATCCATGCTTCAGCTATTTCAGCAGAGTACAACACTGATCCACCCGTATTTTCTCATCCTCTGCTAAGGCAGTTTCTAAGAGGGATAAAAAACATCAACCCTCCAAGGACACCACCAGCGCCTACATGGGACCTTAACTTCATGTTGGAAAAATTAACGCTACCCCCATTTGAACCAGCAGCATCTGCAGAACTACAATTCCTGTCTTGGAAGACTGCCTTCCTTCTGACCATAACCTCAGCAAGAAGAGTATCTGAGTTGCAGGCCCTTATGGCAGTACAACCATTTCTCATTTTCCATAAGGGCAGTCTCTCTTTGAGAACCAATCCCTCATTCATGCCAAAGGTTGTATCCAGGGTCTCACTGAACCAAGCTATCCACCTGCCTACTTTCTTTCCAAATCCACAAAATAAAGGAGAGAAACTTCTGCATACCCTGGACATTCACAGACAGTTGCGCTACTACTTGGACAGAACTAAGGCTTACAGAAAAACTGACCAACTGTTTGTAGCATACGCAGATGGTGTACAAGGAAGAGCAATTTCCAAACAAGCAGTTTCAAAATGGATAGGAAATTGCATTTGATTCTGTTACTCTTTTCATGGAAAAGCTGTGCCAGCTACCATCAGACCTCATTCCACCAGAGCAACAGCCACCTCCACAGCCTTCTTAAGAGGGGTGGCTACAAAGGACATTTTAGAAGCTGCTACATGGAGCTCTGTGCATACATTTTCCAAGCATTACAACCTGCCTTTATATTCCAGATCCAGAGCAGGCTTTGCTACTGCAGTCCTGCAGGGCATGTTAGCTACACCATCCTTTTCTTAGGTCCTACCACCCCCAGCTTGGCTATGGTATTCTACCCATATGTAAGGACTGCAGATGCATCCTTGAAGGACATAGTACAGTTTTGTACCTACCATAAATGTAGATGTCCGATAGATATGCATCTGCAGTCAGGTTTTCCCTCCCTCCTACCCCTCTGTGGTATTCTTTGGGTACCTACCCCTCCTTTTAGCTGGCTGGGGTTATCTTTTATGGTGTATTTGTTATTTATTGGTTTGCATGATTGGAATTTAATCATTTCTCCAAAAGTTAGCCTTCTTTAGAGGGCACCTGGCATCTGGGGCAAGAAAAACTGAGGAACATGGCGTCGGCTGACGCTTTTATACCCCGAGCGCTGTGACGTCGGGAAAAGGGCGACATCAGCCGACGCCGGACCCAGACTTTGGAATCCGGCCGACCGAAGGGCTGCCTGAGGCAGGACAACCCATATGTAAGGACTGCAGATGCATACCTATCGGACATCTACATTTATGGTAGGTACAAAACTGTACTTTCCCTACTGATGCCTTATTGTTTTGAAAACTTGTTTGTTCAGAGTCTATTCTTCAGGGTCTTCCAAAGGCATCCTTAAGGAGTCCACCAGTACATTCTCCTATGAGGGAATGTATGCAGCTGTCAAAGCGATGCCCGTTTGTGTGGTCAGGCACCATGCCTCCTGTGCAGTGTGTGTGTGTGTGTGTGTGTGTGTGTGTGTGTGTGTGTGTGTGTGTGTGTGTAGTCAGCAACCTGGAAAGACAAGATCCTGCGAGGGTGTGAGATGGGATTTTTTTTGAAGTTGACTGTGAACTCCAGGATGGACAGGAGATGTACCATGAAATGTACATGCTCGAGGCACAAGTCCATAAAATGAGCTTGAATAGGTCATCCAGTTTAGGGAAAATGCATTTTCCCTATGTGCTGCAAAAAGCCACCACTGGAGTGAGGCACTTTGTAAAAACTCTTGGTGCCATACAAAAGATTAAAGGGCAAAGCAGTAAACTGAAAATGTGCTGAGCCAGAGAAAAATCTGAGCAACTTCCTGCAATTGTGTTGAATAGTGATGTGAAGGCAGGCATCCATTTGATCTAGTGATACAAGAAAGGCATGAGGAAGAATGAATGGCAAAAGGGTGTCTAGAGAGCATTTTGAACGTGGGTACCTTTAGAAAGGTGTTTTAGAAGACAGATCCAGAATGGTCTTCTATTTTCCTTCCTTGCACCAGAAATATTCTGTAATAGAACCTTTCTCCTATGAAGGAGGATGGCACTCTTTTTATGCTGCCTTAAACTAGGAAGTCCTAAATGGCAGGATAGAGCAAAGGAAGCTAGTTTAATGGAGGAAGAGGCAGGCCCTTTAGGTAGGGGATGCTTTCCCATGACCTGATATGTAGGCGATATGTGTTGGAGTAAAGCTGGAGTTTTTTGAGACGGTCTGCGTAGGGCATCTGTTTGATGCTGGTAATCCTTTTTGTGAGGTATTTCTGCGGCCTTTCCAGTTGTTGTAGATGTCTTATGAGGTACATACCAAAAGGGGCATTGTACTCTATAATGGGAACAATGACCTCTTTTTTTCTGGATGAGAAACCTTTTGTTATGAGGTGTGCCATGTAGAAGGATTTCCTAACTACTGTGGCGATGTGATTATCAAAGGAGAGACTACTATCTACCTGTGTCCCAAGGTCTCTTATCACACTTTTGGTGTTAAGTATACTACCGCCTATGTTGCAGTTCATGGGTACAGAGTTTTTACCAAAGGGGATGACCATCCACTTTTTGGCATTGAGCTTGAGACCATGGCTTTGACACCAGGCATCTGTCTCAGTGAGGCCCTTTTGTAGGATGTCCACATCGTTAGGAGTTTTGATTATGGCTCCTAGTTTGCAGTTAGCTGCGAACTTTGTTAGCCAAAGACCTTCTGTGTTAGCCTGTACTTCAGAGAAGTAGATAACCAAACAGGAGAGGACCCAGGACTGAACCCTGTGGTACTCCACTTGTCACTGGTCTGAAGTCGGATTTGGAGTCTGCTACTTTCACAGTGTGGGTTCTGTCAGTGAGCCAGTTGGCAACCCATCTTGTGACATAGGGATTTATACCTAGTTTAGTGAGTTTCTCTATAATTCCAGAGTGGGGGATGGTGTCGAAAGCCTTGGCAAGATCTAGATAGTCTGTGTGAACCACCTTACCCTCATCTACGGCTTTGGTGACTGCTTCAAAGAAGTCAATTAGGTTTAGGAGACGTGATCTGCCTTTTACAAACCCGAACTGGGTGAGGTCCAGAGTTTGGAGATTACCAATGTCTTTGTTTATAAGTTCCATGATGATACGCTCCATGGCCTTGCGGACCAGGCTCATCAGGCTAATGGGGCGGTGGTTCCCGGGGACCGTGGTGGAGCCCCTTTTGGAGTGGGATAACAGTCGCTCTGCGCCATTCAGCGGGAACAAAGCCTGAGGTGAGGCTATGATTGAATATGGTACTTAGGTGGGGTGCCAGTTCGTTCTGTAGTTCATGTGGAACGCAGCCTGGGATGTTGTCTGGTCCCATGGATGCTGTGTTCTTGGCTTTGGAAAGTGTGGTTTTTACCTGTGTAGTCGTGATTACAGGAACTTTCTTCTGGTATACAGATGGGCCCTTTAGGGGGTGGGGGGGTAAAGTTAGCACTGAACCTATCTGCCAGGATGTTGGCAGTATCAGTTGGGTCTGTATATTTAGTGCCATTGTGCTGTAACTCAGCAGATCGGAGTGTTGCCATTGAGATTCTTGACATACCTATAGAATGCTTTGTGGTTGTCTTTAGAATCAGTGGCGATTTTGTTTTCGTAACTAGCTTTGGAGGATTTTATCAGGGATCGCAGCATCTTACTGAGGCTGACCAGGGAGCTCCTCCACTCATGGGATTTTACTCTCTTTTGCAACAGTTTTTCTTCTGTTGTACAGTTTGTTTATGGCAGGGGACCACCAGATTGGCTTGCTTTTTTTGGAGGATAGTGTCTTGGTTCTGTTTGGGATAGCACGATCCATGCACTCGTGTAAGTGCTTATAAAGTGCAATTGTGTAGGATTCAGTAGTCGTAACTGTGTTGTCCATCTGCATGGGTGTCATGAAGTTCACCACTTCTGCCTTAAGAAGCTTGAAGTGGCTTTGGAGAAATTTTTTACCGTGGTTTCCTTAATGGGGGGTGGGGGCAGGATGTGGATATCTGGGGTGATTAGCCTATGATTGGATCGGACCAATGAGGTGTTGACTTCAGGTGTGGAACACCAGTCGCTCGTGTATATGATGTCCAAGGGAAAAAATTAGAAAATACTGTTACAACCAGATCTGCTCACTCAAAACCAAGGTCTGCTTTCCCATACAAAAATCCTAGCCTCTTTCAGTCTTACTCTGTAGATGATAACGTTCTGATCCCTAAAGGTCATCTCTTCTCTGAAGAGGTCGTTCAGATTCTATAGGAAGTCAGAAAACCTACCACCAGAAAATCATATCAGCCAAGTGGAAAAGATTTTCTATTTGGTGCTCCAGGCACAGCCAGGACCCATTTTTAGGAGATGCCCCTTCTGTCCTCAAATATCTCTGTGAATTATTGCATTCTGGTTTGTCCTACTCTTCAGTTAAAGCTCATCTGCTGGCCTTTAATGCCTACTTGCCTCTAGATCTTCCTGTCATGTCCAGGATGGAGGTCAACTTTTCTTGTGTGGAGTGTTGCATTTTAAGCCACCAAGGAAACCTATTTGTCCAAATCTTTTGGGTTTCTAATAACCATGACTGAAATGGACCCAATTCCTAAGTCAAAGTACGATTAAACTTCATGAAATTAGTATTGTTCCACTGTTGGATGTCAGTCAGTAGTGCCCTTCACAGCACCCGCAATGTGCCCAGTAATGACGACTCCTGCATTTCGAATGGAGTTACATTTTTTGTTAACATATTTATGACCAATTGCACCTACTACTATTGGAACTATCTGGGTGTCTTCCTTCCATGTTGCTCTTGTTTCTACCTGCAAATCCTGATATTTTATGACTTTGTGTCTCTCTGTACACGACACTGTAGTCACTAGGTGTGGCGATTTCAATGATTAATGCTAGTTTTGTCTTCTTTTTCTGGACTACTGTTTCTGGTTTTCTATCATCTGTCTTTTGAACTGTTGCCAATGGATGATCTCCTGATGTAGATTTCTAGTGTTTTTCAGGCATTTCAGTACCATAATGTTTGCACAATCCCCAGTGCAACAGTCTCACCACATTATTATACCTTTCAGTATACAGTCCTGCCATTAGTGTGTCGCAACCAGCAATGAGGTGTGCAACTGTTTACAATTCTGTTTTACAAAATCTATATTTGTCTGTTTCTCCCACATGTTCAATGGACTTTGTAAACTAATGTTTATGTAACCCACTATCTTGGGCTACCAATATTCACCTTTCATTTCTTTGTTTAAATTCACTTCTCCTTAGCTATTTCTGATGAACATGAGATTCTTCCAGAAGTTTTCTATACTTGCAATTATATTTATACTTTTTCCCCATTTCTTGCCTTTTCATCTGGTCCTTCACCTTATATTCTTTCTTTTGATTTTTGGCACATTCAGTTGCTGTCTGATTTTTATCTACTTGTGGTTTGATTTCCATTCCTGCTTGACACCGATATGCTTCTGCTAGCCTAAGCAGGGAAGACATCTTAGATTTATTCTCATGTTTTAAAACTTTCACTACATTTGGGTCTTGTGAGGTCAGGAGATATGTATGAAGTCCCACGATTGCAGATCTGTGCATGCAGTCATTTTCAAGGAGGCCCATCCCTCCTTCAGATCAGGGAATATATAATCTTGGTATGCACTAATTTTTTATAAATTATTTTGTGAGCATGAAGCATCCTTATTTTTCTATCTAATCTATCCAGCACATTTTGGGGTCAGTCAGTCACTCCAGAACTATAAGTTAGGACAGGAAGAGCAATTTGGTTTATAGCTTGGATTTTGTTCCTAGATGTCAACGCTGTTTTCAGGATTAATTTAAGTCTTCTAAAGTATTCCTTGCTAAGTTTTATTCACATTTGTTCATGTTTTACTGTTTGATCCTTCATCAGTTCCCAAATATTTATACGCTCCCTCTTGCTCAAGTTTTTATATCATGTTCTTGTCCCAAACTGATGATGTGTGTTGTCCTATCTCATCTTCATTCTTACTAGGTTGGGTTTGGATCCAATTCTCAGATCCATTTCTGCTTTATTTGCAAGCTTAACCACGGAGGACAAGGAAGCCAATAAAATCCACTTTATTGAGCAATTAGTTTCGTTGTTGAGCGCTTTCATTCGCAGTAATCAGAAGTTCATTAGAACATAATTGTACCCCGAACCTTTCAATATATGCACTTAATCCAGGTTACCTGACCAATTAAACATAAATTGTTTCATTTAAACAACCCAAAACTATTTACATTAAGAATAATACATAACAATAAAATAACCTAATGTTAAACAGAATCCTAAATTTCATAATAAGTTAGTTTTAATATTGGGGCCAAAGAACAATTGTCATTTAGCCCAGGATGAACTGTTGCATCCAACTTAATCTGCCACGGCACGTCTTTTTAAATACTCTTCAGTAACTTTTCCCTGCAAATTAATAGAATCAATACATCTAAGATCATGACAATTGTGTTTAAGAATATGTCTGTATAATGCATTTGGTAGTTTTTCATTTCTAAAATCCAAAAAATGGTCATATATGTGGTCCCATATTTTTCTGGAAGTTTTTCCCCCCACATAAAAACATGGGCACTGATGCCACATATATAACATTACTAAATTTACAGTTGTAGTCATCTTTATCCATATATTTTTATTTCAAACAACAATATGGTCACTTCCTAATACATGCTTACATTGCCTACATGTACCACACTTGTAGGTCCCTAATTTATTTTTCCTACAGGAGGTCTGACTACCCCTCTCTAGCAACTGTTTGAAGGTTGTGTATTTTCTGTATCCAGTTTTTGGTTTGGATCTCAATTTTTCCAGAGTGTTTAGGTCAGCAAAAAATATCCACCAATATTTGAAAATAATATTAATTATGTTAGGGTTGTCCAAACAAAAGGTGGTAATAAAATCCTGGTTACCCCAAACAGATCTTCCTGAAGATGTTGATTTCATTGCCTGATTACCACTTAAAATGGGTAAATAAATTCTCCCTTCCATTTTAGTTACTAGTACTACCTCCGTTTGAATTTGGCGTAAATATTCACTGGGGTAACCCCTAGCTAAAACATGCTTATAACTGTGTCACATTCAGCTAAAAATTGTGACCCATCTGACACCATCCTAGGAAGTCGAACAAGCTGACCTTTGACAACTGCCTTCTTTTGATATGCCCCATTTGACAGTTCGTCTTTGTTCCGGGCATAAGGTAAAAGACACACTGACCAGGTGTAGACAGGAGTGAAAGACTGTCTGCCATAGTAGTCCATTTTTCCATGCCTACTAGAACTTATCCCAAAGGTCAGAGTGGTAGTGATAAAATGTGCTTCCGAAAATCACAGCAATCTTTTCAGGACACACATGGTTAATCTTCCACTAGAGGCAGAGGGGGAAGCAGTAATGGAAGACTCCGACCTTGGGGCAGAGGGGGTCCACAAAATCAGGCTGACAGGGAATCTTTCTTTGGTAGGCCCTTTTAGTGCTCCTGAAGGTAGGCCCAATTGTCCAGCTCTGGAGGCAGTTGGAGGTTATTCATCCTTGTACCCAGAAACCTGGTGACAAATAAAAGACAAATGGGTACAAAGTGTCATATCTAGAGGTTACATCATCTCGTTCTCCCTTCTCCCCCCAAAGATAAACTTCTAGATGTTCCACCCAGTCAGAAGGAACAGGCAACTCTAGAAATTCAAAAGTTGCAAGACAAGAGAGTCATCCAAAAGGTCCCCGCAGACCAAGTAGGATTCGGAACTTACTCACGATTCTTTTTAGTTCCAAAGAAAACAGGGGACTGGAGAACAATTCTGGATCTCAGCTTTCTAAACAAATCAGTAAAGAGGAGCAAGTTCTGGTTGGTGATACTGCAGTCTATACTCCCATTTTTGGGAAAAGACAATTGGATGTGCTTGATAGATCTCCAGGATGCGTACTACCACATAAAAATGGGCAGGCGATCCCGGAGACACTTGCGCTTTCAGCTGGGAGCTAGTCACTACCACTTTCAAGCTCTGCCCTTTGGTCTCACTACAGCCCCCAGAATGTTCACCAAATGTATGGCAGTAGTAGTGGCTCACATGAGACGACTAGAATTCCATACTTAGACGATTGGCTCTTAGCCCCCACAACCAGGCATCAGCTAATAAAATCCAGAAATACAATCTTGCAACTCTGCTACCACCTAGGGATTACAATAAACTATGACAAATCCTCTTTAGAGCTTTCACAGCACATGGTATTTATAGGGGCAGAATTCACCTCAATGCAAATGGTGGTGAGACTTCCACCAGAAAGGATACAGTCCATAAGGTACCACATGATGTATCTTTTAAAAAGGAAGAAAGCCCAAGTGAAGATGGGCCTCAAAGCTATAGGGATCTTGGCAGTAGTGATAGTTTTGGTTCCCCTGGCATGTCTGCATATGAGGATTCTTCAGTGGTTAATGCAAGAACTGATGATGTCCCACAAAATCATAACAGAAACTTGCAAGAAGGGTCTTTGATGGTGGCTACACTCCTCAAACCCTGACCTATAGCCGCTGTGACCACGAACACCTGTCAGGGTGGGGGGGCATTATCTGTGAAACTGTCCAAGGCACCTGGCATGATCACGAGGCCCACTTGAACATCACTGTCTTATAGATGAGAGTGGTGCTCTTAGCGTTGGAAGCATTTCAGGGCTCTCATCCCCTGGGAACCATTGCAATCCAGACAGACATGTCAGTTGTATGATATATAAACAAGGAGGAACCAGATCTTACCCCCTTTGTCAACATGCCCTGAGGGTATGTCAGTGGGCAACCTTTTCCCCATCGTTTTCTGATAGCAACTCACATCCCAGGGAAATCCAACGTGATAGCGGACAGGCTCAGCAGAGCAATTCTGATGCTTCACGAGTGGTCCCTGAAGCAGGAAGTAGCGGAAAAAAATTTCCGAAAAAGGGGTCAGCCTTGCTGCAACTGGTTTGACATCCATGAATACCAAGTGCAGCAGCTACTTTGCCCTCATCCCCCCTCTGGGGGAGTCACCAAGGGATGCAGTTGTACGATTGGCCCCCCGGGTCTCCTCTATGCCTCCCCCCATTCCACTAATTCCCAAAGTCCTTCAGAAAGCCAGTTGTTTGGGAAGGGACTTGATAATCATTGCTCCATACTGGCCTCGCCAAATGTGGTTACCCTTCCTGTGGAATCCTGCTGGGAGGAGCTATGGGTTCTGGACCCAGTTCCGTACCTTCTGACTTGTGCTTCATGGACTCTAAACCTTTCCCTTCAAACTCTGAAACTGACAGCGTGGCTGCTCCAATTCAACAATAGCCAGGTTTCCTACCCTCTCCTCTCGAGTTAAACACATTCTTATCTCTTCCCATAAGGTATCAACAAGGATGATTTATAAGAGCAAATGGAAAAGATTTTGCCTATAGGCTAAAAATACTCTTGTCAATCTTTTTTCTGCTCCTATTACTTTCATCCTGGACTTCCTAGCAAAACTTTTTAACAACGGTGCAGCTGCAGCCACTATTAGGGTTCAGTTAGCAGCAATCTCCAATTTTCATGTGGGAGACTTTGGCTCCAACATAATGTCCCTTAAACTATGCAAGTACTCAAGTACCTCAAAGGTACTATGTTATTATGACTGCCCATCAGAGACCCTCCAGTGCCATGGGACCTAAATTTCATTTTATCGTGCATAGTTTTTCCTCTCTTCGAACCAGCATCATTTTAAGAATTAAAATTTTTGGCTTGGAAAACTATTTTCTTGATAGCATTCACATCTGCTAGAAGAGTGTCAGAGTTGCAAGCATTGTCCATAAAGCCCCCATAGTTACTTTTCCATAAAGACAGTATGTCTTTGTGAATAAACCCCTCCTTTTTACCTAAGTGGTTTCAGAGAAATATTTAAACCAAAGTCTAGAATTACCAGTTTTCTTCCCAAATTTTGAAAACAAGGCAGAATACATGTATCAGCTTGACATACATAGACAGTTAAATTTTTACCTACATAGGATCGCAGAATTCCGAAAATCTGATTAGTTATTTGTTTCTTTTTTCAGATTCCAAGAAAGGATCCCCTTTCTCTAAAGCTACACTTTCCAAATGGCTATCAGACTGCATAACTTTTATTTGCAAGTCTCAAAATAAAGAACTTCCAAAAAAAGTTAAAGCCCATCCTACAACAGTCATTGCAATTTCTTCAGTCTTTTTGGCTAATTTACCAACTGACACCATTTGTGCTGCAGCAACATGGGCTAAACCACATACCTTTGTCATTCATTACAAAGTTGATTTAGCCTCCAGGAATAGAGCCTCCTTTGGATCCATGGTTCTGAGGAATGTACTCCCGTGAGCCACCCAGGATTCAATGTGCTAGCTGTGCTGTCCCAACCTAGTAAGAATGAAGGCGAGATAGGACAACATCACATAAAGAAGTTATGTACTCGCCATAACATTCCATGTGTGTTGTCCATCTTCGCCTTAATTTTTTTCATTCCACCCTCCTTCTCCCTTCCCTTATTCCTAGAAGACCGGGTGTATACAACTTGGACTACCTTGACCTCTCTTGATTCATCAGCCTCTAAGTCTTTCCATGAAGTACATACAATGTTACATTTAGGGCAAACATGATCTGGGGATGGTTCTAGTGCATGCTGGGATAGGGACATCAGCCCCAAGCTGGCAGAGAGCCTCGAGCTTGTAAATAAGGCCGAGACTGATCCAAGGATTGGATCCCAACCCAACCTAGTAAGAATGAAGGCGAAGATGGACAACACACATGGAACACTATGATGAGTATATAACTTTTTTTTTTCTGGGTGCTGCAGTTTTCCTGCTTTAAAGGTTGCTTTTGCATATTTATCAAGACCAAATGACATACTTACATCATCTGAAAAAGTTTTGACAACTTGCAGTTGTGCTTTCATTTCCTCATCTGGTGAGCTGTACAGTTTCAAATCGTTGACAAAGAGAAGATAAGTCTTTGCACTTTGTCGTTTTCTAGGAGCCAAATTATAGCCTTGACCTAAGCCAGTGAGTCAGAAGCTCCTGGCACAAAATAATTCAATGCACTTCACGTGAGCAATGAATGCAAAAGCAGTTTCTTTGGTAACCTGGGTGTTGGTGATCACTGACATGTCACCCAAAACGTCATGGGGTGTCACCTTTGACACATGTCATAGATTCACCATCACTGACCTAAGCTGTTAAGTAGACTGCTTAATGGATTAAGGGCAAGGCAGAATAGCAGCGGTGATGGAGAGTCACCCTGGAATATCCCCCTTTGGATTTTTATCCCTGGAATAATAAGTTGTCCTTTATCATGGCTTAATTGCAAAGTGGTTTGCCACTGTTCATGGTCACTGTAATGTAGTTGATCAGTGTAGGGTGTATCTTATAGATTTTTAAGCACTTTTTTCCATGAATGTGGGATACATCAAATGTTTTTTTTTGTAGTCAATCTGTGCCATACTTAAGTTCTTCCCCTTTTTACAGTTCTCCACTGTGACTTTAACAAATGATCATTTGTTCCATATGCCTTTCTTTTATTGCCCTTCTGTTCTATCACCATAATTGAGTTTTCTTTTAAATGACTATAACCAAACTCCGTCGGCATCAATTCCAGTGTATAGTTTATATGTAGTCAGAAGGCAAATTATTGTCCTATAATTTTTAGGGTAGCTTGCAAGTTTACTCTTAAGTAGGAGCATTGTTTTTCCTGTTACCAGTTTGATGTCTGTTCAGGGTGCGCATATATATAATTCTTACTCATGGCTAAATCTTTCTGCAAAGATGTTAATACTTTTAACCAAAAGTTAGGTACTGCATCTGAGCCTGGGGTTTTCCAGTTAGAGGCTTTTCTTAACTTTGTTTCAATCTCTCTGGTTGTTACTTCATCCCATTTCAAACCCTGTACCTTTAAACTTCGTATTCTTTCTTTTACTTCTGTGCATTTAGCATCTTTATGTTCCACAGGATCTTCATAGATACTTCTCCAAAATGTATCCTCCTTTTTTTGATGGTCTTTCAATTCCTTTTACCTTATTTCCCAATTCTCTATGAAACATTTTTGGGTCATCAGTAAATTGCTTATTTTGTACTTTTCCTTTAGATATGTCTACGTATCTTCTAAGTTTTTCACCTGTGCTGAGATGTTTAGTTTATTTGAGACAGTGCATGATAGATCCTGATCTGTTATAATACTGTGCATTGCTTTTATCACATTTATCTTTGAGTATTATTTGTTAATCTGTTCCCTCTTCTATACTCTTCTAATAGTGACACTTCTTATCTTAGTTGCTTTATAGTTTTCTGTATTTCTCCTCTGTGGGTTCTCAACTATGTGCTGGAAAAACTTTCAGCCAGCAGCTTCTGCACTTTAAAATTCTGCACCTGGAAGACTATCCGTCTGCTGGTTCTTATCTCTGACAGTGGAGTGTCTGAACTTCAGGTTTTTATGGGTATTCCATTCTTTCTCATATTCCGCAGGGACTGGGCGACTCTTAGGGGGCAATCCATTATTCATGCCTAAGGTTTATTTATTTATTTATTGACATTTGTTAACCGGGTTGGTCCAGCTGGGCTTGTGGCCCATTTTCAGTGGAGACCTGAGGAGAAAAGCTGCAAAAAAAAAACACACACAGTTTACAGAGAATCGAACATTTGAGTCAAAAATATGGTCAAAATCAGTTATGCAAGAACGTTAGAGAGACAAAGCAGAAATGCAAACACATGATATATACATATCAATATTTTTACAGACTAAAAAATATATGTAAGTGTTTACAAAAAGAGTCAAGTCCAACAGTATTGATTGTAGAGTTTAATAAGTATCCACAATAGTGGAGTATTTAGCTGTATGTGGAGGGACTGAAAAGGTATATAGTATGGTTGTGGAGAGCTTAAGTAGGGGCTTGACAAGGACATATTTTGGATTGAGTAGATGAAGTTTGAGTTTTTCTTTAAAGTGGGATGGGTGAATGATGGAACAAATGTCTCTTGGAAGTTTGTTCCACGCTTGGGCGACAGGGTGTTTATATAGGAGTTTGCCAGCTATTTTTTGGGGTTGGTAAATTTGTAGTAGTTGGTGATTAGAGGTAAGGAGAGTCTGTGGAGGAGTGTAGATAGAGATGAAGGAAGAGAGAGCAGGACAGAATGAAGGTTTGTAAAGAATGAAATGTAACATTTGAAGTTGTGACAGCAGTAGAAGATGGGGGAATTCTAACCAGTGGAGAGTATTTAAGGCAAGGCAGTGATGTGTATTGTATGGAGAGTTTGTGATAAATCTAGCTATCTTGTGGTAAGTTTGTTGGAGTTTGTTTAATGTAGTAGTTTGGATGTTAGTGAGTACTGGAGCAGCATATAGAGGGGAGGGGAAGAGTAGAGCTTGTGCAAGGCAGAGTCTGGCATTTGTAGTTAGAATTTTTTTGTTGCGATACAGTAAACCAAGTTTCTGGTGAGTCTTTTTTATACTTTGGAGGATGTGCAAGTTGAATCTGAGTTCATCATCTATGATGACCCCAAGGAGTTTCGTGTGTGCTTCAGGTTGGATAACAGTATTATTAGAGGAAGTAATAGTAAAGGTGGATTTGAAATGACAGAGAGAGAGAGGGGGAAAAATAATGAGTGTGGTCTTTTTAGGGTTGAGAATGCATAGATTCCTGCACAACCACTGTTCAGTGGATTGGAAGGCCTGTTGAGTAAGAGTGTGGAGATTGGAGATAGTGTGAGATGGAGATGAGTCGAGTCATCTGTATATTGGATGAGGGAGGATTGTTTGCAAGAAGTATAGAGATCATTGGTAAAGACATTAAATAGGAGGGGACCCAGGTTGGGACATGTATGAATGGAGAAGTGGAAGAGAGCCATTTAACATATTCCTGCCTGCAGGGTAAGTAACTCGAGAACCAGGCAAGGGAGGACGAAGATAGATTGAGATCTCAAAGTCTAGATAGCAGTAGGGGATGGGAGTCTGTATCAAAGGCTTTGGAAAGGTCAAGGAAGAGATGATATGAATTTGTTATTGTCTAGGGCCTCAGCAATGGTATGTGTAAAGGATAAGAGGGCAGTAGTTATGCTGCGATTGGGACGGGAAACTATGCTGAGTGGGAGTAAGGAGGTTATGTTGGAGGAGGTAGTTGAGTAGTGAGTGGATAGATTTTTCGAGAATCTTAGAGAGGGGAGATAGAACAGCTATAAGTCGGTAGTTAGATGGGTCTGAAGAGTTTCCACCTTTATGCAGGTGAATAGTGAAAAAAAATTTCCATAGGGTAGGGACTGTGGATTCCTGAATAGATCTATTGATTAGTATAGCTACTGGATAGGCAATGGAGTCAGCAGCAAGTTTGAGGAAGATAGGAGGTAAATTGTCAGTGGAGGGAAAGCAGGGTTTGAGTTTCTGAAGAAGAGATCTGATGTAAGAAGTAGGAACAGGATGTAAAGAGAATAGTTGTTTGTTAGAAGGGCTGGGAGGGGTAGGCAGTCTAGTTGTGTTACAGTTGGAAGGTACGAGTGTTTGAATGGTTTCAATAATGTGTTTATTGAGAAGAGTAGCAGTTTCCAGAGGAGATGTATTTGGGTAGTGGCAGGGAGTTGAGGGGCAGCCTGGAGAGAGAATTTTGTTAATAGTATACCAGAACTTGTGAGGGTTGTATTTGTTATTGAATTGGGCAGAGTTATAAAAGGACTTTTTGTCATTAATGTTTTTTTTTTTGTGAGATAACCTTCCTAGAGGGGGCAAGAGAGCTCATGGTATTCAGGAAGATGCTATTGAACCTAGTAACCGAGTCATTGAGAGGGATTTGTTTAAGGATGGACCAGTCAATGGTGGATAGAATAGAGTTGAATTGGACTACATTAAAATTAGAGCGTTTTCGGCAATCTCTATAAAGGTAGTGAATGAGATGTCCCTCAACCAAGCTTTCTAACTGCCTGCCTTTTCTTTTTTCTTAATCCCCAGAATAAGGGGGAAATAATTCTCTACTCACTAGATGTTCACAAGTAGTTAAGGTTCTACTTGGACAAAACAAAAACTGCACAAAAACAAAGCGATACCAAACTACTTATACTACACTATAAATGCACAGTAAATGAAAAAATGTGAGCACACAAACACAGCCACCAAAAATATTACAATAAAAAGATTTATTGACAAGGATTAGCGCTTTTGCAGGGTTACTGCTTCATCAGATCCAATTAAAAGAATAAAATCAACACAAGGCACATTGAATATAAAAGACATTCTCATCACAGTAGATATCCTACTGATCACTGTTGCAGTATTCCTTCTCTCTTTCCTTTTCCTGTTCTGTTTCTCTGCTCCATTATTTCTGTTTCCCTGTGTTGGTATGGTATTACCTATAGACTGCTTTTGGGAGAATTCATTTATCTCTTAAAAGCTACACCCCTCTTAGCTGACCAGTTTCCTGTCTCAGTAGTCTGCAGGCCACTGGCTTGGAGATAGACTGAGGTACTTGTGCATACATCTGCCTATATACTCAGATGCATATGATCTGAGGCCACACATCAGATGTACGCCCTCGGGAAGGTAAAGCTTTGGTACCCCTGCAGGATGTCAGCGGGCAAAAGCACATATATTAATAATACTGCAGCAGTGATCAGTAGGGCATCTATTGTTATGGTAAGTTCTTAAACAATTGTACTTTATTTCTGTAGCCACTGATAAACTATCCTAGTTACTGTCTTCTCAACCTTTAACTACTGATAAGGACAGCCATGCCATGGACAGGTATGATCAAAAGTATATACCTCTGCTACCTTAGCCATTATGGCTATTAATTACCAGACCCATATGAGTAGGTATGCTCTGGCTCTTTTCTCCCAGTTTGGTGCAGTCTGGTTGATTTGTCTGATTCAGCGGGCAAGACTTCTGCCATTTCCCTCTTGAGCTCTGTTTTTCAGGGACTCATCATTCTGCTAAATGTAGTTATGATGCTGCCGATGCCTCCTGTAAGGCTGCTGCATCTTGGATCTGTTATGAGGAGTTATTCTTAGTTGCACCTCCAGACTGAAAAAATTAAGGTGAAATTATTGGAGTCCCCCTTAGGCAAACAGAACCTCTCTGGCACTACTGGGCTGTATTTTTAAAACCCTTCAGCATAACGGTAATGTTATGCAGAATGTAAAACACATCTTTGTCTGGTCCTGTACCTAAGTTTCAAAGAAATTATCTTTCTAAACCTTCTGCTGTTTGTAGGCAGCGTAAACAGCCTTAGAGGCGCAAGAGGGTTTCTAGGAGCATTTCTTCCAGACAAGCATTGTCAGAGTTCTAAGGATTTGAAGCCTTCTTTCACCTTCAGACCGCTTCTACTCCTCTGACATATTCCTCTGACCCTCAGTTTGACTCTTTTCCTGTTTGGCAACAGATGACCACTGATGCTTGGGTACTTTCCATTAACCAAACTGGTTATTTTATGATCTGGGAGTCCCTTCCTCCATTCTCAGGCCTTCCTTAGTGCGCTCTTTGTCAGCTCTCATATTTCCCTTTGTTACTTCAGGATCTTGTGGTACAGGGAACCGTTCAACTTGCCTCTTTGTTTCAGCAGGGAACAGATTTTTATTCAGGATATTTCTGGTTTCCAGGAAGGAGGGGTCATGGAGGCCCATTCTAAGCCTGTCATTTCTTAACACCTTTTTTCAAGGTTCCCTGTTTCAGATGTCTGTTAATATACTTTTCCCTATGTTGCGTCCTCAAGCCTTTCTGGTACCCCTGGATTTGAAGAATGTTTACCTCCACATTCCTATTCACCCTCTCTCCAGGAAATTTTTACTTTTCTCTGTTTTCTTCCCATTATCAGGTCTCTGTTTTGCCTTTTGGTCTTTTTCTAGCTTCAGTGATCTTTACCAGATGTCTTGTCTCAGTGGTAGCCTTCTGCAGACTTCAAGGAATTGAGCTCTTCTCTTATTTGGATGATCTTCTGATTCAACCCCTTAGGATCTACCATTCACTATGCTTCTTCTGCGCAGTGTGGGGTTCACCCTCAGTCTGAAAAAGTCTGTGCTGAGTCCTTCTCAGGAGTTAGTGTTCCTGGATTGCAGGTCTTCAGACCATTCCAGTGTTGGGTTGCCACCCGCCTCCCAAGGCCCTGTCTTTGACTACTTATTTCCAGTCTGTTCTACCCCTTTCATTTCTTCTTGTGAAGGAGTTTCTCCAAGCTCTGTTGTATATGGCATCCACTGTGCCCTTGGTTCTCTTTGACAAACTCCTCATGCGCAACTTTCAATTGTATCTCAAGACGGTTTGGCTCCAGCACTGCAACACTTTCAAGTATCTAGTATCCCTTGGCTTGTCTCAAGCTCCACTGGAGAATTCACCAGATTTCCCTAAATCCAGGTCTACTTTTTCTGGTTCCTCTCCTTACTCAGGAGCTGTACAAAATACTTCCAGTCAAAGTTGGGGAGCCTCCTCCAGCTGCCTGAAAGTCCAGGGTGATGGGTCCTATCAACAGCTGACAGTTAACATTAATATTAAGGAGATGAGAGCTCTACTTCTAGCTTCCCAGGCTTGTTACTCCCTTTGGATTCCAGTCCCTCTAAAGTTGTTTTTTTTTTTTTATACAGACAATCCCACAGTCGTGTGGTACATCAAGTTAGTCCTGTATGTCATTGATGTACTCCTCAAGTAGGTCTGTTTGCCTTCCCCCTGAACAGATGACAACTCCACTTCTGCTGAAGTGTGCCAAGTCCTCTGGCTTGGAAAGTAGATGTCATGCCTTTTTCTCAGAAGGTGATGTTTCTCTATGCGTGTCCCTCTCTTCCTCTACTACCAAAGGTCCTGCACAAGATAATGCTCTACAGGCTCAAAATCTTGCTGGTGACTCCCTTTTGGCCCAGAGAGCATGGGTTCCCCCTTCTGTTTCATCTGTCCAGGGTCAGTCATTAGAAGTTAGCTCAGATGATGGATCTTCACACACAAGACAAGGGATCTCTCATTCACCACATCCACACTTGCCAACCCTTCAGATGACAATTTGGATGACAGTGTTTTGATTCTTTTTAGACACAATTTTTATGACTTTTTTTTTTTTCATTTTATGCCGGTGGCCAGAAAACCCACTACTACAAAATCATATGCGAATAAATGAAAGAGATTTTCTGTTTAGTGTCTAAAGCATGACCTGGACCTATTTCTGTGGGGGCTCCTACTGTCCTTTATTTGTGCAAGTCACTTAATTCTGGCTTGGCATATTCATCTGGTGAAGTTCATTTGCCAGCCATTTCTGTGTGTCTGCTTCTGAAACCATCTTTGACTTCTAGTTTTGACGTCAAACTATTTTTGAAAGGTGCCCTTCATATTTGGCCTCCAAGAAAGCCTATTCCCTCCACATTGGGATCTTAAATTTTGTTCTTCAGAAATTGTTCCAGTCCCCCTTTGAGCCTGCAGTTTCTTCTTTCTACAACATTGTGCTTCGTTGTAATTCTGGCTGAGGGGTCATTCTTCCTTTTCTTCTTCCTCTTCCCCCTCCCCCTCCCCTTCCTGGAAGTACATGTTATTGCTTTTTCTGGGGCTGCTTTGGTTTTTCCTGAGACACTTCAGTTCTGAGGATTAGGCGCTCATACGTCACATATGCACCTTATTCCTTGTACATAGGACATGCATCTGACATGTAGCACCCAGAAGATGTAAAGGCTTTGGTATGATGGCCAAATGTTTGGCTGTCCTCGACAGGGTATCTCACAATAAGAAGCAGAACATCTGCATTTACTGTTATGGTAAGATCTCTACTTTCACCTCCCCTTGTGGCATCAGATTGTTTCAGGCAGCTGTGATGTTCTTCGTGTTTCACTGTTGCGGTCATTACATTTGGGTTATCTGCTTGCAGGTAGCCCTCAGCCGGCCTGATTATCAAAGTCTTGGGTCCTGCGTTAGTTGCTGTCTCTTCTTCCATGACGTCAGGTAGTCAGAGGTATAAAGCATGCAGCCAATGCCATTACATCAGTTTTTTCTTGCCCCAGATGTCAGGTGTTCCCATAATGGGAAGCAATTATATACAAGGTTACACCTCCAACAAAAAGCAAATGCACCAGAAAACTTAAATACAGTAAACAGTAAGAGAGGTATAGCCAATAGAAGTCAGGGGGCTGGAGGGAGGGTAACCAGGACTGCAACAGTGAATACACTTGAACATCTACATTTATGGTTAAGTGTACACAACTGTACTATGTTCTTCATGTTTCACTATTGCAGTCATTACATTTGGGTAGGATCCCAAAGCTGTGGATGGGAGGATGGAGCTAAACAGCATTAGGAACGGCTATAAGGCCCTGCAGAACTGCAGTGGCAAATCCTGCCCTGGATTTGGAGAAGAGAGGTAAATTATAATGCTAAGGAAGGGTCATCACATTACCATTGCAGAGCATTTCAGACATTTCTTAAGATTTGCTGTATCTAGCCTACATTATCAGTTTTACCCTATGGATGGTACACATCACAAAGAGCATTCAGAAAATGCATAGCTCTAATCATTGCTTACCTCAGACTTCAAGGTATTCACATTTTTCCATATTTGGACGACTGCTATATCTTTGCAGACTTTTTCAGCTGTCATACGTCTTTAGGAAAATAAACTACTACTCTGGGTTTTCTCTCATCCTTTTCTATTTTTCTTAGGTTGTTTGCTGGAGTCAGCCTTGAGAGGACCCTTTCTTCTTCTTTACAAAGTAGACTTGTTTCAGCAGTTCTTTCTGCATTTCTCAAGTCAAAGTCATGCATTTGTGAAAGAGTTTCTGTGGGTTCTGGGGTACATGGCATCAATGATTCTCAAGCTTCTCCTGACAAGATTGCACATGATGAAAATACACTGGTATCATTAATCAGTCACGACACAGCATCTACACCCTTTTTTCCTTTCAAATCCCAGTTCTGGTGTTTGTGATCAGGGAGAGCATGTGCAGTTTGCAGTTACATTTTTCCAAGTTATATTGTTTTGACTTTATTAACAAAAGATATATATATATATATATATATATATATATATATATATATATATATATAGAAGGTAAGGGAGAGAGACAGGTAGGCACAAACAGAGACACATCTGTGTGACAGAAAGATTGTGCATCTGATGGTGGGAAGGAGGTAAAATAACAGAACTATTGTGGATACCTTTTCTTCCTGCATTTGTAATAACTGTATCCTGCAGTATTATGGTAGGGAAGCAAAGCAGTAGTCATTAAAAGTAACCGTGACTGTAAACAGAGGTTAAGTATGTAGAAAAATATTGAAGCTAATATGTCTAGTTTGAAGTGGGCATGGGAGAGGGGTTATTTGGCTCTCCTGTACATGTGCTGCATGTGTCCTACTTTAGCAAGTACAGCTCAGTGAATATCATCCTAGTCACTCTGAGTACATTACATTCAAAACAGTAACTGTCACAGTGATGTAAATGTCTTATTCATTTGATACCATCCATCACCTTTTTGTTGTGTTCTCAGACTTCTTTATTCTTATAAGTGATGATTTGACTGCAGTTCCAGATATCAAAAAAGAAAAGTTGCATTTCTGTTGTCCAAACATGAAGCATATGTACAGGTCAGCAATAGTCTTATGTTCTGGCCATATCACAGCTTTCTTTGCTACTGTGGCTGTCGTTTCCCTTATGGTGATTTCTACAGGGATACATAAGCAAGCAGGCCTTAGCTGCATTAAATCATATCTTCACTGTATTGCTGTATAACTCATAGTTACTGTAATGTTATACTTACTAGTACTGGTGTGTGAAATGAGCAGACCACAACTTGGTAGTTTATGTGCAGTGTGTGTGAGTGGATACCCCTTGAATTATGTAGTAATCCTTGCATGCTATCCCATGACTCGTACTCGGGTGCACATTCAGCCTGCACCAGTTACTCAGGAAGTGCATTGTTACCTCTGCATGTAAACACAAGCCAGGGGCAAAACTGGTATCCTTGATGTGTAAATCTAACCCTGATGATATTCTTTCCATGTTCTCCTGTTGGTCCATTTCTCAGTGATGCAACTAGGAATGTTGGATACTGTGATTTTGCTTTTTAAACATAGAACAGGCACAAATGCTACAGGGCAGAGTATATTTCATGCATACACATGCAAAAAAAGAGTTTTAAGGCACATTTATGGCTTTTTTCATTAATATAGGAATCATACCTCTCAACTATCCAGATTTTCGCAGATTTTTACCTCATATTTTTGGTCTATTCCTAATAAAATTTGTGGTTTTCTGGCAAATCACTGGGATGATCTGAGGACTGAAGTCACTAAATGACATACATTTGAGTTTCAGATTTCATATATCAGAAAATGTATGTTAACTGTTACTTTAGCAACTTTCTAAGTTTATAAGAGCAGTATTTACAATCTGTCCGTATTTTTGGGCCTTTGTCCCCCCATTTTGTCAGGCTTTGTCCAGATTTCTTGTACTAAGAAATTGAGCAGTATGATAGGAATGGTAAATGATGGAAACAACTGAAAGAGTGAGTGAGAGAGATGTGTGGTACTGGTGAATTTTGATCCCTTGATTTGAGGGGCCTATCAAAAGAGTGAAATGTAGTGCAACAGAAACATACAAGCTACATGATTAAAGACCAGCTGTTGTGATTTCTGAATTGAAAGTACAGATCTGATATTGTTAATCCTCGTTCATTCCTTACGTGTGGGTATCTGTTCCGACCTCGGAACCGAGCCGGCCATCTTTCAAGCTTGCTTCAGCTACAAACTCTTGAGCTAAAAACTCTTATCCAGAATTCCCCTCTCCCTGTTACCCCAGATTTTGTTTGCTGCGTCGCCATTTGGTCGTGTCAGGCTACTTCTCTTGAGCTAAGTACAATATTTTTCTTCATAATAAATTCTAAAACAGCCTTTTCTCATGGAAAAGTTATTAGTTTTCTCTTATCGCATTTAGCGACTATCCTTGCTTGAATCTTTTCAATTCCTTTCCTCCTCTTTACCGCAAGGTAATTTCTTTTTTACCATCGTTGGTAAACCCCCTTTCCTTCTTACCTTCGGGTAATTCTTGTACCATTGCTGGTAATCTTTCTGGGTTTCCTTCTTTCTTTCTATCATGGGAGATAAAAAAGGTAGTCCAGGATTTAAAAGATGTTTAGATTGTGGCCACAAGTTACCTACTTCAGATGCACATTCCCTGTGTGTCTATTGTTTGGGTGTGCCTCATTTTACAGTTGACCTGCCCTGCGGGATTTGTAAGAATTTCTCTAACAGGACGTTGCTTGAGAGGAAAAATAAATTAATATTGAAGGGGCTAGTTAAATCTCCTTTTTCAGAGGCTATTTCTGGGTCGGAGGCTTCAGCCCCTCCAAGATCCATTAAGAAAAATTGTGATGAACATATAAAGGCCAAGTCTCTTCCTTCGTCCCCTGCTGGGGACTCCCAGGAACTGAGACCCAAGAAAGCTAAGCTTTCCATTTCGGATTTGACTTCTTCGGCTCCAGGACTTTCAGTGCCTAGACCTTTGGCACCGAGGTCATTGGCGCCATCTGTGACTTCGGCACTGACTAGCGTGCCGTTTACCGTATCTGTACCAAGGGCCTCCTCAGTTCAGACTTCTTTACCGGCACAGACTGTCCAGTCGATGCAGACTGTTACGTCATTGATGGATTTTTCGATGCCTATTGCCCTTTTGGCTCTGACAACTTAGCCGGCACCGACTACCCTCTCAACACTGACCATTCAGTTATCGGCACCGATTTTTTTCGGCTCCAGCCTTAGCGCTGACAACCACTTTGGTACCGATCTTATTGGTGCAGACCATGACTTCGGCACTGATGATTTCCTTGGTGCAGACACCTGTAGTTCAGTCCTTTACAGCCCCGTTGTTTTCAGTGCAGACCTCCGAGGTGGGTACCGAGCTTGCTCAGTCTTTGGATAGACGTGACTCCCCCTCAGCCGTGTCCTTGAAATCCAATAGAAGCCTCTCTGAACATGACGTGTTGCGTCTTGTGGATCAAGTGCTTTTGGCCAGAGGTATCCCGCCCCCCAGGACCTATCCTTCCTCGGGAGGTGATCACCCTTTACCAAAGACCCCTACATATTCTCCTCCTTCATTGCCTTTGAAAGCACCTTGATATAGCACAGTCTTCCCCCTCTGTGGTTCCCTTTATGGACCTCACTATGGAGCCGCAGTTGCCTTTGTGGCAGGAGAGTTTTGCTACGACCCAGGATGTCAGCTGTGGCATACATAATTTGGTGTTTCACAGCCTTCGAGGTACTCTGGGTCGGCAGGCTGAGCCACTTAGGAGAGGGGTGGCCCCTCTTCAGGTGGACCGGCCTTCCAGATACTGGAGAGGGCTCTGGTGTCAGTTGGCGATCCTGTGCTATCACTCTACCCGCCCTTTCTGGACCGCAATATACACAAGATGCTCCTAGCAGACACCGGGTGCAAGGGCCTCATGATATACCACCACAGGAGACCCCTTTTGTGCTGTCTTCCCCAGCTTCTCCCTCTGAGGAAGTTCAAGAGGAAGCACATGGACTCCACAGAGGAGTCCCTTACTGAAGACACAGACTTTGATGATGTGGAAGGGTCCCCTCGCTCACCATCTGAGGTATACTTTGGTGATATTCTTAAACAGATAGGTGACTGGCAGCCCTTGAACCTGACCTCTGAAGAGTCTGTGTTCCTGCAGGCCTTTCGTGCCCGGCCCCCTACCTCCTGGGTTACTCCACCTGCCGACGAACTGGTCTGGCTCATCGTGCAGCGTGCATGGAAGGCTCCTGACACCATTGAGGACATTCCCCGGAGGCCAGATAAAATTTTGTCCCCTCCTGCTACTGATCCCCATTGGTCCAAAGGTCTTCCTGTAGATGCTTTGGTGGTGGCGGCCACAACTAAAAAGGACCTGGTGGAAGAAGGCCAGACTGTCCATCTGCCCAACAAAGAGTCCCGTGCTCTGGACAGAATAGGGAAGTGTACTTTTGCATCAGCGATCTTTGCAATCAGGTCCCTGAACTATATGGCACACTTTACTAGGCTTCAAAGAGATTTAATTTCTGAGCTCTCTGAAACTTTGGCTGGAGCTGTGTCTGATGAGGTCCATAACAAAGTGGCCTCTCAGCTAGCCACCATTGAATTGATATCTAACTCCTCCATGCGCCTGATATCTCACGCATCAGAAGGAGCAGCTAGACCGGTGAGTTCAGGCATTGTTCTGAGACGACACGCCTGGACGCGCTTGTGCAATTTTGTGGAACCCTTCAAGGCTTCCTTTCTCAATGGTCCCATCAAAGCCTCTTCATTGTTTGGACCCAAGGTTAAAAGCACACTGGCCAGATGTGAACAGGGCGGTAAGACCCTTTCCGCCGTGGGTGTCCGTTATTCTTCCCCTCAACGGGCTTTCTCCAGAAACCAGAAGAGTGGGCAGATATGGTACAAAAAGTCTCCGGGTCCTTTCCGTGACATACAGGCCGAGTTCTCCCCTAGAGGCAGAGGGGGAAACTCACAGGGAAGATGCCCTTTTCGGGGCAGGGGTGGTTCGCGTAACCAGGGTTCCAGGGATTCTTTCCCTGGCCAATTGTACCAGTGCTCCTGAAGAGCGGCTCAACTGCTTTCCTCTGGAAGTGGTTGGGGATAATTTCTCTTTGTACCCTTCTGCCTGGCTAACCATCGCCACCGATATTTGAGTACAAAGGATAATAACCAGAAGTTATCATATTCCCATCGACCTTTGTCCTGCTCCCCTAACAAACTTACTCGACGTTCCACCCAGTCAAAGAGTAGAAGCAGCTTTAGAGATTTCAAAACTGCTAAAAAAAAGTCATCCAAATAGTCCCTTCAGACCAGATAGGATCTGGATTCTACTGAAGACTTTTTTGTTGCCATAGAAAACCGGGGACTGGAGACCAATTTTGGATCTCAGTGTATTGAACAAGTTTGTAAAAGTACAAAAATTCCGGATGGTCACAATACAGTCTATCCTTCTGCTTTTAGAAAAAGGCGATTGGATGTGCTCGATAGAACTTCAAGATGCGTACTACCACATAAAAGTGGACAGACCATCAAGAAGATTCCTTCGCTTCCATGTGGGAGCCAGTCACTACCAGTTCAGAGTACTGCCCTTTGGACTCTCTACAGCCCCCAGAGTGTTCACAAAGTGCATGGCAATTGTCACAGTTCACTTGTGACTACAAGGATTCCAGGTGTCTCCATAGCTAGATGACTGGCTCATCTCTGTCCCCACCAGCCATCTATTGGAAGAAGCCCTGGCATACTCTCTCCTCTCTGCAGGAAGACTAGGCATAACCATTAACTATCAAAAATCCAATCTCACCCCATCTCAGTCCACAGAATTTATAGGGGTCATCTTGAATACAAAGAATTGCAGAGCATCCATTCTAGAACACAGAATTCTAAGGATAAAGCAATAACTGATCCCAATCCTTTCAAGGGAGAAATCCACAGCTCACTCTGTTCTACAGTTGTTGGGTTCCATGGCAGCCTCCATCACCATTGTCCCCCTGGCCAAGTTTCACCTGAGGCTTCTACAATGGCTACTGCTCACCCAATGGTATCCTTTTCAGTACCCTCTTTCAGCCAAGATCCGGGTAACTCACAGGTGCAAACAAGATTTAAATTGGTGGATGGCCCACAAACCATCACAATGGTCTCATCCCCTCTCCCCCCAACAGCCCAAGGCTACAGTGACCACAGACACCTCCCTGATGGGGTGGGGGGCTATGTCAGGGACAGACAGTCCAAGGTACTTGTTCCGAAATGGAGGCCCATCTGCATATAAATGTTCTAGAGCTGAGGGTGGTGCTTCTGACGTTGCAAGCATTCCACCCCTGCTGGGACTACTGCAATACAATCAGAGAACACGGTGGTGGTCTGGTACATCAACAAACAGGATGGAACCAAATCTTACCCACTCTGTCGAGAGGCCATGAGGATGTGGCATAGGGCGATTGCTACCAACCATTTTCTTCTAGCAACACACATTCCCAGGAGTTCCAATGTGATAGCAGACAGACACAGCAGGTGTATACTACAACTTCACGAGTGGTCCCTGAATCCCTTGATAGCGGCGGAGATTTTCAACTGCTGGTGTCTTCTTTGCTGCAAGCTCTTTGTGGTCCCCGACCAACTACAAATGCAGCAACTATTTCTCCCTGATTCCCCCTCTGGGACAGTCACCCAGGGATGCTCTATTCCACGATTGGCCCTTGGGTCTACTTTATGCATTTCCACCTCTCCCCCTCATTCCCCAGTTTCTGCAGAAAGCCCGCCAGTTGAAGAGCAAAGTAATCCTCATAGCACCATATTGACCTAGTCAGATTTGGTTCCCCTTCCTTTGGCCTCACCTGCTAGATCAACCGTGGATTCTTCATCCAACCCCGAGGTTGATCTCCCATCCGCAGAATCTGACTCACCCCAACTTGAACAGCCTGAAGCTCGCAGCTTGGCTCCTCCAATTCCCTTGATTGCCAGGCAGAATGATCTTTCTTTGCCAGTACGTGACATTCTTATTGCATCTCATAAGTCTTCCAACAGAATTACACATCTCAGCAAGTGGAAAAGATTTACATTTTGGCTGAAAGAAAAACAGGTAGATCCTTTTTCAGCACCAGTGTCAATAGTACTGGAGTATATAGCCACCCTGTTTCAGTCTGGTCTATCTGCCTCCACCATTAGAGTTCATTTGGCTGCAATATCTAATTTCCATGATGGTGTCCAAGACTCCTCTCTTATGTCACACAAATTTTGCAAGACTTTCATAAAAGGCATGAATCATCTAAAACCCCCTTTTAGAGAACCTATTCAACCATGGGGACCTGTCATTAGTCCTACAAGCTTTGACAATGCCACCTTTCGAACCAGCTTCTTCTTGCGACCTCAAATATTTGTCATGGAAAACCTTGTTTTTGGTCGCCATTTTTTCTGCCAGACGTATCTCTGCGCTTCAAGCCTTATGCATCAAGAGTCCATATTTGATTTTTTATAGAGATAGTGTCATTGAGAACTAATCCTTCCTTTCTGCCAAAAGTGATCTCTGAAATGTCCATTAATCAAACCATTGACTTGGCAGGTTTCTTCCCCAATCATTCAAACAAAGGAGAGTATTGCCTACATACCCTAGATATTCACAGGCAAATTTGCTTCTACTTGAACAGGAATAAGGCGCCTCGTAAATCAGACCAGTTATTTATGGCCTATTCTGGACCTAGATTAGGATGTGCTGTTGCTAAGGTCACATTGGCTAAATGGTTGAAAGACTGCATGACCTTCATTTATAGACAACATAATATTCCATTACCTACTACCATAAAGACTCATTCTACAAGGTCGGTAGCAACTTCTGCTGCCTTCCATGCCAAAGCTTCTTTACATGACATTTGTGCAGCTGCAACTTGGGCTACCCCCTCATACCTTCATCAATCATTACAAATTGGATTTGGCCTCCAGGGGAAGAGCATCTTTTGGTTCTATGGTGCTCAGGAATGTCCTTCCTTGAGAGCCTCCCAGGAATAAAGGTAGCTGGGGACTCTGTCCCACATGTAAGCAATGAATGAGGATTAACAGTATCAGATAAAGAAGTTATGTCTTACCATAACATTCCATCTGTATTGTTGATCCTCGTTCAGTCATTACAACCCTCCCTCCTTCCCCCTCCTGTAGCTTCTAGTGGATCTCACCATCCGGTTCTATTAGGTCATTTGACCAGAGGTAGCCTCTAACTTCTTTTGACTTGCAAACTCAATCTGAGGTAACAGGAAGAGGGGAATTCTGGATAAGAGTTTTTAGCTCAAGAGTTTGTAGCAGACATGAGCTTGGAAGGTGGCCGGCTCGGTTCCGAGGTCGGAACCGATACCCACACGTAATGACTGAACGAGGATCAACAATACAAATGGAACTGTTATGGTAAGACATAACTTATTTTTTTGTGTTGCCTAACCCTTTTCCTTCTCCCCCCATTCTCCCCACCCAAAGCTTCATTGTATTTTTTATATTTTTTAGTTTTTATTTATTTATTTATTTATTTATTTATTTTTAAACTCGTGCAGTACAGAAATAAAAAGCAAGATTTACAGCAGCATTAACAAAACTGCATTCACTTTTCACTGTACTCTGTCTTTAAGCTGTTAAGATGTTTAAAGTGCACTATTTTTAATTCTGTAGTGGTTAAATGATCATAGATCTCATGCAGAATTATATAATTTCCTTTCCTGTTTCTTATAATGACTGCCTCCTGATCATTTGCTGATGGCCTGTCTGCTGCATAATGGATGGTGGCTTAGTTATAAGATATGCACCTCATCCATAGTTGAGTCCTGAATTCCAGGTACTGATTTTGTCAACTCTGTATATTCTTTGCATGTTTTCATGGGTGTACTCTGGTTTCTGCTGCCTACCAAAAATTCCGCTGAGTGATTGTGTGTGTATGTGATACCTTACCTGGCCATAAACGTTCAAATAATTTAGCTGCCCCTTCTTTTATTCTTTTAGTTTTGACAGTGGGGAGGAAATATATCCAACGTGAACTTTACAAATTCAAACACTTAATGAAGGTGGAGAAATAAATTTGGAAGATTAGATATTAATCTGATATTTCTTTATCTAAACATGAGATTTCTTTATCTGAACATGAGATGTTAAGTTGTCTATCTCGCCTTTATTCTTGCTGGATGGGTTCGGAGCCGAACCTCGGCTCCGACTCGGCCACTCTAAAAGCTCGAGAGTTAGTTCCACCGGCTCGAGGCTCCCCTTTTATCCCACAATGCTAGGCGGTAATACCTCAGATCTCGTTTGCCGCTACAGCGATCGAGGTGTGTTGTTCCAACCGGCTTCAGGTTAGTTTGTTTAGAGCAATCTAAAACTTATTTAAAACCCCTTTAACTTAGTTTTCCCTTATATTTTCCAGAGTTAAGTAGTTTTCTATCCTTTCCCTCCAGTTTCTCCACCCTTTTTACTTCAAGAACTTAGAAGTTCTTTCCTTAGGCCCTCTGGCCCTTCCCTCCCCCTCCTAGTAGTGGAGTGTGTGTGTGTTTTTTGTAGGGAACTAAAAACTAATTAATTTATTTTTTGCTTAATTAGTTTAATTTAATTTTCGGATAGTGTAATCGGTGTGTTTGTGTCTGTGTGTGTGATTACACTTTATATCTTTAGTAATGTCTAAAGAATCAAAGGTCTCAGGCTTTAAGAAGTGTGACTCGTGCTGTCAGAAGATGTCTCTGACAGACGGTCACACTTCTTGCGTGTACTGCCTGGGACCTTTGCACCTGCAGGACTCTTGTGCTGTTTGCCATGGCTTCAGCCATAGAGTCCTGCAGGAAAGAAAAAATAAGCTTATTTTACGAGGCTTACTGAAGCCTGAGGGTCCCCCGACTCTATCTTCGGGCAAACCCTCGAAGCCTACCAGGTCGTCGGCTCCAGCTTCTGAGTCGACACCTGGGGCTTCGAAGTCTGTTCCAGCATCGGCTCCGGCCGGAGCCGATGGGGCTCGAACACGTATTTCTTCTGTTTCCCGGCCGGAGCCGAGGTGTTAGACATCACTGAGTCGGCTCCGATAAGGTTATCGGAACCGACAACTAGGAAAAGGTCTAGGTCACCGTCTATTGGCTCTGTTCATTCGGCTCCAGCATCTCCCTTGCTGTCTGAACGGAGCCATAGGTCTCACTCCTCTAGGTCGTCGAGACTTTCAGATCATGACCTTCAGAGGGTGGTGAGTCGACTTCTTAAGTCCGAGGCACTGGCCCAAATGCTTCAGAGCCCGACTCATCAGTCGATGGTTAACCCTATTACTCAAAATGTTCCTCCTCCGACTCCTTTGAGTTCGGACCCGGGGCGTTTCGGACCTGAGACTGTGGCGGCGGCGGAGCCGATACAATTGTCTTCAGCACCATCGTCTGCTCCGATTTCTTCGTTGGAGGAATCTCGGCGCCGGACTTCCCTCGTCGGCTCCGAGGGGGTGAGTGGCATCGGACCCTTGTCCGACCCCACTCTCCCTCTCGGTGCTTCGGCGTTGGTGAGTTCGGCTCCGACATCGGCCTCGGAGCCATCACTGTCGTTGCCGGGGGAGGTTTTCAGCTTTTCGGAGTGGAGACCTGTGGCTCTGCCTGACAGGGGTGCCTTCGAGGTCATGCGGAGTGTGTTAGAACCTGATTCAACTCCACAGTCGGCTCCGTCCATCCGCCCCTCCCTCCACGGTGCCTCAGGTAATTTCTACTCACTCCCTCATCCCGGATCGCAGAGAGCCAGCTCCTCAAGAGTCCCCAGTGGAGATCTCCTCCTCTTCCGAGGCCTCTCCTGAATTGGCAGGAGAGCCCCCTAGGAAGAGAAAGTGCAAGAGGAAGCACATCGACTCACCTGAGTCTGTCACCTCTGACACGGATTTAGAGGATTCTGAAGGTTCCCCCCGTTCCCCCTCTGAAGATGTCTCCTTTGCAGACATCCTGGAGATCTTAAAACAGAGGGGGAATTGGACAGCCCTCAACCCTTCAGAGGATGAATCTGTGTATCTTGAGGCGTTCGGCTCTCGCCCTTCCACCTCCTGGGTGTCCCTCCTTTGACCCCCTCATGCAGGTGGTAGCAAAAAAGGCCTGGACGGCTCCTGACTCTGTGGACCCCACCCCCAGGAGACCTTCAAAGTTTATTACGGCCCCAGCAGACAAACAATTTTTGACCAAAGGAGTCTCTGTGGATGCTATGGTGGTGGCTGCTGCCACCAAGAAGGAACTAGCTGATCCTTCAGTGCCCGTCCATCCTCCTAACAAGGAATCTAGGACTACGGACAGGTACGGGAAGCGGATGTTCTCGTCAGCGACTTTTTCTATGCGTTCGCTGAACTACCTCTGTCATTTCACTCGTCTTCAGAGAGACTTGATCAAGGAAGCGAGTGAGATGTTAAAGGATCCAACAGCTGCGGGTTTTCAGGATAAGATGAACTCTCAGCTGGCTACCCTCAATTCGATAGCTAACTCCTACATGCGCCTCCTTTCATATGCGGCTGATGGAGCGAGCAGAGCCGCAGGTACAGGTGTGGCCTTACGCTGGCATGCCTGGATGCGGCTATGCAATTTTGCAGACCCTTTCAAGACGTCTTTCACTAACTCCCCGCTTTTATGGATCATCCCTTTTTGGTCCTCAAGTGAAAGAAACCCTGACAAGGTGCGAGACTGATGGCAAAACTCTCTCTGCCATGGGAGTCCGTTTTTCTACTCCTTCTAGGCCTTACCCCAAGGGCCAAAAGGGGGGAAAGATGTGGTTCCGCAAACAATCTCAAGGAGCTTTGCCTGACGCACAGAGTCGGTTCCCCTCTAGAGGCAGAGGGGGGAACAATAATGGTAGACGACGCCCTAGAGGCAGGGGGGGTCCGCAGAATCAGGGCAGTCGAGAAACCTTTTCTGACAAGCCCTTTCAGCATCCCTGAGGTGTTGCCCGACTGTCCACCTTCGGAGGCAGTCGGGGGAAGATTATCACTGTACCCAGAAGCCTGGCAATCCCTCACTCAAGACAAGTGGGTACAGTCTATCATTTCCGAAGGCTATTCGATCCCATTCTTTCGCATTCCAAAACAATCAAAAAAATCCCTTCCAGACGTTCCACCCACTCAAAGGGAGCAAGCAGCGTTAGAAATATCAAAGTTGCTTGCAAAAAGAGCCATTCAACCAGTTCCAGCAGACCAGCAAGGATCCGGAATCTACTCCAAATTCTTTTTGGTTCCAAAGAAAACAGGGGACTGGAGACCCATTTTGGATCTCAGCAACTTGAACAAGTCTGTCAAGAAAACAAGATTTCGGATGGTCACGCTTCAGTCCATCCTACCCCTATTGGGGAAGGACAACTGGATGTGCTCTGTAGACCTCCAGGATGCGTACTACCATATAAAAATGAACAGATGCTCCAGGAGATTTCTCCGCTTCAGGCTGGGAACCAGTCATTTTCAATTCAGAGCCCTGCCCTTTGGACTCACCACAGCCCCCCGGGTGTTTACCAAATGCATGGCAGTGGTCGCCTCTCATCTGAGACGTCAAGGATTCCAGGTGTTTCCATACTTAGACGACTGGCTCCTTACAGCTCCCACCAAGCATCTTCTGCTACTTGCCAGGGACTACACCTTTCACACAGAGAGGCACTCAGACTGTGGCAATGGGCGATTTCTTCTCAGCGGTTTCTGATAGCAATGCACATTCCCGGGAAGTCCAATGTCATTGCGGACAAATTGAGCAGAGCTATTCTCATGCCTCACGAGTGGTCTCTGAAAAATTTAGTGTTGGAGAAAGTTTTTCTAAAGTGGGGCCGGCCTTGCTGCGACCTTTTTGCTACTCCCCAAAACAGCAAGTGCGAAAATTATTTCACTCTCTTTCCCCAACCAGGCCATCCCAGCAGAGACGCTCTAGTCCAAGATTGGCCCCGGGGACTTCTGTATGCCTTTCCCCCCTTCCCACTGATTTCTCAATTGATACAGAAAGCCATCGCTCAGAAAGCTTCCATGATCCTCATTGCTCCATACTGGCCTCGACAGGTTTGGTTCCCATTTCTCCACCGTTTTCTGTTGGAGCAACCCTGGCATCTGGACCCAGTTCCAGATCTTTTGACCCATCAGTCGGGTCAGTTACATCGCTCCCTCCCCTCTCCGAACCTCACTGCATGGTTCCTCCAATTCCAACCCTAGCCAGGCTTCCTCTAATATCTCACTCAGTTCGAGATATTTTAATAGCTTCTCCTAAAACCTCCACTCGGAAGATTTATCTTAGTAAGTGGAAACGTTTTTCCTATTGGCCGCAGGGAAGGGACATCGACCCGTTCACTGCTTCTATTCAATCAGTCCTTGATTTCTTAGCCAAACTTTTCCACTCAGGTTCGTCTCCTTCTACACTTAAGGTTCAACTGGCAGCCATATCTAACTTTCATGTTGGAATCTCAGAGTCTGCCATCATGTCTCACAAACTTTGCAAAGCCTTTTTGAAGGCAGTTTTTCTCCTCAAGCCTCCTATTAGAAATCCTCCTCCTTCTTGGGACCTTAACTTGGTTCTGACATCTTTGATTCTTCCCCCTTTTGAACCTGCGGCTTCGTGTTCGATGAAATTGCTATCCTGGAAAACACTCTTTTTGGTAGCCATTACTTCGGCTAGAAGAGTCTCTGAACTTCATGCACTCTGTAGTCGATCCCCTTACCTTTTGTTTCATAAGGATAGGGTATCCTTACGTACCAACCCATCCTTCTTACCCAAAGTAGCCTCTCCGGCAAACCTAAATCAAACCATTGACCTTCCTGTGTTTTTTCCTAACTATTCCAACAGATCATAACAAAAATTACATTGGCTAGATGTTCATCGACGATTAAGGTATTACTTAGACAGGACCAAACAAATTAGAAAGTCTGATCAGCTATTTGTTTCTTATGCAGAAGGCAAAAAGGGCCTTCCAGTTTCGAAAGTATCTCTCTCCAGATGGCTTACTTCTTTGATTTCTTTTGTATATGAGATCAGGCATCAACAGTTATTAAACAAACCTAGGGCTCATTCAACTAGAGCTTTGGCTACTTCCATAGCTTTCCAAGACAGGCTGCCTGTTGACTCGATTTGTGCTGCAGCTACTTGGGCTTCTCCCCATACTTTCATTTCTCACTATAAGTTGGACTTAGCTTCTAGACACAGAGCCAACTTTGGTTCCACTGTACTCAAGAGTCTGTTCCGATAGGCCACCCGGGACAAGGTGCTAGGGACGCGGTCCCATCCAGCAAGAATGAAGGCGAGATAGACAACTTAACATATAGAAGTTATGTACCTACCATGTTAGTTGTCTTCTTCTCGCCTTCTTTCTTGCGTCCCACCCTCCTTCCCCCTAGCCTGGACAGACCTAGAGGAGTTTGATTGTGACCTTTATTTTCCTACCACCTCTATTTGTATAGATATATATATATATATATATATATATATATATATATATATATATATATATATATATATATATACACTGTAATGTATATATATTCCCTCGTCAGGTTTTAGGTCACCTTCTTTCTGTCACTCTATAGAGGTGGGTTACCCCTTTTCCAGTTTCTGGATTTTTCCTAGCTGGGCTTAGCTTACAAACGAGATCTGAGGTATTACCGCCTAGCATTGTGGGATAAAAGGGGAGCCTCGAGCCGGTGGAACTAACTCTCGAGCTTTTAGAGTGGCCGAGTCGGAGCCGAGGTTCGGCTCCGAACCCATCCAGCAAGAAAGAAGGCGAGAAGACGACAACTAACATGGAACGTTATGGTAGGTACATAACTTCTATATTTCTTTGTTAAGTAAAGGTTTAAGTTTAGTGTCCAGTTTTTATGCATGTCATAGTCTGTGTGTGTTGATGAGTTCTGGAGGTTACTGAATATGAAGTATTGGTTACATTGCAGAGATAGAGTTCCACAGATGTTTTTTTGGTACCCTTTTAAATTTAACAAGTCTGGGTTTGTTCCTTCATTATCAACCACGTTTGTCTTTTTGAACAAAATATATTGTCTAAACTACACACAAAATGTTTTAAAACATGATGTGATAGTGTTCAATCTCGCCGTTTGTTCTTACACATGGGTTCGGAGCCGATCCTCGGCTCCGTGCCGGCCTCTTGCAAGCTCTGCATCGAGAAGAAGCTCGAGACAATCTAATACCCACAATCCCCCTCTGCCTTTACCTCAGATCTAGTTTGCCGCTGCTGCATACGCATCGTTGGGAGCTAGCTCGAGAGTTTCTAAGCTAAGATATAACTTTTTTTGTTGTATTTTATTAAGGATACTAGTCTAGTTGATATTATCTGTATTAACAAGTGTGATTGTGTTGTGGTTCCGTAATTCTTTGGTACCGTTAACCTTATTTTTCGGTATTTTTGTATCGGGGCCTACACCCTTCATATCTTACCATATTGAGACAAATTTTTACCGGATTTGACAATTACTCGATTGTGACTAACTTTTTTCGGATTTGACTGTGTTTTCTGGAGTTGTATTTTTATTCTACAATGTCTGAGAAGGTAAAGTCTGGTTTCAAGCGTTGTCAGTGTGGCCAAAAAATGTCGGTCACTGACAACCATAGTTCCTGCGTCTACTGCCTTGGCCCTCTCCACTTACAAGAGGATTGCTCCATCTGTCACTCTTTTAGTGGGAGGGTCATGACAGATAGGCGCAGGAAACTGATGGACAGAGGTCTATTGAAACCAGCTTTCCAAGAGGCTTTGGATGCTTCTGACCAGGCATCGAAGTCCTCTAAGGAATCGAAGACGTCGGAGCCTAAGTCATCGGCTCTGAGCTCTTCTTCAAAGGTTAGATCACCGGTTCCACAGACTTCCGGGCCGAGTGTTCAACTGGTGTCGGTTCCTGAGCCTCGAGTCTTGGAACCGGTGATGGAGCTCCCTCCTTCGGCCATATTGAGGTCGGCTCCGTCTTCGGTTCCTTCTTCCTCCAAACTTTCGGATGTCGATGTGGATCGCGTGGTGCAGAAGTTGTTGGAGCATTCGCCCTCTCTAAACTTATTTCGGTTTCCACCCAGTTGGTGTCGAAACTTGAAGGCCTTCCTGTATCTCCATCCATTCCTCCTCCGAGACCGATTCAGTCTTTGGAGCCGGAAGAGGCTGATCTGCTGATTGTGGAGCCCTCGGGTCCAGAACCGTCCTTTCTCAGTCTGTTCCTCACCTCGACTCCGTCGGACCCGGTACCGAGTCTCGGAGCCGACGGTCTGTTCTTGGTTCGGGGCCGAGAGTCGAACCGGCGTGTCGGTTCCGACTCTTCCCTCGGGCCTCGGCACGGATCGATTCGGCTCCGTCCTCGGGTCGATGCCTTCGTGCCCGTGTTGGGATTCTTCCCATTTCTTGAACCGGGAGACTCTTCGATCGGGACCCGGAGCGTTCGACCTGATGAGGAAGGTGTTGTCTACCCAGACAACCACATCAGTGGAAGCAGTTTCTCCTCCCCATAAAGGGCCTTTGTCTTCATCTGCACCCACGGCCACATCCAAGCGCCGGGCACCAGTGCCTCAGCCACCCCTGGAGGGTGCCCCTCTTCCTCCGAGGCTTCTTCGGATGCTCCCCACGAGGAAGTCCCTAGGAAGAGATTGTGTAAGAGGAGACACTTGGATTCTCCACAGGAATCCTTGACATCTGATACTGACTTAGATGAGTCAGAGGGGTCCCCTAAGTCACCTTCAGAAGATGTCTCTTTCAGACATTTTGGAGATCCTGAAACAGAGAGGTGACTGGCAGTCCCTTCCCCCTTCTGAGGATGAGTCAGTTCTGCTGAAGGCATTTGGTGCTCGCCCTTCCTCCTCCTGGGTCACTCCGCCCTTCGACGAACTAATGGAACTTATTGCTCGAAGGGCGTGGGAGACTCCTGACACAGTGGAACCTGTTCCAAGAAAACCGAACAAGTACATCACAGCACCTCAGGATAAGTCCTACCTTACAAAAAGGAGTTCCAGTAGGCGCTATGGTGGTGGCTGCAGCCACGAAAAAGGAGATGTCGGAGTCTTCGTCTGTCCATCCGCCTAATAAAGATTCTAGAACTATGGATAGATATGGGAAGCGCATTTTTAGTTCAGCGGCTTTTTCCATGCGGTCCCTGAACTATTTGACCCATTTTACACGTCTGCAGAGGGATCTAGTCAAAGAGTTGGGAGATACCCTCCAGGGTGCTACAGATGCAGCTGTCTCAGAGAAAGTGACAGCGCAACTTAATACCCTAACATCGATTGTTAACTCGTCCATGAGGCTGATTTCCTCGCGGCGAAGGTTCGAGTAGGGCAGCAGCTTCAGCGATTGCTCTTCGTAGACAATCCTGGATGCGCCTATGCTCCTTTGGAAGCCTTCAAGTCTTCCTTTACAAACGCCCCATTTGACGGTGCCACTCTTTTTGGCCCCAAGGTAAAGGAGACCCTTACCCGGTGTGAACAAGAGGGAAAGACTCTGTCTGCTGTTGGAGTCCGTTTTTCCACCCCAACCAGACCGTACCCCAAAGGGCAACGCGGTGGGAAAATGTGGTTTCGAAAACCCCAAGGGTCTTTCTCAGGCACACAGGGTGATGCCCCCTCTAGAGGCAGAGGAGGGGGCAGAGGTGGAAGACGCCGCCCTGGCGGCAGAGGGAGTCCGCAACATCAAGGTGACAGGGAAACACTCCTGGTAAACCTTTCCAGCACTCCTGAGAGGAGGCCCGACTGTCCTGCTCTGGAGGCAGTCGGGGGTCGCTTAGCTTTATACCCTCAGGCCTGGCTAGATATAACTACAGACAAGTGGGTAAAAAGCGTAGTCACCAGAGGTTACTCCATACCCTTCCTATCCTATCCCATTCCAAAGAAAAGACTCCCAGATGTACCGCCCCATCTGCGAGAGCCAGCAGCTTTAGAAATTTCAAAGTTGCTAGAAAAAAAGAGTCATCCAGCCAGTCCCAGCGGACCAGCAAGGATTCGGGACTTACTCAAGGTTCTTTTTAGTTCCAAAGAAAACAGGGGACTGGAGGCCCATTCTAGACCTAAGCTACCTCAATACTTTCGTCAAGAAAGAAAAGTTCGAATGGTCACGCTTCAATCGATCCTTCCATTCTTACAGAAGGACGAGTGGATGTGCTCAATAGATCTAGAGGATGCATACTACCACATCAAAATGGCCAGGGCATCCAGAGATCATTTGCGCTTCCGGCTGGGAGCCAGTCACTTTCAATTTCGAGCCCTGCCCTTTGGTCTGACCTCAGCCCCCAGGGTCTTCACCAAATGTATGGCAGTGGTAGCGTCTCACTTGAGACGTCAGGGATTCCAGGTGTTTCCGTATCTGGACGACTGGCTCCTTTCGGCCACCACCCGGCGTCAACTACTGCAGGCCAGAGACTATGTTCTTCAACTGTGTGTTCACCTAGGGATCTCCGTAAATTTCGGAAAATCCTTACTTCAGCCATCACAAAATATTTTGTTCATAGGAGCAGAGTTAAACACACGTCAATTCTGAGGCTTCCCCCAGAAAGGATATTATCACTGCAGACTCACATACGTCTTCTACTTCTTCTACTCTTGTCAAGGAAATCTCCTGCAAAACTAGTACTGAAGGTGTTGGGTCTCATGTCAGCCTCCTTTATTGCAATTCCCCTGGGAAGGCTGCACATGAGAGTCCTACAATGGCTACTGTTTGCTCAATGGTCATTTCAACAACTACCTCTAACACACGAGATTCTTATAACAAAGACTTGCAAAACAGATCTAAACTGGTGGCTTCAAACGTGCAACCTTTCCCAGGGGAGGCCGTTTGTGCTACCCACGCCCACAGTTACGGTGACCACGGACGCTTCCCTGATAGGGTGGGGGGGCATCTTTCAGGGACAGACAGTCCAAGGCGAATGGACCAATTTGGAGTACAATCTGCACATCAATGTTCTAGAGTTGAGGGCAGTGTTTCTAGCGTTGCAACACTTTGCTCCCCTTCTTCCTCTAGGGACTATTGCAGTTCAGACGGACAACATGTCGGTAGTCTGGTACATAAACAAACAAGGGGAACCAAGTCCTATCAACTATGCTGCGAGGCCATGAGAATTTGGCAGTGGGCGGAGACCTAGGGTCACTTTCTAATAGCAACGCACATCCCGGAGTCATCCAACGTCATAGCCGTGAGGCTGAGCAGAGCAATTCTGTTACCGCACGGTGGTCTCTAAAACAGTCAGTGGCGAAAAGGATTTTTTCGCGTGGGGCCAGCCTTCCTGCGACCTGTTTGCGTCTCCAATGAATGCCAAATGCAGGAGCTACTTTGCCCTATTACCCCCTCCAGGGGAAGTCCCCAGGGACGCACTGGTTTACGATTGGCCCCAGGGACTCCTATACGCATTTCCCCCATTTCCTCTGATATCGAAGTTTCTCCAGAAAGCCAGGAACCTACACAGGACGATAATCCTCATTGCTCCATTCTGGCCTCATCAAATTTGGTTTCCCTTCCTGAAAATTCACTGCATTCGGGGACCCTGGATTCTGGACCCAGAGCCAGATCTATTGACTCACTCGTCAGGGGTTCCCCATCCCGCTCCTGTCACTCCATCTAGCAGCTTGGCTGCTCCAATTCCCAACTTAGCCAGGTCTGATCTTTTGTCACCAGCAGTCCAGGATATATTAGTGGCTTCATAAAGCTTCCACTACTAAAACATATACTAGCAAATGGAAACGGTTTGTATTCTGGGTGAATACACACCATGTTGATCCTTTATAGCTCCTTTGAATAAGATATTAGAGTTCTTAACAGACTTATTTCATCAGGGTGCTTCTCCTGCTACTCTAAGAGTTCAATTGGCTGCCATTTCAATTTCCATGTGGAAGAATGTGGAGCTCCTATTATGGCTCACAGACTTTGTAAAGCCTTTTAAAAGGAGTTTTTCATATTAGACCACCGGTCAGATCTCCTACGTCACCTTGGAGTCTAAACTTGTTGCTAT
Source organism: Protopterus annectens (assembly GCF_019279795.1). Lineage (NCBI taxonomy): Eukaryota > Metazoa > Chordata > Ceratodontiformes > Protopteridae > Protopterus > Protopterus annectens. Next base: position 283,213,910 of record NC_056748.1, on the reverse strand, counting down.
CTAAATTAATGTTGCCCCCTTTTGAACCTGCCTCTTCTTGCCCATTAAAATTTTTGTCCTGGAAAACTCTCTTTCTGGTAGCCATTACTTCTGCTAGGCGAGTGTCTGAACTTCAGGCTCTCTCCATCAAGCACCCTTATTTGATCTTTCACTCTGACAGAGTTTCTCTTAGAACCAATTCATCCTTCCTCCCTAAGGTGTGTTCTATTAACAATATTAATCAGTCCATTGAATTACCCACTTTCTTCAAAAGCCACTCCAACAAAATGGAGTATATGTTACACAAATTGGATGTTCACAGACAGCTAAGGTTTTATTTGGATAGAACAAAAGATCACAGGAAAACAGATCAACTCTTTGTGGCTTTTGCTGATAGCAGGAAAGGACTTGCAGTTACCAAAAGAACTCTTTCTAAATGGTTAACGGATTGTATAATCTATGTCTACGATTCTTCAAATCAACCCTTTTACACAAACCCAAAGGACATTCCACAAGGTCAGTGTCTACGTCTTTGGCTCATGCAGCTCGCCTACCACTGGACGCTATTTGTGCGGCTGCTACTTGGTCTAAGCCACATACATTTATTTCTCATTATAAAGTAGACAAGGTTTCTAGGGACAGGGCAACCTTTGGTTCCACTGTGCTCAAGAACGTCCTCCCGTGAGTTCCTCAGGATCAAGGAGCTAGGGACGCTACCCATGTGTAAGAACAAACGGAGAGATTGAACACTATCACATATAGAAGTTATGTCCTTACCATAACGTTCCATGTGGAGTGTTCATCTCGCCTTTGTTCTTACAGTCCCACCCTCCCACCCTTAGGAAGAACGTTCTTTGATGCCTGGCCAGAAGTATTTTTTGCTACTGTTATTATTCTGTGTACATAGTTGGTATACACATATACTTTTATATGTGTCTGTTTATATATGTATAGGTGTATAGCATGAATGTGCTATTATGTAGGTTGGTTTGCTTGCAAACTAGATCTGAGGTAAAGGCAGAGGGGGATTGTGGGTATTAGATTGTCTCGAGCTTCTTCTCGATGCAGAGCTTGCAAGAGGCCGGCACGGAGCCGAGGATCGGCTCCGAACCCATGTGTAAGAACAAAGGCGAGATGAACACTCCACATGGAACGTTATGGTAAGGACATAACTTCTATTTTCTTGCAGTCTTAACACTGAGGAAAGTGCAGCTGTGAAAAACCTCAAGGCTTGTGCAGATATCACCATTGCTTACAGAGGTGGAACTATGGTGATCTTGGATGGGAATTAATATTTAGAGAACAATCAGTAGTGTATATATATTTTTTTATGTTTTATACTGTCAGGCTTATATGAAGGTCCCTATCATTCGACTGAGTTTTCAGAAACTCAAAATTCATATTATATTTTCCAGATGGAGGGGATCGCACCTTTGGATAAGGTTCTATTGATCAGGATAGATATGGGGTATGCAGTGGCATGTGCAGCTATCTGTAGGTACTCTGCAGGGAGGAGGTCAGCAGAACGGGGGTAGTAGGTTTTAGTTTTTTGTTAGGGTTTTGATAAGTGGTAGAGATGGGTTGGAAGCTAAATAGGGGATGATTAGTGGGTAGATTAGAGGTAGGGTTGGGGATTGTGGAGGTTAGTTGATTTGCTAGGGATTGGATTGTTCCAAACTTAAATCCTTTGTCTCCTGGCTGTTCCACCCCTTTAGGGACTGAAGCAGCTGGCAGTGAGGTCATCCAAGAGGGTCCCACCAGACCGTCAAGGATCCAGGGAGGAACAAGGATTTCATACCAATTTTGGATTTGAGCAAACTCAGTTCTTTGGTAAAACAGACCAAATGTCGGATGTCACAGTTCAGTCCATATTACCTCTGTTGAGGAAGAATGTTTGGATATCCTTGATTGACCTCAAGGACACCCACCATCATATAAAGACAGAGGGCTGGTCCAGGAGGTTTCTGCAGTTCCTGCTGGGAGCCCGTCATTGCCAGTTCAGAGCATGTTCATTCATTCAGTCTCACCACTGCCCCATGGGTGTTCATCAGATGCATGGGAGTCATAGCAGCCTGTCTTAGGCTACAGGTGTTTCACGTGTTCCCTCACCTGGACAATTGGCTCCCCACCAGTCCCACAAGAGCATCCTTAATTAAGACAAAAGGCACATTACTCTAGTTGTGCAGTTCCTTGGAGATCATGGTCAGCTGTCAGAAATCAATTCTCCGTCCTGTTCAGGGTGCAATTTATACGTTGCCACTTGAATACATTCTTTCAGTTTGCAAAACTTCCAGTGTTCAGAGTTTTGAACCTTCCATTTCAGGCAGTCTTTTTGCTTTCTTACAAAAAGCCTCCGAACTCTGTTCTGACACTGTTGAGGAATTTGGCATCTTACAGTGGTCTGGTTCACCTAGTTATGTACCACTTGAGGGCTCTGCAGTGGTCTCTGGCAGTGAAATGGTCTTACTTAATGCATTCAATGGAGCTTCCCATAATTCTGATGACTGTATGTTGAGATCAGGTCAGGTGATAGCTGGAGTCTCCCTTGGTGTCCAGCTGGAGAATATTTATCCCCCAGGGACATGGTCATGACAGAAGCCTCCCTTCTTGTCTGGGGTGGGGAGTATTTTGAAGGAAGAACAGTTTAAGGGACCTGGCCCTATTCAAAGGGCAATCTTCATATCCGTGTCTTGGAGATGAGAAGGGGTCCTCAGTGTGTTACAGGCTTTCCAGGACATTCCCCTCCAAGGGTGTGATGTCAGTCCAGACAGTATGTCATTTGCTTCGTATATGAACAAACAAGGGAGAACCCAGTCTTATCCACTTTGTCAAGAGGCCATATGGGTCTGGCAGTGAATGATTTTGTCTCTGTGGTTTCTTATAGCAACTCACATCACCGGGAAGTCCAGCATGTTGGCATACAGTTTAAGCAGGACCATTCTCCTTCCTCCTCATCAGTGGGCGTTGAATCCAAGAATTGCTGCTTAGATTTTTTTTTTTGCTGGGGTAATCTGTGTTAAAACTGTTTACATCCCTATCACACACAGTGTAGCAGTTATTATGTCTTATTCTGTTGTCAGGGGCAGAGATGCTCTCCTGTATGTTTGGCCCACGGGTGTCTTATGTCGTCTAACCCCATTAATAACATTTCTAAAAAAGATTTCACCACTGCAGAGCAGCTATAATCCTCATCTCCCCCTTTCAGCCTCATCAGGTTTGGTTCCCTTTTCTTTGGCCTCTTCTGAGATACCCTGCTTTGGATGCTGGTTCCCCTTCCAGGTCTCATTTCTCACCTAGCCTTTATGGACACGTCCAACCTCCAGACCCTCAAGTTAACGGCATAGTTTCTCCAATTCCCATCATGGCCAGAAATCCCAAGCTATCTAGCAGTCTAGTGCATGTCCTATTCTCTTTCCAGACGATGTCTACACGGAAGGTGTACACTAGCAAGTGAGAGGATTTTGCTGTTTGGGATAAAACTTAAATGTTTTGATCCTTTCTCAGCCCCTTTGGTCTGTCTTGCAGATTTGTTTAACTCTGGTTCCAGTTATTCTGCGATTAAAGTACAACTGGCAGCCATTTCCAATTTTTGTTTCTGGAGGGATAATGTGCTTCTGGCTGCTCTGAAGATTTCTGAAGCCTTCCTTAAAGATACTTTCTTGCTGCACCTTCCTGTTTGGGATCTTGTACCACAATAGGATTTGCCATTTGTGTTGCAGGTGTTTGTGGTCCATCCATTCAAGTCCACTGATACCAATGATTTGAAGCTTTTATTTTTGATAATGATGTATCTGATGTTGTCATTTTCATTCATTCCTCGTGTGTTAGGTTTGGATCCAGTCCTTGGATCTGACTCTGCCCCTTCTTCCAGATTGTAAAACACTTGAACTCCTCCCTTTACCTGTAATGCCCTAGTCACGTTACATACCTTGGATCTCATTTGCTGCCATAGCATTCGGACATAGATGGCAAACTCTCAAGTAAGCCTTTTTAGCTACTCCTTTTATAACTGTCATAGTTATTAATCTTGTTATATTTTTTGTAACTTTATGCTTTTCCTCCCTTTAACAGTTTTATATAAAAATTTGTAAACTTACTCTCTTTACTCTTCAGAGTATTCTCACTTATAATAGCTGATATTCTATCCGTTTTTAGTACTTTTTATTACTTTATTAGTCTTTCTTCACTATTGTTGATAATGTCTTTTTCTTCACACTATCACACACACAAAATTTCCCTTATTCATTCATTCTTCTAGCATTTAAGTAAAATGTCTGATAACCAATTAGGATTTAAAACTGTGTGGCATGTGGCCAGAAAATACCTAACTCAGACACATTTCAAGAGTGTTTACTGTTTAGGACCAACTCATTTGGATGTAGAGAATAACATTTGTAAGGGATTTAACTCCTGTGCTTTAATCAGTTGTAAAAAATAAATTAATATTTTGGGGCTTGCTGCCTTCTAAACATCCTCCTATGGCTTCAAAGCTAAAACCCATAAAATTTTAAAGAAAAAGGAGATTATCTTTCTAAGGAACCTTGTTAGAGATCTCCTGAACGGACATCTGCTTCGGCTCCAACCTCAGTGCTGCCCTTGAAACAAGCTAAAAAGGTGGATCTGATTTCTTTGAATCTGAGGCCAAGATCCAACAAATCACCCCAGATCCAGTCTCATCAGTTAATGTCAGAGCCGATTACCTCTTGGCTCCCATTGCCTTTTTTGGAGCAGTCTCCTCGTTACCATTGAAAACCCTTATCCATTCGGTCTTCTAGAAGCCTATTTGAAGCTGATGTGGTCAGGATGATTAAGTTCCTTTGGATGAAGATACAAATGAGAGTTCTTTTGGCTCTGACTCTGTCAGATCAGGAGACCCTCATCAATACTACACCTCTGCTACTGTCTCCTCCTTTGATCTAACCTTTGGTTTTGGAGCCATCAGGTATAAAATCCTTGGAATCATCTGCCTCTGATCCGAAGATGTTGGCATCTTCGAGTCCATTAGTGTCTGAGTTGTCCGATTCCAAGTACATAGGAGCCAGATGAGACTCGGAGCTGTAACACTGGCGCCAGCTCCGGGGTGTTAGATTTGACTCCAGAGTTGTCGGAGCTATCTCTGCCCCTTGGAGCTTCGGTACTAGACAGCTAAACTCCGACTCCCTCTTCAGGTAGTTTGCTTGCAGGGTGGCATAAGCAGAAGGTCTGTAAAGAACCATAAGCCTGCCTTATTGTATCAGTCAGTTTGTGTTTCTCCCAGGTGTTCTACCTTCAAGGTAGTGGAGAGAGTCTTCTTTATTCCTAGAGTTCAAACTTCTCTACATTCCTTGGCTCCAACTCCCTACTCCCATTCAGCCTTGCATCCAGAGCCTCAGTTGTTCATTCCACTTGGACAGCCAGCCTGAACCAGTCTCCAGACCTCCCAGAAGGATATTATCTATTCTGATACTTCCCTGGAGCACCCCACCAAGGAGGTTCCCTGGAAGCTGTAGTGAAAAAGGAGGCACTTAGACTCTCTACAAGAGTTTGTCACTGAGAACACTGACTTTGATGAAGGGGAAGGTTCCCCCCAGATCACCACCCACTGATGTCTCCTTTCGAAACATCTTAGAACTCCTAATGCAAAGGGGTGGTTGGTCCCCTGATAACCATTCCCAAGAGGAGTTAGTATTCCTGGAGGCCTTCGTAGCTGGCAGGTCTGCCTCCTGGGTGATTCCATCCATTGATGAGCTCATATATTTAATCTGTCAACGGGCGTGGAAGGAGCCAGACACACCTAAGAAAATCCTTGAGAGACCAGACAGGATCCGGGCATCACCTAAGGCTAGATCACACTGGAGTAAGAGAGTACCTGTTTATGCCATGGTCGCAGCAACAGCCACTGAAAAGAAACTGGTAGGACATAGTTCCTCTGTCCACACACCCCCAACAGGGAATCTAGGGAGCTGGAAAGGTTTGGGAAGTGTCATTTTCAGAGACCTTCTTCCTTCAGTCACTGAATTATTTGGCTCACTTTATGAAGCTCAAGAGGGATTTGATCAAAGAGCTTTACAAATCCTTATCTGGGACCATATCCTCCAATGTAGAGAGTACTATTTCCTCACAGTTTGCTACCCTTCAGTCCATTTCAAATTTGTCCATGAGGCTTATCTCCCACACAGCTGAAGGTATCTCATGTTTAAGGGGTTCAAGCATTTCCATCAGAAGACATGCCTGGATGCGCTTATGCGACTTTGCAGAACCTTTCAAATCTTCTTTCGTCACTGTTTCCTTTGATGGAGCCTCCCCCAACGTTAGACATGTTCTATAGGTGTGAGCAGGAAGGGAAACTCTGTCTGTTGTGGGTGTATGATGTTCGTGTTACACTGCTGCAGTCATTACACTTGGGTTATCCTGCCGTCAGGCAGTCCCGCAGTCGGCCAGAGATCCAAAGTCTTGGTCCGGCGTCAGTTGCTGTCACTTCTTCCCTGACGTCAGTGCGCCAGGGGTATATAAGAAGCATCTGATGCCATTTTCTTCAGTCTTTCTTGCCGCGCGGTGCCAGAAGCAAAAGCAGTTTGCAATTGCCGGTCGGCCGACTCCTGAGATCTTTGAAGTCGAATTTCAGATCCGAAGTCTTCAATAAAACTAGGTACCCCATTGGGGAAACTTTTTTCTTGTCTCAGACCGATGTCCGAAAAAGTTAATAATTGTATTTCTTGTGGGAAGCAAATACCTCATAAGGACTTCCACTCTTACTGTATTCCATGCCTAGGCCCTGATCACGATATCACTAGTTGTCAGTTTTGTGCTAGATTTAACAAACGCACTATAAAACGACGTTTTGATTTTGCTTTGGACTACTTTGGCCGAAGGTTCAATTATACAATGCCGTCGGAACAACCGATGACCGCAATTCATAAAAAACGCAAAGACAAGGATAAAGACAAGCATCCGAGGTCCAAAACCGACGAAGCCTCTTCTAGGCCAGTCGCCGGTTCTCAGTGAGGCACTTTCGCAGCCCCTGACAACCGCTACCTCAGAGCCACAGGCCGCCTCCGACTCCCACGTGGATACAACTAGGCCTCTGGAAACTCAAGGTATTGGGCCTACGGAAACTAATCCCTCAGATGGGTCCGGAGCCGCTGAGCAGGCATCGGCTTCTGAGGGTGTTTTCAGACCTTCACAACTTACCATTAAAGCAATAGACAAGACAAAAAAACACCATTAAAGGCAAAGAAGCAAGTACAGCATTCTCCAGGACAGTCCTCCATGCCTAAGAAAACAGATGCTCAAAATGGCAGAAGACCTCATTACTCTAATCAGGGGTTCCCATCCCCCTCCTGAGAAAAGGCCTAGGGCAGGATACAGACTGTGATTCCTCTGATCAGGTTTGCATTTCCTCTGATTCCTCTTCAGACCAGGGATACTCTCTACCCCCCTATGAGGTCTCTGATGCTGAAGAATCTATCCCTTCAGCCTCTCCTCCTGAGAATTACTCTTTTGGGGAAACTTTACATACCATGAAGGGAGCATTTCCATTGGGAAAGTCAGGATTATTCAGAATCCAAGAAAAGGCTCAGGGACTTTCTTTTATTGCCTCAGCACAGGCCCCTTGCTATTCCGCCTGTTAATAGGTTGGTACTAGGCTATCGGCCCTAGGGCCTATGCAAGCCTAGCCATAACAATTCCCTGGATATTTCTTCCCACAATATTTACTTCTCCAGGCCCCTGTCCAGCAGGGCGACTGACATGATCCCCGGGATGAATTTCCTATCTCCCATCCAATCATCAAGGTTCCTTTTGAAGAGGGCCAAAGAGGCGCTCTGCTTGATATGTATGGGCAGTCTATTCCAGAATATGGGGAGTCTCTGGGTCAGGAAGCTGTCCCTCCAGTATGTTTTGTTCATTGTGATGACAAGGTTTAGATCCCTGGAGCATGTGGCTCTGAGGGATTGGGATTTCTTTAAGTGGAGCATGTCCAACAACTCAGGGTTTGACATGGCCTTGTATGTTAAGCAGAGATTGCCTCTGAGTAGATGATATGCCAGAGTATAGCTGGAGTTTTTTTAGACGGTCAGTATATGGCATCTGCTTTAGGCCTGTGATTCCTTTAGTGAGGCATTTCTGTGGCCTTTCAAGCTGTTGCAGATGTCTTGTGAGGTACATACCAAACTGGGCATTATACTCTATAATGGATCTAATGAGGGATGAGTACAGTGGGACAATGACCTCCTTTTTTCTGGATGAAAAGCCCTTATTGATGAGGCGTGCCACAGAAGGATTTCCTGACTGTTGTGGCAACTGTGTTAAATATTGTGGATGATGTGTTCTCTGAATCTAGCTCATCTCCTGATTATTTGCCCCCCTGCTCCAGCCAAGCCAGATAGGTATTATAGAGTCCCTGACTCTCACAAGTTTCTTTATAAAAACCCTTCTGCTGACCCAGAAACCATTTCCCAGGGTCCCAAAGGGGTTAAGGCTTCCATTGCAAAAATTCCAGTCCCCTCTGACAGAGATTCTAGAGCACTGGATAGATGGGGGAAGAAAGTTTACACTTCTGCAACTTTAGCAGTAAGGGCTTTAAATTGCCAGTTTCACATGCTTAAGTACCAACAATATTTAATGGCTCAGTTAAAACAGAAAATGCTTACAAGCTCAGAAGCTCCTGACTATAAAGAAATGCAGGATTTATTACATGCAGTTGAACAGGTGGGAAAACATACTCTGCAATGTGGTTTTGATTCTTTAGAGGCCTCTTGTAGAGCCGCAGTTACAGGTTCTGTGATTCGAAGACATGCTTCGTTAAAAGAACAGAGTTTACCTGACCATGTTAGGGCAAAATTATTGGATGCTCCTTTACAGCATGATACCTTGTTTGGTGTTAAGGCAGAAGAGGTGTTAAAGAAAATGGAGGATAAAGCTAAATCTATGCAAACAGTCAAAGATTTCTTACAGGTACAGCCACCTCGATTTAGCAGAAATTGGCCTACAAAGAATTGGTCCTTTCCAGTGTCAGACAGGCCACAGAGAGGCAGATACAGGCGCCCAAGAGGCAGATCTCAACCCCAAGGCACTTACAAACAACGACAGTGGGGTACCTCAACCCCAAAAGGAGGTGAGGACAAGTCTCAACCTTACAGGAAACAGTCCCAATGACTTCGCCCTTTGTATGCCAAGGTATTGTTTTTATTTTTTACGTATGTTTTATTAGCAATATGTATTGCCTACCTACTTGGGGGCACCTGACATTTGGGGCAAGAAAAACTGAAGAAAATGGCATTGGATGCTTCCTGTATACCCCTGGTGCACTGACGTCAGGGAAGAAGTGACAGCAACCGATGCCGGACCAAGACTTTGAACTCTGGCCGACTGCGGGACCGCCTGACGGCAGGATAACCCAAGTGTAATGACTGCAGCAGTGTGAACACTCGAACATCTACATTTATGGTAGGTACAAAACTGTACTTTTTTTGACCCCTCAGTGGACCTTTTCTAGGAACATGAGGGGAGGGAAAAATGTGGTTCAAAAAAAATCCCAGTGTCCCTTCCAATATCTACATAGAAACAGTTCCCCCAGGGGCAGAAGGATGAATTCAAATGGAAGATGTCATCCCTGTGGTAGAGGTGATTCCATAACTAGAGATCCAGGGATACATTTCTCTGACAGATCCTATCAATGCTCCAGAAAGGAGGCCTGACTGTCCATCTCTGGAGGTGGTCATGGGTCGCGTATCCCTGCACCAGAGAGCCTGGCTAGAAATTACAAAAGATACATGGGTACAGAGGATAATATCCAGAGGTTATACAATACCATTTTACCATTCGTCCCCCCTAGTATCAAACAAAATCCCTGATGTTCCACCCACTTAGAGGGAAGCAGCAACACTAGAAATAAGCAAGCTCGTAAGAGTCCTCCAAGAGGTCTCCCCAGACCAGATATAATCTGGAACTCATTCAAGATACTTTTTAGTGCTAAAAAAGACAGAGGACTGGAGACAATTCTTGGATCTCAGCAAACTAAATTGTTAGGTTTAGTATACAAAGTACTGGATGGTCACAGTTCAATCTATTCTGCATTTCTGCAAAAGGAGTTCTGGATGTGCTCAATAGATCTTCAGGATGTGTACTATATCAAAATGAACAGACAATCAAGAAGATATCTATGATTCCAACTTGGAGACGGTCATTACCAATTTAGAGCACTGCCCTTTGGTCTCACCACAGCCTCCAGGGTGTTTAGCAAGTGCATGGCAGTAGTTGGAGCTCACTTGAGACTGCAGGGATTCTGACTGTTTCTTTAGCTGGATGACTGACTCCTGACTGCTCCAACCAGGAATCAACTAATTCAAGCACAGGACTTTTTCTCCAGCTGTGCTCATGTCTGAGGATTTCTGTCATTTAAAACAAATCTCAACTCAATCCAACACAGATTGGAATTCATTGATGCACACTGTTCAATATGATCACTCAAATTGCTTCTTTCCCTCTTTCTTGAATTCAGACAATTCATTTCCACATCAAAAAGATCATTCAGAATTATTCTCTTTCAGCCCATATGATACTCCAAGCATTGGGATCCATGTCAGCAGCAATCACTCTTGTACTTCTGGCAAGGTACTATATGAGAATCTTTCAATGGACACTTGCAACTCAGTGAACTATTTTCCAACAATGATTATCCAGTCAAGTTAAAATAATGCAAGCTTGCAAAAATTAAAATTATATTCTATGGTGGATCCATTTCAGTCAAATACAAGAAGGCCATCCCTTTGTTCTCTTTCATCCCAAAGTCACAGTGACCACAGAAGCCTCTCAGATCAGGTGTGGGAGACATTTCTTAGGAAGGACAATCCAAGGCACATGGTTCCCTGAAGAAGCCAACGTGCATATCAAAGTTTTGGCGATGAGAGCTGGCCTCCTAGGTTTGCAGACCTTCCCAGACACTCTCCTAGCTGGACAAAGCAAAACATTGAACAGTGGACCAAGGACACAAATCCAGATCCAAAATGAGAAAAAACAAATGTCCAAGTTGGCCAAAACAGATTTTTATTAGTATATAACTTAAAATAATAAAAATAATAAAATTTGGTCTAAAAAGCGTTTATAAACAAAACACTTGGATTAGGAAATCATAAGAATTACACTGAAAAACAAGAGATGAAATGGATTATTAGGATGCAAGCTGAGAGAAATAGTGGTTTGAATGATAGGGTTTCTCTAAAACCATTTTTGGTTGACCGACCCCTACCACATAAGTAAATATATAGATTTTTTTAGGGATGCTTGTAATCCAAGATTTTAGTTTTTAAATGAAGGTTTATGTTTCTAAACAGATAGGAAGTCTTTTGTTGATTTTTTTTCAGCAATTTTTATCCTTTTGTATGTATATACATATTCATTATTATTTTCTGTATATGTTTTATATATACAGTTCTTTTGTATATGTTTCATACGCATGATTTTAAATGTAATATTTCAAATGTTTTTAAATGTATGATCAATAATGAGTATTTTATGTTGGATATACATACACGAATGTATAGGTTTATTAACAAAGTTAGGTGCAATGTTTTATTCAAGTTAATTTATGTATAGTTGTAGGATCACAGTGAGTATGTGTTTATTAAGCTGTCATCATGTGTTCCTCATGAAGTATTGCATGATTTGGAGTAATGTTTAAATTTATTAATTGATTAATGCTGTGTTTTTTGGCGTTTTTTTTTTTGATATTTAAAGTTAGTAGGGAAAGCATTCTTGTATTGTCTGATGAAGCATTCAAAGGGAACGCAAAAGCGCTTACAGAATTTGGTATCTCTTTTGTCATCCATTAAAGCCTGATTCCTTTCGGAGCCGTGGTGTTACCTTGTGGTTTTGGGATGTAACTAATTGCTGTTCATTACATCAAGGTTCTTTACTCTCAAGTGGTCATTTGTTGTTTTATCTTTCTTAATTAGATGACTGAGTCTGGGAGGTTGTTTACCTTTTTTGTTGATGTCCTTTGTGTTTTCCTTTTAGATGGTGTCTTGTAGGTATAGGCAGAGAGGGGCAAACTCGATCTGAGGTGGTATTAGTTGAGTGAGGCACTATGGGTAGAGGTGGTTGAACTCAGCAAACTGAAGTCTTTGGGATATGGCTGGTCTTACATCCAAGTCAGAGCAAATAAACCCGCAGGTTGAACCAGACTGAGAAAGACAACAGAAATCCTACTGTTATGGTGAGTACATAACATTTGTTTTATTACTCCATATAATGTATCATTGGGTTCCAAAGGTAATTAGCATATGAAGTACTAAACTCCCTTGAGGCATACAGCTGTGGATACTAGAAAAAACATGGAATCTTCACAGCATTTGGTGTTGTCCATCACTAATGTTTCCATGGAAATCATATCCAATGCAGTCAATGCTGCATCCAGAATAGCTAGAACTGGCATTGCTATACACTGTTATGCTTGGTTGAAACTTTGGGATGTTATGTGATCCTATCTCGCCTACATTCTGTTCTGATGGGCTCGGAGCCGAACCCTCGGCTCCGACTCGGCACGCTATGCTATAGAGCGAAGCCTCTTATTGGCTGAGCTATTCTCTATCCCAGGATGCACCACCACTAATCCCACAGATCTCGTTTGCCGCTTACAAGCTAGGACGTGGTCTCAAACTTGGCTGAGCTAAGTACTGTTTTCTTTCAAAGTTTCCTGTCAGGAAATTTATTATTCTTACCCAAACAGCTGTTTTAACAGCTATTGTTGTCGTACGAGTGTTTTTTGGTGAATTTTGTTGTGAAAAATTGTGTGTTTGATTAAGGGAAAGGTTTCCCGGTTAAGTTAGAGGGGCCTTCCCCTATTCTTCAGCTAGTGTCTATTATTTTTTCAAGGAGGTCAAGTGCCTGTTTAAGTTAGAGGGTCTTGGCCCTCCTTTTCAGTATTTTCCTGTGTTGTGTCATTTAAAAAAAAAAAAAAAAAAAAGTTAGTTAAAATTTTTGTATTGTAATAAAATCTTCGTTCTAGAGTAGATAGTGCTACTTTAACTTGTTTTACTGTTTTTTGATAGTCATTATGTCAAAAGAACATAGGCCCTCAGGGTTCAAAAAGTGCACGAGGTGCGGTTATAAAATGTCTATAACTGATGACCACTCCTCGTGCGTATATTGTTTAGGCGCCAAGCACTTACAGGAGTCCTGTGGCGTGTGTCACGCCTTTTCATCTAGAGTCCTCCAAGAGAGGAAGAATAAATTAATACTGAAAGGGCTGATTAAACCATCCTTCGAGGAGGCCTTATCTTCCTCATCCTCTCCTACCAAGAAGAAGAAAGCATCGGCTCCGACCAGCCCGTCGGAACCGACTGCTAAGAAACCTAAGCAGGCTTCTCCATCGGCTCCATGGACTTCGGAGCCGAGGGCGGAACGGTCTGCCTTGATGCCTCCAGTCTCGACTTCTCTGGTTTCGGAGCCGAGGACTGGGGCGTCGAGAGGCGGGTCACCTTCATCGGCTCCACTGATTTTGGAGCCGATGAGGGTTGCCGGCTCAGACTCTTCCCCTTCGGCGCCGAAGCCCTCCTTGGCACCAAGGGAAATTGTTTTGGGGTCTCCCTCGGAACCGGTCCCCCAGTCCTTTGGAGCCGATGGAGAAGTCGGTTCGGACCCGATTGATGTCATCTAGATCCTCCAAGATGTCTGATTCGGACATCGACAGGGTGCTCCTAAGACTTTTCCAGTCTCCTGTGTTCCAAAAGTTAGTTTCGGCTCCAGCCCATTCGGCTTCGGTTATGGTTCCTCCTCCAACAGCCTCGGAACCATTGGAGCCGGTGCTGGTGTAGCCGATGGAGGTTTTCGGGTCGGGCCCGACCCGACCCTTACTCCAACCCCGGCTCTCGAGTTGGAGTTCGGTAAGCGGACCTCCTCTGTCGGCCCCGGGGGGGACGCTTCAGGACTGATGTTTTCGGTCCCAAGCCTTCCTCTCGGTGCGTCGGCTGCGGGGGTACCGTCTACCGTTGTGGCCACGGAGGTGGGACCGTCCCAGGATTCTGGTGGTCCGGCCTTCAGGGCCATGAGGAGTGCGTTAGCCAAATCTTCTTTGGCTACCTCCACGGTCTCTCCAGCAACTTCCTTGCATATGGAGACTGGGTCTTTGGCAGTCCCCCTGTCCTTAGACAGCGGAGCCCCGGGGCCTGAGGTCACCCCCACTTGGGGTTCCCCCCCTCCTGGAGGTCCCTCTGAAGCTTCTTCGGAGGAACCCCCAAGGAAAAGATCGTGCAAGAGGAAGCACGTTGACTCCCCCGATGAGTCTCTCACATCAGACACTGATCTTGATGATGCAGAGGGGTCCCTTAAGTCGTCCTCAGATGATGTCTCCTTTGCAGACATCCTGGAAGCCCTCAAACAACGAGGCGGCTGGCAATCCAAACCCCCTTCTGCTGACGAGTCGGTGTTCCTTAAGGCCTTCGGGGCTCAGCCCTCTGCCTCCTGGGTGTCTCTGCCCTTCGACGAGCTCCTAGATTTGATCTGTCGAAGGGCATGGGAACACCCAGACTCTGTGGAACCGGTGCCTGCTCACCCAAATAAGTTCCTGTCAGCACCCCCAGAAAAGGAGTTTTTGACAAAAGGTGTGGCTGTAGATGCCTTGGTGGTGGCATCTGCTACCCAGCAAGATGTAGCAGAGGCTTTGACATCCGTCCATCCTCCTAATAAGGAGTCTAGGAGCATGGATCGGTACGGTAAGCGCACCCTAAGTTCAGCGGCCTTTACTTTAAGATCCCTGAACTATTTAACGCACTTCACCAGGTTTCAGAGGGATCTGATCAAGGAGCTTTCAGATACCCTCTTAGGTAACCTACCTGAGCAGCTGGCCCAGACGGTTGGCTCGCAGTTGGCTACGCTGTCATCCATATCAAACTCGTCCATGAGGCTCATTTCTTATGCGGCCGAAGGGGCGAGTAGAGCGGCGGGTACAGGTATTGCTCTACGGAGGCAAGCCTGGCTCCGCCTGTGTCATTTTGTGGAAGCCTTCAAGTCTTCCTTTGCCGGCGCCCCCTTTGATGGGTCCTCTTTGTTTGGGCCCAAGGTAAAGGACACATTGACCCGCTGCGAGCAAGAAGGTAAGACTTTGACTGCCGTAGGGGCACGATTTTCCACTCCCTTTCGGCCTTACCCCAAGGCTAAAAGAGGAGGGAAAATGTGGTTCCGTAGATCTCAGAAGTCTTATCCCTCACAGCAGGACGATCCCCCTTCTAGAGGCAGAGGAGGGGGAAATTCTTCTGGAAGACGCCGTCCGAGAGGCGGCAGAGGCCCCCGCAACACTGGAGACCGCGAGTCCTTTCGTGGCTCTTCAGCCTTTCACAGTCCCTGAGGGATTGCCCGACTGTGCAGCTCCGGAGCCAGTCGGGGGTCGTTTTTCGAGGCACCTAAAAGCCTGGGAAGGTATCACTCAGGACCGATGGGTGCTTCGAATTATCGCCAGAGGTTACGCCATTCCCTTTTCTCACTCTCCACCTCAGTCCAAGAAAATCCCGGACCCGCCACCCAGTCAACGGGAAATTGCAGCCTTAGAAGTATCAAAGCTGCTTCAAAAAGGAGTCATCCAACCGGTCCCCTCAGACCAGATCGGATTAGGGACTTACTCAAGATTCTTTTTGGTGCCAAAAAAGACCGGGGACTTGAGGCCCATTTTGGATCTCAGCATTCTAAATCGTTCAGTCAAAAAGTCCAAGTTCCGAATGGTCACCCTACAATCCATTCTCCCACTGCTGGAGAAAGGTGTTTGGATGTGCTCCATAGATCTCAAGGACGCTTATTACCATATCATGGTACATCAAGCGTCCAGGAGACATCTGCGCTTCAGCCTAGGAGACAGTCATTTTCAGTTCCAGGCTGCCCTTTGGTCTCACCACAGCCCCCAGGGTGTTCACCAAATGTTTGGCGGTCGTGACTGCTCACCTGAGAAGTCTAGGATTCCAGGTGTTTCCGTATCTAGACGACTGACTCCTAACTGCCACCTCCAAGCATCTACTATTGCAGAGCCTACAAGCCACAGTATCACTGGGCACTTCCCTTGGAATCACCTTCAATTGGCCAAAGTCTGTGTTGCTGCCATCTCAACGCATAAGATTCATCGGAGTAGAGATAGACTCAAACCGAATGCGGGTCTATCTTCCTACAGAAAGGATACAAACCATACAGGCTCAAGTTCGAGCCTTACTTCCCAGATCCAAAGCCCCAGCCAGAATGGTCCTGCAGCTATTGGGATCGATGTCCGCCACGGTTCTTCTAGTTCCCCTAGCAAGGTTGCACATGAGAATTCTCCAGTGGCTTCTTTCAACACAGTGGTCCTTTCAAGATCTCCCTCTGTCACCTCATATGGATCACGGAAACCTGCAAACGGGACCTTCGCTGGTGGCTGGTGCCCTCCAGTCTGGATCAGGGATGACCCTTTCTTCCACCTCCTCCTGTGGCCACTTTGACTACGGACGCCTCCCAGATGGGGTGGGTGGGGCATTCCCTGGGCAGGTCAGTCCAAGGCAAATGGCATTCGGAAGAGAACCTCCTTCATATCAACATCTTAGAAATGAGGGTGGTGTTTCTGTCCCTACAAGCCCTTCACGATTACCTCCCTCAGGGCGTAATTGCCGTTCACTCCGACAACATGTCAGTAGTCTGGTACCTGAACAAGCAGGGAGGGACCAGATCCTACCCCCTTTGCAGAGAGGCCATGAGAGTTTGGGAATGGGCAGTGTCGACCAAACGATTTCTAGTGGCGACTCATATCCCTGGCAAGTCCAATGTGATAGCCGACAGACTGAGCAGAACTATCCTCTCTCCACGCGAGTGGTCTCTGAACAATGCGGTTGCAATTCAGATTTTCAGCAAATGGGGAATTCCTTGTTGCAACCTCTTCGCAACCCCGCTGAATGCGAAGTGCAAAAAGTTCTTCTCCCTCACTCCGGCTCCGGGGGAGAGCCCTATGGACGCACTAGCCCATCCTTGGCCCACCGGCTTGCTATACTCTTTTCCCCCAGTTCCCCTCCTTCCCAGAGTGATCCAAAAGGCGTCTCACTTGGGGAGCAAAATGATCTTAGTTGCTCCTTACTGGCCTCGTCAGGTATGGTTCCCCTATCTTCGGAAATATGCACTGGACGGTCCATGGTTCCTGGATCAGATCCCAGACCTGTTAGTTCATCAGTCGGGACTACTCCACCAGTCCCTCCACACCTTGAAATTAACAGCTTGGCTCCTCCTCTTCCGACTATAGTCAGGAATCATACCTTAGACCCGGAAGTCGTTCACATCTTATCTTCGGCCCACAAGTCTGCCACTAAGAAATTGTATTCTAGCAAATGGAAGAGATTTGCTATTTGGGCTCAACTCCGGGGTCTGGATCCCATCACTATTCCCGTACCGGAAGTCCTGAAATTTCTAACTTCCCTATTCAATCAAGGTTCTTCAGTCTCTACCATCAAGGTTCAATTGGCAGCTATTTCCAATTTTCACGAATCTATAAACCCACCTTTAATGAGCAACAGATTGTGTAAGACCTTCATGAAAGGTGCTGCACTTTTACGACCTCCGATTTCTCATCCTGCTCCTCCATGGGATCTCGATGTGGTGTTACATGCCTTAACTTCCTCCCCCTTCGAACCGGCAGCAACATGTGATTTGAAATTTCTATCGTGGAAAACTGCCTTTCTGGTTGCGATTACTTCTGCCAGAAGGGTTTCAGAGCTTCAAGCTTTGTCTGTAAAACCTCCGTACCTGGTTTTTCACAAAGATAGAGTATCTCTCAGGCCAAATCCATCCTTTGTCCCTAAGGTTTGTTCCAGTTTTTGTCTACAACAGTCATTAGAACTTCCAGTTTTCTTTCCAAAGTACTCAAACAAAGCGGAATACATATTTCACACATTGGATGTCCATAGGCAATTGCGTTTTTATTTAGATAGGACCAAACAAACAAGGAAAACAGATCAATTGTTTGTATCCTTTTCGGATAATAAATTGGGCAAAGCCGTCACAAAGTTCACTATTGCCAAATGGATCAGGGACTGTATTAGTCAAGCTTATTCCTCTTCTAATAAAGAGCTTACGACCTCTGTCAAAGCTCACTCTACAAGAGCTATGGCTACTTCAATAGCATTCCATTCTAAGCTTGCCATTAGTGACATTTGTGCTGCGGCTACGTGGTCTTCCCCGCACACTTTCATTTCCCACTACAAATTGGATGTGGCATCTCGGGGGCGAGCTTCATTTGGTTCCACAGTGCTCAGGCGTTTTCCAGTGAGCCACCCAGGATTTAGGTGCTAGGGACGCTGTCCCATCAGTACAGAACGTAGGCGAGATAGGATCACATAACATCTTTTAGTTATGTACTTACCATAACTTTAGATGTTTGGGATCCATCTCGCCTACATTCCCAATAACCCACCCTCCTTCCCCCTTCCTTGGAGATCAGAAGAGATCGGACGGTCCAAATCCTATTGTTTCATCTTGAAACATCTGGCAGTGTTATATAAACAAGTTATGTATGTGTGCATGATTGTGGACAAACAAGATCTGGGGGATTAGTGGTGGTGCATCCTGGGATAGAGAATAGCTCAGCCAATAAGAGGCTTCGCTCTATAGCATAGCGTGCCGAGTCGGAGCCGAGGGATTGGCTCCGAGCCCATCAGTACAGAATGTAGGCGAGATGGATCCCAAACATCTAAAGTTATGGTAAGTACATAACTAAAAGTTTTCTTGGATGAGTTCAAGGTATCCTTCTTGAGTGATGCATATGAATGGATCATCTCTTTGGTGTAAATATTAAAGATGTGTTGTCAGAGTAAGAGAGTGTAAAATGGTTTGTGCCATTGGAGTTAGTTTTTCTAACTTGTAAGAATCAAAGGGGCGGTAAATGTCTCTGGTTCTAAACATCCCAGTATTTTGTCTTTGACCCTGACAGGGTCTCCTGTGGCAGAGGGGGGAACTCTAGTCATTGCCTCCCTACAGGCAGAGAAGGTCTGCAGAATCAAGGGTTTTAGAGGCTCCTTCTCTGACAAATCCACTTACACCCTTCTGGAAGCATTCTGGGAATACTTATATTTTCACCTTCAAAATTAGATGACCATCACACACGATGCCTGGGTGAAAAGAATCTTATCCAGGGGCTACATAATTCCATTTCTGCTCAAACTAAACCCATCGTACAAAACTCTTCCAGCCCAGCAAAGAAGGGCTGCAGTTCAAGAAGTCTACACGCTGCCAGAAAAAAAAGTCGTTCAGGAGGTCCCACCAGACTACAAAAGATGTGGAGTCTACTCAAGATTCTTTTTAGTCCAAAAGAAGAATGAGGACCTAAAGCCAGTATTGGACCTCTGCAAATTGCACATGCTTGAAGAAG
This sequence comes from Protopterus annectens, assembly GCF_019279795.1. Classification (NCBI taxonomy): domain Eukaryota; kingdom Metazoa; phylum Chordata; order Ceratodontiformes; family Protopteridae; genus Protopterus; species Protopterus annectens. Next base: position 283,194,589 of record NC_056748.1, on the reverse strand, counting down.
ACCAAAATTCCAGATTGTTAGTGTAGTCCATTTTTCCACTTCTCAGGAAGATAGACTGGACGTGCTGAGCACATCTTCAGGATGCCTACTACCATGTGAAGATTCCAAGGCAGTCCAAACTGTATCTCTGCTTCCAGTTGGAAGTCAGTCATCAGTTTCCAGCATTGCCTTTGGGTCCCACCATAACAATCTGAGTGTTCACCAAGTGTGTGGCGGTAGTAGCAGCAAATCTTACATTGATAGGGTTTTGAATGTTCCTGTACCTAGACAACTGATTCCTCACTGCAAGCACAAAGGAATCCTTAGTACAAGCAAGATATTACTCCTCTTGTTTCGATCCTTGGACATCTTCATAAACCTATGAAAAGTCAAGTCTACAACCCACACAATCTATGGAACTTGTAGGTTGCTATTTAGACACATTATCGCAAATTGCAAGGCTTCTGCAGTCATGGCTGACTTCCTTTCACCAGCAAGCACATATTCTCAGTTTTCAAATGCTTCCAACTTCCCTGATTCTCTGCCTGCTGGATTTAGTGGTGGCTTCAGTAACCTTCATTCATCAAGCAAATTTTTTGGGGGTCCTTCAGTGGATGCTTTTAGTCCAGTCTTTTCATTACCGTATTGAATTATCTACCCTTTGTTCATCCCATTTCTTGGTGGAAAAATTCCCCTTCGTTGGTCAAGTATACCCATTTATATTTCTTTTTCTTGCGGCCACAGTTACTATGGATGCCTGTCCATTGGGTTGGAGGGGGAAGGGAAATTAAGAGAGGAGGATAGCTTAAGGATAGTTGACCATTCTGGAGACGCATCGTCACGTCAGTGTTTTGGAGATGAGGGCAGCCTTCCTAACATTATAGTCATTTCAGAACTCCCTTCCCCAGAGTGTGATTTCCTTCCAGATGGACAACACCTCAGAAACGAGAGGGAACCCATTCTTGCCTGCTATGCTGAGAGGCCATGAGAGTATTGTGGTGGGAAATGTCTTTACAGTGCTTTCTTTATGGCATTACACGTACCAGGCTGAACCAATATTCTAGTGGACAAGTTGAGCCAGTGCATTTTCATGCCTCCTGAATTGGTCCCTCAACAACATAGTGGCAGCAGGAATTTTTAGCTGTTGGGGCCAGCCTTTCTTTGACTTTTTTTTTTTTGCATCTCCCACCAATTCAAAGTGCAGCGGCAACTTTGCTTTTATCCCTCAGCAGGGACAGTCACCAAGGGAAGCTCTTGTCCATAATTGAATACTTGGTCTGCTCTGTATGCCTTTACTCCTGTTCTGCTAACAAAGTTCTTTTAGAAGGTCTCCATGGGCAAAGCAGCTGAGAGTCTTATTGCACCATTCTAGCCCTGACAAGTTGGTTTCCATACCTGTGGACTCATCTATGACCACCACATTTCATGGATCCCAAGCCGGATCTTTTATGTCAACTGTCCAGCAAGCCTCATCTGGACATCAGATCCTCAAACTAACCATGTTTCGACTATTCCAATAATGACCAGTGATTTCTCTTTGCCATCTAAAATGGGTCAGATTATATCTGCATAGCAGAAGCTGTCCATTCTGAAAATTTGCAGGAGTAAATGTAAAATGTTGGGCCATTGACAATGGACCAGATAAATTTTTTTTGCTCCATTTCCATTTATACTAGACTTTGGCAGACCTCTTCCCATATGGTGCAAGTTGATCTACCATCAAGGTACAACTAGCAGCTACCTCTGATTGTCACACTAGGTCAAATGCTTGTATAACACCCCTGAAGATTTCAAAAACATTTCTCAAAGACACGTTCCTTTTGAAACCAGTGATTAAGGATCCAGCTTCTCCTTGGGACATTACTTTTATGTTGCAAACCCTCACTCAACCTCCTTTCATGTCTGCCTCTTCTGCCAGTTTGAAGTTTCTTTCCTGGAAGATTGTTTTCGTGATTGTAACATCTGCCAGATGAATTTCCAAACTATAGGCCCTGTCTTGCAAGTGTCCATGTTTGGTATTTCACAAAGACATAATAACTCTTGAGACCTAACCTTATTTTTGTACCTAGAGTAGCTCTGTACTCCATCTTTAGTCAAGCTATACATTTGCCCATTTTTTCCCAGTCATTCTTACCAGAGGAATACATTTTGCATACTTTAAATGTAAATCAACTGAGATTTGTTTGTTTACATTGCACAAAACCCTTACATAAAGAGGATCATTTTTTTTTCTAAAACCAAATTGGGCACCAAAGTTTCTAAAGCCACTTTGTCTGGATGGCTATCAGATTGTATTGCATTTGTCTTTAATTCAAAGTGCTTATTTCTTTCAACACGGCCAAGTGCACTTTCATCTAGATTTGTTTCTTCTTTCTTTTCTTGTGTTTATCCTTTTTTGACCGGGTTAGGTCCACTAGGCTAGTTAACTCTCTTCAGGGAGATAGACAAGGTGGTATTTGTACTACTGAGGGAGTTTGGCCAGACATTGAGGAACTTCCCTTGGTGCCACGGGATCTTTTACATCCATATCAGCTACCACCAACTGAAGCAGCTGGGACCTCAGTTTAATGTCTTATCCAAAGTACAGCACACTCAAAAGTGCAGCACCCATGTTATGCTACACTGCAGTGTCAGTAGTCCGTCTAACTTGTATGGCAATAGAACCCACAACCTTCTATGCCAGTGGTGAGTATGCTACCTGTTGTGCCACTGGCACTGTTCTTATGCTGCCTTCTTCGAGCATTCATAAGTGAATGATATGTGTATAGCAGAAATATGATCTAAAATGCTCTTGTCAGACATTACAAACGGAATCTTGTTTCCAGATCAGAGCAGTTTTGGGTTCTGCCATTCTCCAGGTATTTTGCCATGATGCCACCCAAGAATGTGTCACTTTAGTCCAGATATATGTTGGAGACAGCATAGCACATGAAAGGTATATACTTACCATAATGCTAGACATTCATCATTTGATTACTTTTGCAGTTGCCGTGGTCATATGGGTAGAATACCATAGTTTATATGGTTTGGGAGGAAAAAGTATGAAGGTCCAGGAGTCCCTGGCAAATGGTCTTAGCAAAGCCTGCTTGAGATATGGAAATAGAGTCTAGTTTTTAGTGCTTTGTACAGTTATGTACAGAGGACCAAAGTTCTGCCTATAGAATACTTTGTCTACCTTTTCCAAAAACCCAGTGAAGACATCAAGACTCTAGTAGAATGTGCCTTGACCCTGCCTGTACTCATTATGGTAGGAATAACAAAAGGAGATAACATGAGGCAACCATTTAGAAAGTCTGCTTTGACACAGGTTGTCCTTTTTTCTTATTTTAATAAAAAATGAATAAGCGTATCAGAGTCTCTGGTCACCCAGAGTATGAAGAATCCTTTGTCTCAGTTTTTAGTGTCTGGAAAGAAGACAGATGGATAGCTTGGCTCAAAGTAAACTCTGATACAACTTTATGCATTAATGAAGGTTTAATTCTCAAAGAAATACAATCCCTCTGGAAAATGAAGTAAGGTTTACCCTGGATGAGAGCTTGTAACTCAGATGCTGCTCTTGCAGTAGTCAGTTCCACAGGCAAAACTGCTTTCCATGTTGAGAACCTCAAATCTGCGTGTTGATCTAGTTCAAATGGAGCAAGAAGTTAATGTTTCCAAAACAAAATTAAGATACCAAACAGGAGCCACCTGTTTCCTAGGTGGATGGGTATGCAGAACCTTTCAAAAACATCTTTACCCACCCGATAACTATACATCATACACCAGTTAAAAATAAAAACTGAGATAAAGTTGCAGAGTAATGATGAGACATTGCTGCTCCTGTACTTATGTGGTAGAAGGTATGACTCGAGTTGTTAGGGAAGGCGGAATTTACTTTGGAAAGAATAGCTAGTAAGTGGAATTTAATTAAAATGAAATTTATAAGTATGGTAGGAATAAGAGAAAGACATATGGGAAAGAAGTAATAGGAGTTAGAGGGGTAGCAAAAGTTAAAGTATTACAAAAGAAGGGGAAGCTCATAAAACAAGAAGAGGTGCAAGTGCGTTCTAGGAAAAATAAGGGAGTATTTGGACAATATGAATGAGCTTAGAAAGGTTGCTGTTAAGGAACTATTTTTTAGAAAAATTCTAATGGGGGAAAACTTTTATCACAATGACTTTGAAATTAGAAAGAGTTCTAGCCAAACGTAGGAGTCTGTGATAAGATCGATAATTAGAGATCCTGTGGTGGTATTGGAAATATTTCAGAAATCTTATGAAAGTCTGTATAAAGCAAAGGAAGGGGGAAGCCAGGCAAAGGCACAATTGGAAATATTTATTGAAGACTTAGTTATGCCATTGTTGGAGAAAGATGAGGTTCAACAGTTAATTGCTAAGCTAGGAAGAAATTAAAAACAGTAATATATAATCAACCCTCTGATACTAAACAGCTCCAGGAAAGGCTGGAATAAGCAGATGTCTGATGTACGGGAAATATCAAACTGAAAGCAAAAAAGTACAGTGTAGCAGCATTTGTACAAAAAAGCTACTCCCACCTCATGTTATAAATGGTGCTCCTCTTCAGACAGATGCATTATTAAGAGACCTAGGTACTTATGTGGGCAGTTCTTATTTTATTCTCTCATTATCTTTCCGCTGTAGTTAGGAAATTCTTCTGTCTGGCCCAGTTATTTTCCAAGGGAATATTTTCACGATCCAAAGAGACATTGCTTGAATAAGCAGTGTCCCCCCTGTAGAGCAAGGTTTTAGTGCCTTCCACACTTTTAGACCAGTAGCTGTACAGTCAAGGGCTAAAGGAAGAGGTGTCTCAGTATACATCAATAGCAAGCGAACCTTTAGGGTAGTCGAATAGGATGACACTGGAATTCCTCCATATCCTGATCAAGTCTCGAGAACTGCACAGATGTCTATAATCTCGATTGTGAGGAGGGCTTGGAGGGAGTCTAGTTTTTTGTTTAGGTTCCTGGTATTGAGCAGTAACACATTGAGGCTAAGTTGAGTTGATTTTGCTATGTTGTAACATATGCTAGCCAGCTATAGGTCACCCTCTATGTCCCAAGAAGCTCACAATGCATACTTGGACCTACTGGAGATGGTTAACATCCAACCGAACACCTTATTCATGGGAGACTTTAATTACCCCTTTAGAGACTGACAGTCTTACATGGCCTCAAATCTACAGACACAGAGATTCCCGGGCTTTGTAAATACAAACAGCCTTGACCAAATAGTGAATACGCTCATTAGAGGCTCCAACATACTGGACCTCCTGTTTACAAATATGGGAGAATGCAACCCTCCCACCCCATCGTCCGTGGTATGGCCCGACCATAAAGCTCGTCTCCTGCAAAATCAACTTTGTAATCCCATTAAAACAAGTAACACTTAGGAACTGTTCCAAGGCAAGTTACCTTTTTATTAAGTGATGGCTTGTCAAAATTCAGTGCTCTTCCAAATCCAGAGAACACAGTAGCCTATGCTGAATTGCTCTCAGAAACCCTGTACAGTCATATCAGTGGCTGCTTAGAGGCTGCCGCACCTACCTAGGACTAGCCCAAGAAACAAGCTGCCCTGGTGGCATCTCATATTAAACAGGATATACAACAAAAGGAAAAAAATTGGCAAAAGTCAAGAAGGGTAATTTCCATAAAGATAGAAACTCTGTCATCAAAGTAAATAGGCAGCTAAGAGGGCTAATTAGGTCAAGCAAAGCCAGCTTTGAGGTTAAGCAAGTTGCCCAGGTGAAACTTAACTATAAAGCCTTCTACAGCTATGTCAGAAACCTCAAGGGCAGCACAAAAGCAATGTGCTGAATTGGTGGTTAATGGTGGCACATTCACTGACCCTGGCAATATAGCAAACCTGTTAGCAAATTAAGTTTCAAATATATCCCCCTCTCCCCCAACCACCCCCTTAGAAATACCCTCAAACATAATCCCTCCCAGTATAACTAGGGAGCTTGTACTGGCTGCACTCACTAATGCCAAGAACACAGCCTCATTGGGCCCCAGTAACATCCCAGGATGGCTCTTAATTGTCTAAAATATGATTTATCAGGACCCCTGGATTCATTATGTAACTATAGTCTTAAAACAAGCTTTGTGTCACGTGAGTAGAGGACTGCAATCGTCAACCCCCTTCATAAGGGGGGACCTTCAACAGATTCTGGAAACTGCAGATCCATTAGTCTGACTAGTCCTATTTGTAAAGCCATGGAAAGAATTGTCATGGAAGTTATCAGCAAGGGCATAGGAGATCTCCATACACTGATCCATCCCAGTCTGGCTTTGTCAAAGGAAGATCATGCTTACTGAATCTGACGGAATTCTTTGAAAAGGTCACTAAAACAATGGACGGGGGGGAAATGGTGCATAGTGCCTACCTAGATCTGTATAAGGCATTTGCTACAGTACCCCACTCCGGCATTGTCAGCAAACTTTTAGAACTTATAAACCCCTTTATAACATGCTGGAAAGCTAGCTAAGCACTCTGATAGGACCCAGGAGGTTAGAATCAGTGAGGCCACATCCACAGAGAGACAAGTCACCAGTGGAGTACCCCAGACCTCTGTGCTGGGCCCACTCCTTTTTGGCATCTACTGCTTAGATGTCAGTCAGGAAGGTCTGATATAGACAAATGGTTGGTGCCAAAGCCATCCCTTAAAACTCAGTACCAAGAAATGCATTATAGTAGCTTTTAGAAAGTCTACCACCCCAGGTAACTACATCCTCAATAAAACACTCTTAAAAGTTGTTTCACTAGTTAGAGGTTTGGGGATTCATGCAGATAGTAACCTAGCTATCAACCAACATGTGTCCAAGGTAGTAAGAAAATCCTATGTTGCTCAACTTATAAGCAAGGGCATGGCATCTAGGTCCTTGGACGTCATCATACCACTGTACTTGGCCCTCATCAGACCCATCGTAGAGTATAATTCCCCCTTCGGTATGTACCTGACTAAACACATGCAGCAACTGGAATGTTCACAAATGTTCTTTACAAAAAGAATACAGGGAGTAAATGTCCTTCGCTGATTGCCTGTTTATTTGGTTTCATGCAGACTTCTAAGAGGTGATCTTTGCCTGACATACAGGGCATCCCTGGACCCTGTTTTGATAAACCATTGTGCACCCACAAAGCAAACAACATCAGAAGTACTAGATTAAAAACCCTAAATTTTGCTTGCAACATAAACAGGGCATTTTGTAGAGAGAGATGTTTCTCAGAGAATTCCCATTCTCAGGAACAGTATCACCGTCCATGTGAAGCAGAGTTCCTCCCTATTCCTATTTAAATACAGTTTGGACCAGGGATGGGTAATGAGAAATTTGTCCCTGGTCTGGCTTCTGTGTCTCTGATGACTTGAGGCAGTCAATAAATCACCACCTGTATAAATCAAATTTGTGGGTCACATTTGGATTGCACAGCTAGGTTTATAAAGGCCTTGGTGGTCATTGGGCTTAGTACATACCTATGAACCTATGTTGCAGAGGGAAGTTGAATGAACACATCTGTTTCTTGTGAGTCTTAATGCAGAGAAAACAATAGGTAGTGAGCTGGGATTTTGAGTAGGACAGTGGTGGTATTTGTATTCTGAGACGCAATAAAAGGGTTAATAAGGAGGATATATGAAGAGTTGATTTAAGGTTGATTGGTTCTCTGACTGGCTTTGCTTATGTAGATAAAACAGGCAGGAATGTTCTGTCTCCTGTTTTGTTTGCTTTATATTTAGATTGTTAGCAGATAATAAAAAATATAGTCACAAATATAAAAGTATAACTGGTATAGTAATTAAAAAAGTTGACCTTATTTACAGATATTATTTTATAGATGATAAATCCAAAAAATGCCATGTTGATGTTGAGGAACAGTTTGAGACTGTATCTTTTCTGGGAATACAATAAATGAAGGTAAAACAAAAACTGCCTGTAACAGTAGACTAGGCACACACACACAAGACATGTACTGCTTCAGTAATACCCACACTAACACAGACATAAGATACAACGTTTAGGTATATGGATTAAAATGATTCTTTTGTGGCAGCTTAAGTATATGTGGGAAGAGACATACAGAAGATAAAAAAATTAAGAAACTTGAAGCTTGTGATTATTGGTATGGATAAGGTGCAAGCATTAAAAAATGTTTTAGCCCCTTTTAATCTTATGTACAAGTTATCACCTGGAGGAGAAGTTGTGCATGGCAGTTAATAAAGAATTGAATTTGGGAGGGGAAGAAGGCAAGCAGTAAATGGGATACGTTGATTCTTTTCATAGAACAAGGTGGTTTAGGGTTATCTGATTTCAAGACCGCTTTGCAGCGATACAGTTAAGGAGGCTGATATACATAACACAACAGAAGGGCATAAAGCAGAATGGAAAAGAATGATGATGAATGGGGGGAGGTGAAGAGACTAGGATTTTGGCTATAGTCATTAAGGAGAGTAGTAAGAGACTAGGATTTTGGCTGTAGTCTTTAAGGAGAGTAGTAAGAGCCATGCAGAATATTGTATTCTGAAAGTACTTTAAATACAAGGTCAGTGCAGGAATGGAGAAAAAAGACTTTACCAGTTGCATTAGCTGCAATTAGAAGAGGGGTATAAAAAATGGGCAGGAATGGGCTGTAATTTGTTGGTGGAAATTAGCAAAGGAACCAAAGTATCGGAAGCAAATAACTCATGGAGGAAGGTTAATATAGTGTGATGAGACTAAGATGGAGTTTAAACTACAGGTTAAATAATTGCCTTTCATATCAAGGATTTATAACAGAGCACAGGCAAAGAGCAAGGACTGAGAGGGAGAGACCAGCTCTGGTAGAGTTTTTAGGTGAGCATAGAAAAACAGATGCTACTTAAAAAATAGATTAGTAGGACCTATAAATTTTTACATGATATCCATAAAAACCAATCAGTGGAGGTTAAAAAAGCAGAAAAAAGAAAGACATATTACAAATAAAATAAATATGTAGGGCTCCTAAGTATACTATAAAGTCCAGAAGATTTAAGGTTTCTGCATGGAAATGTTTGCATAGGTATTCAACCCAATTTAACTTCAGAGAATTTCCTTTGGTAGATAACAAATGCTTAATAATGTGGCTGGGTAGGAAAAAGGAAATTGGAAAGATATATTTTTTGGGGGGGGGGATGTCATGAGTTGGCAGATTATAAAAGTTCCCTGCAAGAGTACCTTAATAGGAATATTTGATGGACAAATGGTAGTAACTAAAGAAGGGTATTCTTTTGAGGTGGGAGAGAGGACCTGAAATGCCAGGACATAGTAAAAGCTTTAGTTTAATGTTATTGCTGACCAGAAAAGCAGTTTCTTGAAAACGGGAAACAAAATCTAAAAAAGCAGCAATGAAAGGTTTGAATGTTGTAAAGGATATAAACGACCTGGAGGTGGGAACTTTAGAAAAGGGAAGGAGCAAATTTCATAGAAATAAGTGGAATTTGTAGGACCAAGGCATGTAGAAAAATGCTCAGGAGGCGGAGAAAGAGTGAGATATAAGGGAAGGCAGAAATAGAGCAATGTATATAATAATGGAGGGAATGAAAATTAAAAAGAAAACCTATATGTGTACTGCATGACAATAATGTAAAGTTATTATGGATTGTTTTATGTTAATGTGGGTGACCTCATGTTGCAACTTAAAATGTGATGATTTAGTAAAGATGCAAAAAAAGTGGAAAAATGTGCTTTTAAAAAAAAAGGTTGACAGACAAATTAATGCACTGATAGCTTTATCACGAATTAGTGGGACTAACCCAGTCTACAAAGGTTAAATAAAATATAAAGTGCTATTCTGTTTCTGTAAATGTCTTCATTTTGCTGTGCTTATAATAGTCCCTATTATTACAGATTCAAATGAGATTTGTCAGCAGATAAATCTTGCTCCTGCTCAGTGTAGAAACGTTTACCAACTTCCTAACCTAGTTAATAAATAGCTAAAATAAAATGCGTAATACAGTCCAGTTTGTGTTTTATTTTTTTCGGAGTAGTAGTCTGGGTTTCAGTGCCTGCTTGTAAAATTTTCTTTTTGTTTTTCATTTTTTTTCTAATTTAGATAGTTGCATGAGTATGTCATACATTTTCCTTAACTGAGCATTTAACTGTTTTTCACAGATTTCTCCTTGTCTTCCCAACACAACAGAGCTTAATTGTGGAGGACATCCTAAAAACATCAACCATTTAGAGAGGGTATTTCCTTTAATTTCTTGTAGTTTCCATTGCTGTGCATTTGTATCTCCTCCTGTGCTTTCTGCTATCAAAAGTTTTTGGAGTTTTTGTTGTATGTAGTTTACTTTGGAAAACTTGCAGCATGACTTTTGATGAAATGCATGATTGCACTCTGAATGCGAGAGGGTCCTTGTCCGGATAAGGTTGTTTTGCAAAGGAATGGGTTTCAGGAGTTGGTTGAAAGGAATAGCTTTGTTTGCAGTGCATTATCACACTTCTTTATACCTGTTTTTTTTTTTAAAAAATGAGTATGGGGAGGAAAAGTAGAAATCCGAAGGCCTTTCAGTGGTCTACTGGGTGAGTACTTTTTCACTGCTCCTGTAATGTTATCTTTCCACCAGAAATAGGAATCCCATTTCCATGATTACCTTTTTAAGTGAAGCATCTGTTGTGAGTGAGTTGTACTGCAGAAATGGTCATTTGGAGACCTTAACTGTATTTTATTATTAAATCTTTCAGACTTTGAGAGTCTATTTTCAAGCAGGTGGAACACGTCATCAAGTGAGCTGACGTTTGTACATAAACATAACTTTTCTTCAAACCACCTTACATTAATGCAGAAAGTATTTTTTGGAAATGCAGATCACACTTCTGAGGTGATTAAGTCCCTTTTGCTTGGCTGGAATCTTCAGCCACTACTGCCATGTATAAAATGTGTGGTCAGTTTTGTCTCTATTGAGTTTAACACAAAGCTTGCAAAATATTTTCAAGTACCCATAAGCCTACAGTACTTCTGTTTCAGCTCTACAAAACTTTGTCACAGCACTCCCCCTTAGCAGATGTAGAATAGCTTTATAATTGTGTCTTTTTAGGAAAGCTGAATCTTCAACTAGATTTTGATTGTCATAGGTGTAGAGGGGGACTTTCCTTGTTATGGAAAGTGGTTTTAATGGGAATAGGATCCCTTTTTCATGGGTAGCTTCTTGATCGTCATATTCGATTGAGATACGTATTTTGAGTTGTACTAATATGAGAAGTGATTCATCTTTAAAGATAAATTTGATGATATTTAATTGATATTTTTATGGCAGATGGTTGGTGATGCTGGCTTCCTTTCTTATTATATAAATATTCATTGGTTTCTTGGCAAACACTTGAAATGTCTTCATGGTGGGGAGTGGTCACATCCTATGACATCGACCCTGATTATTTTTTTTTTTTGTTGTTGTTTTTTTTATTATTCTGTTTATGTATCATTCTGGGGATGGTCAGCATTTTAGCCATACCAGGTAATGTATCATATAAAGTGAAAGGGCCTGATTGGGACTGGATGTCATCTAATTTAATGTAATTTACATTTTGTGCCTTATGCTAAAGTAAGGTAATCATCATAACAGCGATACATACAGTTTTAAGAACACCAAGGCATCATATCTTTACAGCCTTCATACCAGCATCAGTCTTCATCAGCTGCCATGTCAGTCTTCCATGATTTGTTTAATGTCGCACTGTCCTTCTGCCTGCCTGTTGGACCTGAGCAGGCAGCTGCTTTTAAGTTTGGCAGCTTTATCTTTATCAGCTGTCATAGTCATCTAATAAATGGCATGTACTAAGCATGTAACAGTACCTCGTTTTGTCTAACAGAGCATTTTGCCTTTGTATCTTGTCTATACCTTTGCTGGTCTGAAGGTGCAGTTCCCTTGTTCATATGTAAACCTATTTCTCAAGCAGTAAATATGTGTTGGTTAAACTGACCAAGACGTTATAAGTGGTGGAATGTCAGCTCAGATCAGGCTCTTTCAAATGTCTTCACAGTAGTAGGCGACATCATTGGCTTAGTGTTGCCCAGCCTGCAGTTTACTTTTTAATGTTTTTCACTCCTAAATATACTCAATTTATGTTGCAGTTAAAGTAGAAAACTGTATTGACTTATCCACAATTCTGTTAAGTATAGTAACATGTACTGAAAATTATCAAAAATAAAACCTGGATTTATTTAAGTACTGTGAAAGCAATTAGTATTTGCCAGCCATCTCCTGTGCAAGCTGTAGGAAATATTTTGTGTATTAGCAAATCATAACAGTTTTAATGTCTAGTCTTTGAAGCATGACTAAAGTACCACAACAAAATTTGCTGTTAGTAAACCCAAGAAGTGTGAGAGGTTTTAACATTGCAGCAGAAAGTGGTGATAGTACATCTGGAAGTGTTGTAGAAAGGCTTGTTTTAAATGTTGCATTAGGCTGTGTTGCTAACGTAACTCCAAAAGTATGAGAGAATGCATTGTGGATTTCCCCTAAAGAGTGAGTGTGTGCGTGAGTGCATGTGTGTGTTAATATACATCCTTGGAGTTGGTATTCTTTGGGAATATAAATTAGAATTAAAAAGTGAAGTTCCCCATTCACATTTTGTTATCTGTGTATGAACAAGGTTTTATTACTTTTTTAGCTCTAGTTGCAAATCGTCCATCAGATGTTAGCAATATGTGAGGCTGCAGTATGATATCATGCCTGCACTGATTATGCATGTTGACACATTTTGCTCCTCGCTTGATTTAATGAACAATTCATGTTACAGTGAAGATAGGTATTGCGTGCAAGATGCAATTTGTGTGTTTGCTTACTAATTATTGGCACCCGCAATTTTTCCTTGAGGCTTACAATATTTTGTGGAAAAGCAAACGTGTGCAGGTAAGATCAGCTTGTTAGAACACTTTAAAAATGAAAACATGCATACACTTAACTGAATAGTAACTGTACTTGGATGTTTTTGAATGTCTTTGAGGCCTGTAAAATCCGATAGTGAATTTATTGTACTTGTAAGCATCTGACTAATTATGTTATTATATACAAGGCTGATCAAGGGCGGCCACGGTGTTGCAGTGGTTAGCATTGTCACCTCACAGCAAGAGGTTCTCCGGTTCGATCCTCGGCTGGGGTGCCTTCTGTGCGGAGTCTGCATGTCCTCCCTGTGGTCGTGTGGATTTCCTCCGGTTTCCTCCCACATCCCAAAGACATGCAGTAGGTGGACTGGACACTCTAAATTGGCCCTAGATGTGAGTGTGTGCCTTCTGTGGAAGGTTGGGCGCTGGGCTGGCAACTCGACACTGTAAAACTCCACTGCCAATTATGAGCAGACAGGTGATCCGCTGTGGCGACCCCTAACCGGGAAAAGCCGAAAGAAGAAGAAGATACAAGGCTGATCAGATCTGTACAGAACAGCTTTTGGAATAGTTCTGTTAACTGTGAAGAAAAGTACATTCTTTAGCATTCTAACCTGTAGACTAGAAAATCTTGCCTTTTGAACCCTGTCAACTTTATTAGCTTTTCCTTTTGGCCATGAGCCATTTAATTTCTTGTGCTTCTGTTCTCCACGGTGAGTGTATGTGATTCAGGGAACCTTTCATTTTACCTTTTTTTTTTTTTTTTTAACCAGATAAAAAGCGGTTAAAACCTTTGAAAGTTAATATTGGCAACAGTATAAATACCATTTTTCTTGTCGGCAAATGTCTTGTCCAAATTGCTGTTTTTGTATGTGGTCCTTCCTCCTGTATGAGACGGTGAATTTAGCATATTAGCTAACTTGGTAGTTTGCTGGAGAAGGGATTTAGCATTGTGAAAAATGAGTGATGGTAAAGGTGTTTTACGGTAGATTTTAGTTCAATGAGATTTCTCTGAGAAGATAATGAAGAATTAGTTGCTAAATACTAGGAGTATACAGAACATTTTCTGTCTTGCCTTAGCATGAATTGTAAACTTATGGTAGAAATTTACGTCTTGCTTGATTTATTGTCTTGATTTCCCTCACTGTTTCACAAAATCTATAAACCCATTTGACTCTGTGGCTTTGTCATTGATTTACCTCGTGTCAGGCGGGTTCTTGGCATCAACAATTGTAATATATTTTGCTGCTTCCAGGCTGCATTTTCCTTCAGACTTGATTTCTCATCAGTTTAGGCAGTTGTACATTTTATGCAGGACCTGGGAACTTTTACTGAGAATAGGAAACATTAAATTATGGAGCCCCTGACTCAAGGTGGACTAATTCCAATCTAGACTTGGAGCATCACACCATAAACTTATTTCATAAATTTTCCTCATTTCGAGAGGACCAAGACAAAATGTCGGCTTAAGTACTGTGGAGACCAAACAGCAGGGCAGTCATTCACTCATTTGTCACCTTAATTGACAGAGTTTTGGCTCAGGGCTTTCCCACATGAGGTAATGAATTGGTCTGACGACTTGGGTTCACCGCCCACAGAATAATGCAGACCTTCTTCGTGTTTCACTGATGCAACCGTGACTTGTGGGATTTCCCACTGTGGAAGCCCTTGGCTGGCCTGCCTACCAGAGTAAAATTCATCCCTCCTCCTATGGCCGGTGGGCTCCCTTGCCTGACGTCAGTGTGCTGGGGTATAAGTGGAGTCCACCGACATCATGACCTCAGTTTTCTTGCTGTTGGAGCCCAAAGCAGACATCCAGTATGTGTCAGTCGGTCTGTGCCAGAGAGAATACTTGAGAAAGCTAAGTACCCCGTTGGGGAACTCTTGTAACTAATGTCAGAGAAACTTAACAACTGCCTCCGTTTTGGTAAACAAATTCCACACTAGGATTTTCACACCCTCTGTGTTACTTGTTTAGGTCCTACTCACGACGTTCCCAACTGCAGTTTCATGCGTCCAATTCAATTCCAGAACTATTCGGCATAAGGCAGACATTTTAGCTAGGTTTGTTAGCAAGTCCTCTGAGTCTCAGCGTGGAATGGTGTCTGTTTCACATCCTGACGTAGTTCTGCTTAAATGCAAATGGCCTAAGCTCAGGCCTTCTTAACACACCCGTTCACCATCAGATAGCCTGGCAGGACTGGTTGCAGCAGAAGTCTGTGAGGTGCCTTCCTCATCCCCCTCCCACAGTCGAGGTGGTGTTGAAGGTTCCTATCAAGACCCTTTCAGAGGCCTGTATGCTGTCAGGCCCCTCGACATCAACACCAGTCATTGTTCGTCGTTCATTGGTCATGTCCAAGACTGCTGAGCAGGACTCTGCTTCCGGTGAACACAGCACTTCCATTACATCTCAGAGGTATTCAGGCATGCATGCTTCCAATGCCCCCCATTCTAGACAAAAACCTGCTCCTTGGAAGTCTTCATCTTTTCATTCTAGCCCTTCCAGCTCCCAGTCTTTGGTCTCTCAGCAGGACTTAATTAAATTGGCAGAGGATATGCTTTCTCTGTTAAGGGCAGACACCCCCACCCTCAGTCTGCCTCAGGTAAAAGGAAAAGAGACCCAATCCCAAGGGTACCTTTAAGTTCTTAGGTTCATAGGTTAGTACTAGGCTATCGGCCCTAGGGCCTATACAAGCCTAGCCATAACAATTCCCTGGCTATTTCTTCCCATGCTGTTTACTTCCCTGGACCCCTGTCTAGCAGGGTGACTGACGTGATCCCTGTGGTGAATTTCCTTTATAGGTTCATAGGTTGGTACTAGGCTCCTTTGAGACTGGGCAGGACTATGACCAGAATCCCCCGACCTTTGAAGAGGTTCCCCCTTTGTCTCCTTTATAGGAGTTTGACTCAGAGGAAACCTTGCCTTCTGCCTCCCTTCCTGAGGATTTATCATTTGGGGAAACTTTACACTCCTGTGGTGAACATTTTCATTAGGAAGACCAGGATTATCCCCAATCCAAGAAGAGAGTCAGGGAATTTCTACACCTCCAAGAACTAAAACCCCTGGCAGATCCCCCAATTTTGGATGTGTTAGATGATGTTTTTCAAGAATCCTGTCTCTCTCTGAGACGAGACTCCCTTAATCCTGCACCCAGAAAATCTGACTGATTCTGCAGGGTTGTGGCTTTGTATAAACACATTTTTAATAATCTGTCAGCAGGCCCAGAGTTTTTTAGCCCTGAACCCAAGGGTTCCAGTGCCAGCACATTCAAAAACCCCCTACCCAATGATGTCCAGGGTACAACCCTCGATAGAGGTAGTAAAAAAGTATACACTTCTGCCGTCCTACCTGTAAGGGCATTGAATTGCCAGTTCCACTTGCAAAAAACACCAAGAGGCTCTGCTGGAACAGATGAGAAAAAAGCTATTGACCATTGAAAATAAGACATTATCTAAAGAATTAATAGATGTTTGCAGTTCCACCTCACAAGTGTTCAAACATTAATTGCACTGTGAGTTTGATGCCTTGAAGGCTGCCAGTAGGGCGCAGCCATGAGATCTGTCATTAGGAGGCATGCCGGAGCAAGACCTCCCTGAACATGTTAAGTCCAAACTTTTGGATGCTCCGTTTGATAAGGAGTCTCTCCTTGGGCCAAAAGCAGTAGCTGTACGAAAAATATGGAGGACAGAGCTAAGTCAAGGCAGACAACCAAATCCCTCTTGTTGGTGCAGTCCCTGTTTTTCAGCAGAAACTACCCTACTAAGCTCTGCTCCTTTCCTTCCTCACCCAGAGCAGGCCAGAGAAAGGGACCTCAGTCAGCACCAGGGATTCAGGCAAGGCCACATATCTTCCCCAACACCAGGGACTTCCTCTACTCAGTTCCCTGGGAGGGAACAGTCATGACCCTTTCATGGCAAGTAATCCCCCCTTACCCTCCACACTCCCTCTGAAGAAAGACCAGCATTATTCAGACAATTTGGCCTTTTCTCTATTCAATCCGGTGACATTTTAGTATCCTTTACAGGGGTTATCACCCTTCTGTATTCTTAAACTGTGTCTGACCCTAAGGTTTTCTTAGGGACTCCAGTCCTAAAAGCACACTTCTTCCTTGTTCCCAGAAGGGGATATAGCTGAGGACTACTGAGCCTTTCACTAGTTCCAAACTTTAAGTATTTGTACCTTGCCCCTTTGACAGTTTCACTGCCCCTGGGCAATCGCATCACTTAGCTCCTCCATTGCCTATGGCTAAATGCCTCCTCCGGTCTATTAAGATGGCACTACTCTGCTCAGACTTGGCTAACAGCCCTTACTTTCCAGGAATTCCACCATTGCAAACCCAGAATCCAAAGCTCACTCTCAAACAGAATACTGTTCTTATGTGGGACCCTGATGGACTCTACCCTTCTTGATTCCAGGCAGTATGTCCCCATTGAGCAACAGTGTTCAAAACATTACGGACAGGCCGGGCATGTGGCATATGCTTGTAATCCTTGCAGCTTGAGAGATTGAAGGATTCAGACTGATCACAAGAGACCATACTTCCTGGTTAAGGGGCAAATAAGTGATCCCTAAAGGAAGCAGTTGTAAAGTAAAGCGAAAAGAAAGGCATGATTTATGTAATGGTTTCATGGAGAGACAACCCCACCTTTTTAAAAATACAATCTTCTTACAGGTATGGAGTTTCTCCTCACTCTGGGTGACTTTGCCTCTTCCATTCCCCTGCTTCCCAAGCTAGGCTATGCATAAGGAGACCTCAGTAGTACCTGTACAGTGTGTGGTGCCAGCTTTCACAATCACCTTCAGCCAAATAAGGCTGATACCTGTCCAAAAAGACATTTGTGCATGGTATACTAAAGACTTCTCTCTAATCTCAAGCCTTCCACTCTACTGTCAGCAATCTCAACTACTGATTCCCTAGGGACTACTTGAATTACATTCTTAGTACATTTACTAACACAAAGGAAGTGAATGAGCACTTAGACAAAAAAGAAGCTTGTGACAGCACAAAGGGCTTCACTAGCATCCAGAACAGAAGTCAAAATCAGGGGTTTTATTCATAGTCACAGACTATGGCATACACACATGGCACAAAAACCGAGGGGAAAACCCATCCCTGCCTTCACCACCTAGCTTTGGGGATTGGCATCACAGTCCCCTCCAACTAACACTATGGGATGGCGCTGGTGGCCTCAATACATCCGGGGGGTACTCTACCAACTAGCAGACAAATTGGCAGAAGCCTGTAGGCACCCTCAAGTGACAGTTGCATATGCAAATTCCACTCAGCATCGGTGAAAGAACTCTTCGCCACCAGGGAGAAAACACTGTTGAAAAGGTTGCTGCCGAGACCTTCAGGCTAAGCTGCAAACACCTTTTTATTCTCATGGACAACCCTATTCTTTTAGGCTTTCATAACAATGCCCTACTTCCCAACGTTAGAAGCGCCCTGAGGCAAACTTTTCCTACGTGCCCCCAACATCCCCCCCCCCCCCCCGGAACCCAAGCCGTTGAGATGACCGAAGCCAAAGAAATCACATATAGTCACGTTCGCTTGACCTATGACAGTGGCATAAACACTGAAATCTGGAGACGTGCTATTTCAGCAAAAAGTAAAAAAAAAAAAAAAATTATAAAACAGTACATTATATAGATACCAGAATGTGAATTGTACCTCCATTGTTCAGTCCTACTCCTAGAATGACTTCTTGTGGGCTTTATCAGCAAAACTATCAATGATCTTGTCAGTGTCCACGTCTTCCAGGCGTCGGCTCTCAATCGACAGAATGGCTAAAGAACTAAGTCGAACCTCAGACATTGTACTACGCAAGAATGTCTTTATCAACTTCGAAAAACTTCTTTCAGCGCTGGCAACTGTCACAGGAAGTGTCAGATACAGCAAACAAGCAGTGATTATATCTGGAAAGCTGGAAGATGATTCTGAATGAGTTATCAAGATGAATTCGTCCAAGTCCTTGATAGATTTCAGCGCTGACAATGTGATACTGAAAGTCATTTTGAGCAGGAGCAGTTGGTCAGACAGCTCATCTGAAATGTCATCCGAGTACTCTCCGTGATCAGACTCTTCGACATCTTCAGCAGTTCGTCATCATTCGTTTCAGTAATTGTCATAGGTTTCAAGCATGTGAAGACTTGGTCAGTATCTCGCAGTGACTTGAATCGTGTTATCTGGACAATGGCGTAGTCGATGATTCTGTTGAACACTTCAACCTTATAGCGCTGTTCTGCTGACTCCAGTCTGCAGTCATTTGAAAGTTCATCATGAAACAATTTGGCACGAGAAACCCTCTGTGAACTGTCAAACTCGGATGGCATGCCCCAACTTTGAGCTAGCTCCTTGGCCGAGAACAAAACAGTCTCCCAGTTGTTGCGAAGTTCACTCAGGCCCTTCAGTAGTGATTCCAACAGAATGCAAACAGATGTGACATCGGATTGTTGTGACTGCATTTTCTTGGAGATAATGTCTAGTGGTCCCAGAATGTGCGACAGTAAAACAGTGTTCATCATTGACGAAAAGTGTTCAAAATATTTCTTCAGCGACGATGCCTCACCTTTCTCATTACTGTCCTTGCCAGTCAGTGACAACACAGTCAACAGTTTCATCACGTCGACAAACCGGCTGCGAAGAGCTATCAAGGCTTGATTCCGTGATGACCAGCGTGTAGGACAAAGTCGCTTTAATGTAAGTGAGCAGCTACTATCTTTCTGTAAGTGATTCCATCTGCTAATAGCACTGAGGAATACATACAGCTTTTCCAGCATGTCAAAATAGTTCCGAATGTCCTTCACGTTCTTAACAGCATCGTTTATGACTAAATTTAATGCATGAGCACTGCAGTGAACATAACGGGCCTTTGGTGCTTTCTGCTACATTAAAGACTGGACACCCTTGTAAGCACCACTCATGTTGGTGGCTCCGTCATATCCTTGACCGCGAATCTTCTTCAGGTCAGTGACACTTTCAATTTTCTTTGTAATTACGGATGCCAAATCTTGACCCTTCTGGCTTTCAACATCGGTGAACCCCAAGAATGATTCCTGGATATGCAAGCTTACCAGCCTCCCTTCTTCATTCTTTTTGACAGTCACATACCGAAATATTTTGCTCAACTGATCCATCTTTGAGCAATCCACTGTTGTATCCATTATAATAGATACAAACGGTGCGTCGGCCATTTCGTCTGCGATCTGCTGCTTTACCTGTCTTGCCAGAATGTAAATGATTTCATTTTGAATCGACCCGCTCAAGTACTTGGTGGTTCCTTTTGGCTGCTTCAGCAAGTTTTCCAAAACAGGATCGTACTTGGCAATTAAGTGAATGAATTCTAGGAAACATCCTCATGAGCCGGGCCTGTCGTCATCGGTGTAGCTGTCGTTTTCACGGTGACCTCGAAATGCGATGTTGCATTTTGACATGGTAATGATCAGATTCACTATGCGATCCAGAACACAGCGCCAGTACTTACGGTCTTGCATAATCTGTTTGTCAGTCAGGACATCGACAGTGACATTGTTCTTCCAATTAGTAAAAATCTGACAAGCTTTTGCGTGGGTCGCTGAATTTTCATGTATCTGTACGGAACGCGACAAATTCTTCCAGTTACAAGTACCATCAGTCCATGAATCACCAGTTCTTATCGGTGGTGCAAACAGCCAACATGGAATGCAGTAGCACTTGTCACCAGCCGTGCTGTAGGACAACCATGTTCTTCTGAAACTCAGTATAAAAAAATATATAAAAAAACATATATAAAAACCTTTGAACCACCATCATATACATACATACATATAAGTACCATTGTACACTTTTACACAACATTTCATAACTATTACATAAACATATAGTCTATGCATTATATGTATTTCATAATTTTTCCCTTTGCCTCTTTACTAGTAGGGGCTTTAGGCTGACGGCATTATTTAGACCAGGGAACACATCTGCCTGCAGTCTAATAATCCATTCTAATTCTTTTAATTCTAGACAATTATTAATATCCCCCTTCCTAAACTAATATCAATTGTAGCCAATACCCTAAATGTAAAAACATGCTTTTCGCCTTTATCTATAACGTGTTTGCTCAAAGCATTTGTCAATACTTTCCTCCTAATCTCCGATTTATGCACTTCAAAACGAAACATTAAAACGAAAATCATGTTATAAAGATTTCCGAGAGAAAACTAAGACTAAAGACAGGATAATAGGCACAAGGAAATGTTACAACTGTTCTTGTTGTAATGACCTATATGAAGGAGAGAATATCTTTAAGCACCCCACTAATGATGAAGTATTCACATTGATAACAATGACCACTTGTAATGAGGAAAGAGTGGTCTATTTGGCTACATGCACATTATATGCATCTTTCTACGTGGGCAAGACTATTAGAAAATTAAGAGAGAGAATAACTGAGCATAAATCGGAGATTAGGAGGAAAGTATTGACAAATGCTTTGGGTAAACACGTTATAGATAAAGGCAAAAAGCATGTTTTTAGATTTAGGGTATTGGCTACAATAGATATTAGTTTAAGGAAGGGGGATATTAATAATTGTCTAGAATTAAAAGAATTAGAATGGATTATTAGACTTCAGGCAGATGTCTTCTGAAACTCAAGCCAGACTTCGTTTTGCGTGTGTAGAAATGTTCCTGGAAGCTGCGGCCTTTATTAAGACCTTCTGCCTGTTTCGGGAATGGACCAGGCGGCTGCAATGCACCACCCATCACAACAAATCTCTTTTCAAAAGCGCTTAATGTCTTGCTTCCAAAATATGCTCTGTCAGCAGAGGGCGGTAGCAATTCTGTCGATGCACTTGATTCTGGTAGTTGATCCTCATGTTTAGGAAAATTCTGTTCATTCAGGGCATCATCGGATTCGGAGTGAGTACTGGCATTCTTCTGATCGTCCTCTGGCTGCCGAATATCTTTGTTCGTTATCCCTTGTCCTTCTTCCCGCTGTTCCAAAGTCACACTACAAGATGCTTTTGGAACAATAAAGTATGCGCTCAGTTTTGGTACTTTTTTCAGCAGTTCACTTTCTACAACCTCTATCTGTCTCTCTCGCTTTCTACGCTGAGCACCACTAAGCTTTTTTTTGCCACCATCGCGGGAATTCATACTCATCCTTCTGTCTGGATGCAAAACAGTCAGAGCAACATGCCACTATGCCAAATCAGTTGCTTTGTGAAAGAAGAATACTGTGTTACCACCATACATTTTACTACCAAGGTCCCTGTGCAAAACAGTCAGAGCAACATACCACTACGCCATATCAGCTGCTTTGTGAAAGTGAGGAAGACTGAAATTTAAATGGCTATCAGTTAATGAATTCAGTTCTCACCATAGCTGTCAACCTCTTATCACAAAACACCTGGACAAACGCAGTAATGAGGGAATACAGCCCTCAAACATATTCTGTGAATTCAGTTCTTGCCATAGCACAAAAAGCCTTGTCAATCTTAGCACAAAAAGCTTGGACGAAGCCACTAATGGGGGAATACAGTCCCAAAAATAGGGACAAATTTCAAATATTCATCTTATAAACTTAGAAAATTGCTAGAATTAAAGGTTGTGTTACTTTGTGTTTTGTGAAGAATATGAAGTCTGAAATTCAAATGCCTGTCAATTTTACTTCTGATGGAACAAAAACAGTTTTCAACAGAGGCTACCACTGCACCATCAAATATGTAAGGACTTAAACATTCAGAATCCTGAAGTCTGAAAATTCAAATGCCTGTCAATTTTATTTAACATTTGTTAATCAGGACAGTCTGATTTGGAACAAAAAAAAACAATTTTCAGCAGAGGCCAGGAAGAAATAATGCAGACATGTCTTTGTAACATGGGAGGACAGTAAGATAAGCTAATGATATTATGCAAACCTTAATGTTGATTTTTTTTAAACTGATGTCTCGTAATATTCCATTTGCTGCATGTGCCAAAAATAATTAAAATAAAGATATGAGTGCACTGGTACATAGATAAACTGTCTTTTAGTGAGTTTCCATTGAAGGCAGTTCTTTTGTCTGTAATGACAAAATTTCTAAAGTTTCCAGTGAAGGTTAATGCTTTATTTCTGAAGTGAAACAGACAAAAGCACTAACCTTGAAAGGGAAGGTCATTGAATGCTTATGAACAGGTCTGCTTGACTTTTTTTTTTTTATGTTGCTTAACCTATTTTTTCTCAACTATTGGAGCATTACAGTCTTTGATTTTTGTATTACTGGATCTCTTGAATCTGTGACAAAAGCTGTTAACACATGCTACACTATCCTTTAGTGTATATTCAGTATATGTATGCAGGATAATGCGCACGTTACCAGATAAATGCCTTTATATAGTATTCAAAATGAATTATTTTAAACACTCATTGGAAGGGTTTATTGTAATGCCTTCAGGATTTAAATATTGATTATTTAAAACCAATATATTTAAAGATTTATGTTTCAAAAGCATTAATCTCAGATTTTGCAAGTCAACAGTTGCATAAAAAATCTTTTATACAAAAATAAAAACTATAAAGAACAATTCTATATAACAGAATACTAGCTGCATTAATGAACTGTCTAATAAGCAGCAGAGACCAAACTGCAATAATGATGGACTTTTATGAGTCTTGTTACATTCTTAGAGAAATCACCTATTTCTAGACTTCATTACAAAGATTCTTTGACCATATAATAATAATATTCCTAAGACACAATTCATATGTTCTTGTCAAGCAGCTGAATCAGTAATTGGGAATGCATTACAGTATGGAGTAAAACTTAGTTGAGGCAAAGCCTCAGAGGCATAACACCAGAAACCTCCATTCTAAACTGCCATAATGCCATGCTATTTGAGAGCAGCATAAAACATTGCTCATAAAATATTCAGCAATTGTCCAGTATGCAGAAACAATAAAGACTTGCAGGTGACATATTATTTTTATGAGGTCCAAAATGCATGCAAACTATTCAAATTCAAAATATTTCCCACTGAAGCCAGGTGGGGCCAGGAAAGAATATTTAACATCATAGACAGTAAATCACTAAAGTTATTTTGCAATAATCATACAAACATAACACCATTCAACATCTCTTGATCTATCTTTTCACCAGTAAACTCGCATAAACCACCCTTCTTCTGCACTATTTGATACTTCCTCCCCCTTCTGCTATCCCCGGCATAACATTTCTCCTTGTTCACCACCCCTGTTTTTGTCCTGTTGTTAACCTTATTCCCTTCCTACCTAACCTTTTATTTCACTCTTTCCTAAAAAAAAAAAAAAAAAATGTGCATTTTTCGGACTGACTACCACTTTACATAAATGTAGATAAACAATAAATAAACAAGTTAGACATTGTAAGCACAGATGCTACTACTATAATATTCCAGCAGTTGTACGCATACAAAGAATATCAGTCTTTGCATAGCATGCACTGGATTGTGCAAACTGTCTGTATTGGCATAGGCAAATTCCTAGCCAAAACAATTCTCACTAGAATTTACTGTACCTGGGTTATTTCTATCCATTATCTTGCATCTCAAAAAAGGCATCATTCATCATGCATGAATGGCTGTTCCTTCGTTGAAGGTTGTGCGTTAGGCCCGGCAAGCCAGCACGTAAAAATCTACTGCCAATCATTAGCGGACCGGAGTTCCTCCGTGGTGACCCCTAACCGGGAAAAGCCAAAAGACACAAACAAACAAAGAGGGGATCAACTGATTTTCAATGGATCTGCAGTAAGGTTTAAGTCTCTTGCCCTTGTAGTTCTGATGGATTTAGATTTTTTGAGGTGAAGCATGTTCATCAATTCCGGGTTGGACATGGCCTTGTATGTCAGGCACAGGTCACCTCTGAGCAGACGGTAAGCGACTGAATAGAGCTGGAGTTCCTTCAGTCGGGCAGCATAAGACATATTTTTGAGACCCTTTATCCTTTTGGTGAGGAACTTTTGGGGCCTTTCCAATTGCTGCAGGTGTCGGGTCAGATACATTCCGAATGGGGCATTGTACTCAATCATTGGTCTGATGAGTGATGAGTACAGAGGAACGATGACCTCCCTTGATCTGGATGTGAATCCCTTCATGATCAGGTGGGCAATGTAGAAGGTCTTCCTAACTACTTTGGCAACGTGAGTGTCAAACGAAAGGTTACTGTTAACCTGGGTCCCCAGATCCCTGATAACCTCTTCTGTGCTTAGTGGATTGCCACCTATATGGTAGCTAGGGGTAACCTTGTTTTTCCCGAAGGGTATGACTATGCATTTTTTGGCGTTTAACTTTAGGCCATGGCTCTGGCAGCAGTTATCCGTTTCTATAAGACCCTTCTGAAGGATATCTGTCTCAGATGTGTTCTCGACTATGGCGCCCAGTTTGCAGTCATCTGCAAACTTTGTCAGCCATAATCCTCCTGTGTTTGCTTGTACTTCTGAAAAGTAGATGCCGAACAAGAGTGGGCCCAGGACTGAGCCCTGTGGGACACCACTTGTGACAGGCTTTGAGTCTGACATGGCGCCAGCAACTCTGACCCTGTGGGTTCTGTCACTTAGCCAGTTTGCAACCTATCTTGTGACGTATGGGTTTACATTTAAGCTGGTGAGTTTTTCAGTGATACCTGAGTGGGGTATTGTGTCAAAAGCCTTTGCCAGGTCAAGGTAGGCTGTGGGACTGCCTTGCCCTCATCAATGGCCTTGGTGACTGTTTCGAAAAAGTCAACCAAGTTTAAAAGGCATGATCTGCCTTTGACAAAGCCAAACTGTGTTGGATCCAATGTCTGCAAGTTCCCTATGTCTTTATTTATGAGTTCCATTATGATCCTCTCCATAGCTTTGCAGACCAGGCTTGTCAAGCTGATGGGACGGTAATTTCCAGGGTCGGTGGAGGCACCGCCTTTGTGAAGTGGGACCACAGTTGCCGTATGCCACTCCTTGGGTACGTATCCTGAGGTGAGGCTAAGATTAAACAGCTGCCCTAACTGCGGGTTTAATTCCTCCTTGAGTTCGTGGAGCACACAACCGGGGACACCATCTGGTCCCATGGATGCTGTGTTTTTCGCCTTGGAGAGATCAGTTCTCACCTGAGCGTTTGAGATGTTTGGGGGGCTACAATCCTCTGGTATAGATATCTCTCCTTTTGGGGGGGGGAATTTGCACTGAACCGGTCAGCCAGTATGTTGGCAATGTCTGTAGGTTCAGTGGTTTTTACATCATTTTGAACTAATTCTGAGCATATCTGGGAGTTTCCTCCCAGGTTTCTAACATAGCTAAAAAAGGCCTTATGATTGTCTTTTGAGTCCTTAGCGACTTTTCTCTCAAAATTTGCCTTGGATGATTTTATGAGAGATCTTAGTTTTTTACTTATAATGATCAAGGGTGTCTTCCCTTTTAAGGATTTTGCTCTATCTTGTAGTAGCTTCCTCCTTTTGTTGTAGAGCTTGTTTATGGCTGGGGTCCACCAGACTGGACGCTTGCCTTTGGTACAAAGAGTCTTTGTTTTGTTTGGGATTGCCTGATCCATGCAGTCCTGTAGGTGCTGGTAGAAGGCATTTGTAAGTGATTCAGCGGCTTGAGTAATGGTTTCCGCAGGCTCGGGGGCCTTGAAAGAGACCACACTAGTCTTTAGAAGTGTGAAGTCGGCTTTTGAGAAGTTCTTCACTGTGGTCTTTTTTATCTGGGGTGGGGGCGGGATGTGGACTTCCAGTGAGATTAGTTTATGATCTGATCTCACCAGTGAGGGTATACTTCGGTGTTGAACATTGTGACCCCATGTTCATGATGATGAGATCTAGTATGTTTTCTCCTCTTGTGGGGATGGTGACTAGTTGTTCCATGGCATTTGAGTTTATGAGCTCTAGGAACCTTTGGGCTAGAGTGTTGGGGCTTGAGTAGTGATCCCAGTCTATATTCGGGTAGTTGAAATCACCTAGTATGATGGTGTTTGGAGATACATTTATCCCCTCCAGTGTTTTCAGGAAAGCTATGTGAGGTTCCTGAGTTTGAGAGGGTGGCCTGTAACATGCTACAAATTGCAGAGCAGTCTTGCCTATGGTTAATTGCACCTGGATGGTCTCCGATGCATCGTGCGTTGCCACCAACCTTGAGGTGTGGGTGTCCTTGATGAATATGGACACCCCGCCTCCTTTCTTGGTGTTGTCCGGATTTTGGGGCTGGAACGCATGATATGAGGTAAAACCTGATAGTGCCGGGGTGCTCTCAGGAGCCTTGAACCAGATTTCAGTCACAGCACAGACATCGATGTTCTCCATACTGAGAAGGGCTTCGAGTGTGTGCATCTTGAGGTTGAGACTTCTGGCATTAAGCAGCATTACCCTTAGTTTTTTTTTCCTTTTTTGTGTTCTAGGGTGGTAGGTTTAGAATTTGAGCCTTGCCTAAAAAAGGCACTATGGGGGTGGCAAGAGCCTTTGCCAATATCCGGAAGCCCAGGGGTGACAGGTGCAAGCCATCCCTTGCGAAGCAGCGTGGCTTGTCCAGCATGTCATCCCAGGCAGACAGACATTGGATCCCCTTTGAATGACACCAGAGTTTAAGCCAATTATTAAAGCTGATAATCTTGTCTCTGTATTGTGGCATCATTCTTGGTGAAGGTAGGATACTGCTCAAGGTCAGGGTCATTCTCAAGGTCAGTTGGTCGTCTTTTCCAAAGAAAGACATTTTTGGCAAGAAGTAATATATTTTATAGAAAGGAGCTCAAAAACTAGCCTTGAAGCCAATATAATGCAAACCAAAAAAGGACTGTATTTATCTTTACTTTTCTCAAAGAATCTCAACTTCTCTCGTCTCAACTATGAATCCTCAAAGTTACTGAGACTGTATCGCAATGGTCAGTAGATACTGCTCATTAGTAACTGCAGAAGTACAGAAACACAGGAACTAGTAGAGTTATAGCAAATAGATCACAATCAAAAGTAATTGAAAAGTATTTTTTGCAAGCAAACAAGCCCTTCCACTACCTTACCCCTTTTATATTTTATTACTTTCACTATGGGGTTACTGTACTTTCAAGAAAAAGCAATCACTTACAGCCAGAAAGCTGTGATCTTAGAGACGGTGGTTGTTGTTGTCTTGTCTTTCAGCTTTTCCTGGTTAGGGGTCGCCACAGCGAAACTCCGGTCCTTTAATGACAGTAGATTTTGACAAATGGCGAGGCCAAGGTTCCAGCTGGACGTTCACCCTTTAACAGTAACATACATCAAATGGTGAGGGCTAGATTGTCTGCTATTTGACACTAGCAACAACATATGAGAAAGCTCCACTTAAAGCTATTGCAGTTGAGCAAGTGTAATATGAGCTATTACAATGCAAGACAATGACTGATCTGTATGAATCCAGTATATATTAGTACTATGGTTATACAGATAATTAATGCAGCAGCAACATTTACATGTCCAGTCCGTACCACAAAAATAATGTCCCTTCATGTAGACAACGTTTCTCTACAACAGTAACAAGTGCTTTCAGAGACACAATGCCTAACAAATTCTTAGATTATGAGGAAATGATTTGCCAGGACCTACCTGATGCCGAAGCCCGTGCACTGAAAAGTCCCGCGAGAGCAGCTCAATCCTCCTCATTGGTCCTGACTGCGGCTGAAGCAGTCCGGACCTCCTCTGTTCTCCAATGTCCATGTGTCCATATCAGGACTGCTGGTAAGGCAGTCTGGGATTGCTCACTGTTTTTATTTTACAGATTTTTTTTTTGTTATTTTCTAAGTGGGAGGGGTGCAGTCCGGCCGATAGGATGAGCCGCCCCTGCTCAAAGTGCCCCCTGCCGCTTGGCGCCCTGAGGCAATTGCCTCACTTCGCCTCTCATAGTTATGCCACTGCTTCCCAAGCCTCCCCTGAAATCACAGAGCAGCACCCAGGACCTTCCTTATAGCACCAGCTTGGCCAACTAGTACTTCTCCTTAGCCCACACAGTATCTTATCTGGGGGTTTCTACTTCTAGCCACTCAGGGTACATCTTAAACCTGGCTACCTAATCCCTGTCCTAGAAAAGACTTGCACCTCATGCAAATTTAATATTTCTGGCATAGAACTCTGCCTGCTTCTACATATCTCTTCAGCTAGGAAATTTCTGAGACTCTAGGCTCTCATGGCAGGGGAACCTTTTTGATCCTCTTTTTGTCCTGACAAAATCACTCAGTCAGGCCTAATTCTACCTTCAAGGTTAAGCTGATGAGAGATGATGCCTCCTTATATCTAGCCAGGCATCTATCTTTGTTCTCTCCATACCAGCAGTACTGGCGAAGGGTAGCCTACATTTCTCAAAACATCCATAGGCTGCTACCCTACTAAATGGGCACTATAAAACCCATCAGAATTTCTGACCACTTGAATGTTTCCACTGCTGTCACCACTGAAGGAGATCCTGTATTTTGCAGACCATTTCCAAAGGGATCTCTCTCTCTCTGCCACCCTTTTTCTACAGTCATCAGGGAAGGATCACTCCTGTATCTGTAAGGCCCCATCCCACTAGGGCAGCTTGGGTCCTCTACTACCTCCCTGAAAGGTGTACCTTCCAAGAGGTGCGGGGAGGTTGCCAACCGATCTTTAGTTCACACTTTCACCAGGCACTACCACTGTCAGCTACCTTCTACAACAATTCAGGCTTTGCCTGTATTACCCTACAGAACTTCGTCTTCTCGTCTTACTTCACTTCCTCCCCTCTTTTCAGCTTTGGGAATCTTCCCACAAATGAGGACTGCAACAGTGAAACACAAAGAACATGGTACAGTTGTGTACACTTGCCATCAATGTAGATGTTCGAGTTTATTCACTGTTGCAGTCCTCTTTCCCTCCCCCTCCCCCCCCCTTGGCCTGCAAGGTGACTACTGCTTTTCCTCATTTATCTGGGACGCCTACTCTTCACTTCTGCCTGCCTATGGATCCCTGCCCTAACCATCTGGTCTTGACCTGATGCTCCTGTTTGGGGGGGGGGGGTCAAGGGGCAAGAAAACAATTGAGGTTATGACGTTGGCAGACTCCACATATCCCCATATACCTCGGCATACTGATGTCAAGCAAGGGCGCCAGCCAGTCATAGTAGGAGGGTGGAATTTTATTGTGGTAGTTGGGCCGGCCAAGGGCTTTTGTGGCAGGAAATCCTACACATCAGGACTGCAAGGAGGGAGGAATTTTATTGTGGTAGTTGGGCCGGCAAAGGGCTTTCACAGCAGGAAATCCTACACATCAGGGCTGCAACAGTTAATACACTTGAACGTCTACATTTATGGTAAGTGTACACAACTGTACTTTTTCTGTACTGCTGTTCGTACATCATATTAGTGTAGGTATTAACCACTTAGAGCTTGTGCCATGCTCTCTGTTGATTTGGCATTTCTTTGTAGCATCCTTGATGGTGTCAAAATGGCTGCAGGATAAATAGATGCTAGCATGAAGTGGAAGTAGACTTGAGCTACATTTTGAACCTACTGTCAGATTTCTGTAGGCCACTTTTACACAGGTGACTTTAACTGTCAGTGGCTTATCTGGTAGGACTCTTGTTTTGATGCTGGAAGTTTAGGTTGTAGCTCTGGTGGATGTAAAAGATTTCATGACACTTATAAAATGAAAAGTGAAGAATTTCTCAAGTGTTCTGGCCAGATTTCCTTTAGTCAGTATAAATGCCACCTCAGATCACTCCTAAAAAAAAAAGGCCACTAACCTAGTGGGAATAACTTGGTCAACAGTGAGTAAATGAATTATCAGTGTAACTTAACTGGTTGAAAGATCATGTTTGAATATGATTTAGGCTAGAAATAAAGATTTACATAGCACTACTGGTTTATTTGTTACCATGGCATGTACAACCAGAGAGTCAAGCGTAGTAACAATTCTAACAAAATACATTGTCTCATTGTATGGAAGCTGTTTAAACTGAACATTCATTGAGTAAGGAAAAGAAGTGTCTAAACATATAATATTGGCACATGTGATGTGTTGTGCAGTGTATGTAATCTTTCAAGTACTGACTTAAAACCTTTGGAAATTTTATGTATGGAAGTGTAAGTAGTTACTGAATCAAGCATTATGCCTGTAGTTAGGAAACAAGTTTGCAGAAATGAGAATAGCATCAATGAGCCCTCAGGGGGGTGGTCATTTGGTAGGGTGCTACAGGCTTGGCACGCATCTTCTGTGAATGATACTATATGATAACCCCACCTTCTTGCAAACAAATGACTTTGTGCATCTTTCTTCTTTACAAAGGGATTAAGCAGTGTATGCATCCTGGGACATGTCCTCCCCATAACCCCCAATGTTCTCCCTTATGTGAGGCAAGCAAGCTCTGTCTCATTGTTCTCCCATGGACATCACCAGTGTCACTAACTGAGGCTTGGTCCTCTGGCTTATAGTCAGAGCTTCATTCTTCTATGCCAAGGAGCCAACTGTAAGGTTGAAAAGTAGAAATAATGGAAGATCTAGCAGTGAGAACCCTCCTTGGTGAGCCCCTTGGCTGGGAAAATCTTCAGGCACAGTTTAAAGTGTCCATAAAACCTTGCATTTGGAAGTGTCATCTTGCCCACACTGTAGCTACTTAACCACACATGCTCACATCCTTAGCACCTCTGAGTTCCTACTTGACATTTGCATTCCCATCCTTGCTGTCATTAAAGTTCTGCATTCAGATACCTAACCATCAGCATAATTATAGTGTCCACATGCCCATCAGATTACCTGCCACAACATACACAGGCATTGTGTTATTATTGGGAGAAACATAACATTGATAACTGCCACAAATATCAGAGGCTTATCCCAGCTACTCTGAAACAAAGGAGGGAGAAGTTTTGGTCTGCTTCATGACCAGAAATATGGCAGCAGTTTTGAGGTGTCTTCATTATGGGACTGGCTGAAGGGTCCTCCTGTCTGCTTTAGGCACGAGTGAGAGCATCACCCCAAGGATTAAAACAAGAGTGGGTCATATACTGACCTTCCTAGATATTTGTGTAGCACCTCTTCCCCCACCCATGCCAGAATCTCTGCAGGTAACAAGCTTAGCCTCAGCTGACAAGAGCATGAGCCCTAGTCTTTCCTTATTTATATGGAAAGAAAGGAGACATACCCTAACCCCCCCCCCTTTGATTAAGCATTCTGAAGTTCTAGCTTTGCCCTGACCCTGGTTAATTAGCTAAAGCCCAAGATTAACCATCCTTATTCTGAGCCCAGTACAAACTTCTTTCTAACCTAACAAATGTTGCTTTTGGCTGGTACATAATCAGACCCTAGTTCCCTAAATTTTGAAGTCTTTGCATTGTACTGAATGTAGAAATGTCTTTGTAGGGGGTGGTAGTGGGGACCATACTTCCCCCACTCTGGCTCTTTGAGTCAAAAAATCCAAGTCCTTTGTCTCTGAGATGGACAACAGTGTTGATTCCACTTACTCATTTTCCTTTCTGTTGGATTATCCTGTTTTTAGAGAAGCCCTAAATCTTATGCGAAAGAGTTTGAAGTGGCTTAGAGCTCTCTTCCCTTTCCTGCAGAAACACCTGATGTAGTTTATTTGATAGAAGACTTAAGATCCCTAGTCTGTGCCTATCCTGCTTCCATTTGCTCGGAACACCATCAACTGCAGTCTGGTAGTACCCACACTTCACCCCTTAAGCCCAGATGCCTTTTGCACACTCCAGTATGATTAGGTGGAGCAATTCTAGTGCTATTGTGTTAGATCTTTGGTCCAATTTACATAACAGAGATCACAGCATTTTTCCACTTTGCCATCTAAAAAGGAGCATAGAGGTTTGAACAGGTGTAAGAGAAGAGCTGCTTCTCTGCCATTTTGACTTTGAGCTCTCAGGTGGTTTTTTTTTTTTTTGAACTTTTCCTTGTTACACACCTAACTTATTGGAAAGAATCTAGAGAATTTTGAGGATCCCAGAGTCTGGGCTGAAGGAGTGTCTTAGTGAGACTCTTGTTTTGTAGCTTCACCAAAAGGCTCCAGACCGAATAGCTTAGGCTACTGCAATAGTGATCTATTAGAAAATCTCTTGTTATGGTAAGTTTCACTTACACAGCTGTGCCTTCCTGCCCTTGGAGAGGTAATGTCTTTGGTTGACTGGGTGATGATGCAACACAATACAGATTTAAAAACTGCCCATCCTTCTGGACTTAATTGGCTTGTCATGGTTTTCATGATACTGTTAGCATATGGATGTGGCATTATAGTGGACTGTGAAAAAATGGCTTTGAATCATTACCCGCTCAGGACCTACTTCTGGTGTCAGACATGCTATTGGGCCTGGAGCATTGTGTAGTCCTTAACAACTTTCCTCCCTTTTTGCAGCTTTGCTAGTCATGGATTCTGACAATATACGTTTGTTTGATAGGCTGTGGATTTCACCTAGGTTCTCTTAGCTTTGAGAATGCTCAAGTTGTGGAAGGGGATCTACACGTTGACTGTTTGGAACTTAATGCATTCCGTCTAACATGTTGATCATGGAGGTGCATCTGCCACTGAGATGTCTGCATATCTGGTTATCAGCTAGTGTATCATGTACAAAGTGGCAAGAGGGCATAAGTTTGTACCACTGTGCTGGAGAAACCTTGCTTTTCTGGCAGTTGGCCATAGATGGCATCTTTTTCTTTGTCCTTTATCGTTTCACATCCACATGGTGAATGCTCTAAACTGTTCTTCCTTTTTGTCCTAGAACTGTTAATTTAGAGCTCAGTCTGTTGTGGGCCTTCCATAAGTGAAATACTGCAGAGATTATGCTCTTTACCAGTGTAGAGAATGTGGGACCTTCTCTGTTTTAGCTTGGTTCACATGGAGTTGGAAAAGCGGTAACAGTGGATATGTTCTATCTTCTGAGGTACAAGCGATTCCTACACCCATTCTTACTGATGCAGTATTTCATCACAAAGCTTAAGGAAAATGTCAGAAGATATTCTTCTGCACTGGCGGGAAAGAAGGATGTGGTTTCGGGTTCTGATTTCTCTTGATGTGGTAATCATTCCTGGTGCCTTGGTGTAGGCCTCATGTGTCCTTCATAGAAGGTGTGATGTGCCCTCTTTACCCCGGGGCAGTAACTAAGGAGTCTCAATCCTCACCACTGTGTCTGGTAATTGAGTGTCACTAAAAGCAGGGATAGAAATACACAATTTCACCTAAGGGTACTCTGGGAACAGGTTCCAAAACCTGGACTGGACTATGTGCTTCACTACAGGTCCCCAAATGAGTCCTCACGCTAACCACTGCAGAACACTGTGTCCCAGTTCTAGGTATCTGACACAGTCACTCTTAAATGTCTGATATTCACACATGCATACACTCTTGGAAAAGACTGACACAGATTTACCTGCTGTGATTTTTTGCCCAAATTACAAGGTAACAGCTGCCACCAGTCAAATACCACAATACCCATCAAAAGGGGTGCTCAATTATATTACGTAAAATAGATATTGAAACAAATGGTAGTATGTATCCCAAGCAGTAAGGCTTTTCAGAGTGGCCCTGGTGTTATCACAATAAGCATTAACACCCTAAAGTTATTAAAATATTAAATAACCAGCCACAATAAGAGGTAGTAAAACACTTAATAAATAAAAGGATTTAAAACATGTAAATATTGAATAACTGATTCCAGTAGACATCAGAGTTTCACACACACAGGAAATATGAAAACAACACTGTAGGACAGATCTCACACTAATTTTAGAAAAACTCTAACTAGCTAGCTGTGGTTCTCTGACTATCTGAAGATTAACTGTCCGTATCTAATCTCAGTAACTCAGCAAGGCAAGATTATACTCTTACTTCAAGGCAGGATGAGGAATTATGTCCACACACCAGTCTGTTGTCTGTCCTCAGCAACATCAGAAACAACTGGGCTACTACAACTGAAGAGCTGTGGAAAAACAACTATAATTTTGTAAATAAGTTTATTACTCAGTACTGAACTTAAACTGACATGGAACCTGCTTTATAGCATTTTTTAAAGTAACAGGAGGCTGTTATAATAATTCTACTGTCTAGTATCAGACTCTGAAAAGTAAGCAAACAGCTGCAGTGATGAGTCTATTCTCCCAGTGCTGGCACACAGTGGCATCACATTTAGGTCGTCTGAGTCTGACATAACATATATTCAGAGTTCTCTTTAAAAAAACACAAGTACATTTGGTCAGCCAGGAGAACACTGACATTCAAATTTCTTGCATAAAGCAGAGTGATGATCAAAAGACAAACTTATTTACAACATTAAAGCTAGTCATGCTGGCATATGTAACACAGGATAATTAACAGTTATTTACAAAACTTCAGCCAGTCATGCTAGCACAGATTACAATATCTAAAATCCTCACAGAAGGGATGACTGACAGCTCCACTTCAGGAACACTCTCTTGGTATAGACTTATTAATTCTACTAGATTTGCACAAAAGGTCTCTTAATTTAGCCTTTTTTGTTCCTGCAGCTGACCATCAGTGTCCCCAGTGCCTCTCCTCATTTGCTGGGCCTTCCCTGTAATTTCTTTGATAAGAGTCATGGCCAATGATGAGATGAAGGCATCCTAGATCCCAGTCATACTGCTGTTGGGAGTGTTTTTCTTTTACTTAATTTCTTCACCCCACCGATTGCCCTGGCAACCATTCAGTGGGTGGAATATGTAATGGGTGGACTGCACCAACCCGTCCCTCATTTCCACAAAGGGCTGACATTAGCAAGCTGCTGCACCCACCCTCCCTCAAGAAGCGCTTTGCAGTTCATAGGTTCATACTAGGCTATCTGCCCTAGGGCATTTATAAGCCTAGCCAGAGTGTGTTTGGCTTTCACCACCCATTTTAAATTAATTTTGCTATGCCCTTTTTCGAGGTTAGTATACTGTGCCTCTGTCTAACAGTGACACAGAAGTGATACCCGGGGTAAACCTACGATCTCCCATCCACTCATCAAGATTCCTCTTGAAGAGAGTCAGTGAGGGACTCTGCCTAACCTGGACTGAGATTTTATTCCAGAGTGAGAGGAGCCTCTGGGTTATGAATCTGTCCCTCCAGCATGTCCTATTTATTTCAGTGCTGAGGTTCAAGTCTCACAAGTGCGTAGCTCGAAGGGATTTGGATTTTCTGAGGTGCAGCATGTCCATTAATTCCGGGTTGGACATGTCTTTATACGTCAGGCACAGATCGCCTCTGAGCAGGCGGTATGCCACTGAGTAGAGCTGGAGTTTCTTTAACCGGGCAGCATATGGCATCTGTTTGAGCCCTTTGATCCTCTTGGTGAGGTACTTTTGGGGTCTTTCCAGTTGCTGCAGGTGTTTGGTAAGGTACATCCCAAAAGGGGCATTGTACTCAATTATGGGCCTGATGAGGGATGAGTAAAGAGGCACGATGACCTCCCCTGATCTAGATGTGAATCCCTTCATGATTAGGTGGGCTATATAAAGTGTTTTTCTAACCACTTTGGCCACGTGGTTGTCAAATGAGAGATTGCTATCAACTTGGGTCCCCAGGTCCCGAATTACTTCTTCTTCTTTACTTAATGGATTACCACCTATGTGGTAATTTGTGGGCACTTTGTTTTTGCCAAAGGGGATGACTATACACATTTTGGCATTTAGCTTGAGGCCATGGCTCTGGCACCAGTTGTCTGTTTCTATGAGGCCCTTTTGGAGGATGCTTGTGTCGGCTGGAGAGTCTATTATGGCACCCAGTTTGCAGTCATCTGCGACCTTCATCAGCCACAGTCCTTCCATGTTGGCCTGTACCTCCGAGAAATATATACCGAACAAGAGAGGCCCCAGGACTGAGCCTTGTGGGACGCCACTTGTAACTGGTTTGGAGTCAGACATGGCTCCAGCAATTCTAACCATGTGGGTTCTGTCCTTGAGCCAGTTTGCAACCCATCTAGTGACATAGGGGTTTATATTTAAGCTGGTGAGCTTATCTGTAATGCCCGAGTGGGGTATTGTATCAAAGGCTTTTGCGAGGCCCAGGTAGGTTGTGTGGACCACCTTCCCCTCGTCAATGGCCTTGGTGACTGTTTCAAAGAAATCAACCAGGTTTAAGAGGCAGGATCTGCCCTTAACAAAGCCAAACTGAGTCGGATCCAGTGTCTGTAGGTCCCCAATATCTTTATTTATGAGGTTCATGATGATCCTTTCCATAGCTTTGCAGACCAAGCTAGTCAGGCTTATGGGGCGATAGTTTCCAGGATCTGTTGAGGCACCACCTTTGTGGAGAGGGACCACTGTTGCTGTACGCCACTCTTTGTGTACATATCCTGCAGTAAGGCTGAGATTGAACAGTAGTTTTATGTTTGGGTTTAGCTCTAGTTGGAGTTCATGTAGGACGCAGCCCGGGATACCGTCTGGTCCCATTGATGCTGTGTTTTTTGCTTTGGAGAGGGCTGCTCTTACCTGAGCATCTGAGATGTCGGGGACAGCACTCTGCTGAGATAGATATTTGCCCTTTTGGAGGGTGGGGGGGGGGAGAAGTTAGTGCTGAACCTGTCAGCTAGGATGTTGGCAATGTCTGTGGGTTCGATGTATTTTTTGTCATTTTGGACTAATTCTGAGCATATCTGGGAATTCCCACCCAGGTTCCTAACAACTAAAGAAAGCCTTGTGATTATCCTTAGTGTCCTGTGCAATTTTTCTCTCGAAGCTGGCCTTAGATGATTTTATGAGTGCATGTAGTTTTTTGCTAATACTGATCAGAGATGCCTTCCCTTTTGGGGATTTTGCTCTATCATGTATTAGCTTCCTCCTTCTGTTGTATAGTTTGTTTATGGCTGAGGTCCACCAGACAGGACGTCTGCCTTTGGAGGATTGGGTCTTGGTTTTATTTGGGATTGCATGATCCATGCATTCATGAAGGTGTTCATAGAATGCGTTTATAAAGGATTCTGCTGTCTGGGCTGTATTTTCCACAGGCTCGGGGGCTTTGAAGGATTCCACCTCAGTTTTGAGGAGTGTGAAATTTGCTTTAGAGAAGTTTTTCACTGTGGTTTTTTGGGCAGGGCGTGGGGTCGGGATGTGAATATCCAGTGAGATTAGTTTATGGTCTGATCTTACCAGTGAGGGATACACTTCTGGTCTGGAGAATAGAGTCCCCATGTTGGTGATGATCAGGTCCAGTATGTTTTCCCCTCTTGTGGGAGTGGTAACAAGTTGTTCCATAGCATTTGAGTTTATAAATTCTAGGAACCTTTGGGCTAGGGTGTTGGAGCTAGAGTAATGCTCCCAGTCTGTGTTTGGGTAGTTGAAGTCGCCCAATATAATGGTGTTTGGAGAGACCTTCATATTTTCCAGTGTTATCAGGAAGGCTGAGTGGGGTTCCTGGGTTTGGGAGGGTGGTCTGTAGCAGGCTCTAAACTGGAAGGCAGTTTTACCCACTGTTAGTTGCACATGGATAGTCTCTGATGCTTCGTGCTGTGCCACCAACCTGGAGGTGTGGGTATCTGTGACGAATATTGATACTCCCCCTCCTTTTGTGGTATGGTCCAAGTTTTGGGGCCGAAAAGCATGGTATGAGGTATAAACCTGGTAGTGCTGGGGTGCTCTCGGGAGCCTTGAACCAGGTTTCTGTTACTGCACAGATAACTATGTTCTCCATGCTAAGGAGAGTTTGGAGTGTGTGCATCTTGAGGTTTAGACTTCTGGCATTGAGTAGCATTACTCTTAGTTTCTTATCCCTTGTGATACCTATGGAGGTGGGTTTGTCTTTTGAACCTTGCCTAAAAAAGGCACTATGGGGGAAGCAAGAGCCTTTGCCAATACCCGAAAGCCCAGGGGTGACAGGTGCAAGCCGTCCCTAGTGAAGCATCGTGGCTTGTCGGGCATGTCATCCCAGGCTGACTGGCATTGGATCCCCTTTGAATGACACCAATACTTAAGCCAGTTGTTGAAATTGATCATCTTGTCTTCATATTGTGGCATCATTCTTGGTGAGGGTAAGATGCTACTCCAGGTCAGGGTCATACCGGCCTGGGCTACATGCTCAGAGAGCTCCTCTGTCTCTTTTCATGTAGTCCAGGGAAGTACGTCTCAGGTCATTCACACCAGCATGGACAATGACCGAGTCATATTTGTACTTGCCTTGGAGTGACCTGAGTGCTTGTGTTGTGGCGGATCCTAGCGCCCGACAGGCAGCTCACCGTGACCTTCTCCTTGTTCAGCCTGGTGAGCGGGACGTCAGTGTGCCTGACTATAGAGTCACCTATTACAAGTGTATCAGGTGTGTTGTTTAGCCTTAAGAGCTGTGACTGTTCGGCACACTGGCTTTGTGAGCTATGTGTTGCACGTGTTTTGTTTTTGGGGTAGCGGTTGCCTCAAGTTTCCCAGATTCACCAGCTGGACCAGAGAGGAGATGGACAACTGACCTTTGGACATGCTAGAATAGTATTGGGAATTCCTTTATAATTGAAAAAAGGGCCAATGGGGAACAAGGTACTCAAGGAGAGTTTGTGAGGGTGTAGTGCTTTTAATTTTTAGTGCTGACTTATATAATTGCTTTAGTGAGCAAGTGCCAAGTAACTTAAATGCAGTGTGTTACAGGTAACTTAAATGCAAAAACGACAAACAGTAACTTTCTTTCAAGTGAAACAAGGAAATAAGTACAGTAAGCAATGCAGATATCACTAGGGATCTACAGAAGCACTGAAAAGCCGTGTTTTAGGTGGAATTAGCGTTTCAGGGAAATAACAAGCAAACAACAGGCATAGATTCAGCAGGCCTGGATCTAGTCTATGCTACAGCAAACAAGGTGTACCAATTTCAGTAAGAAACAGTTCAAATATGCAGGCACTATAAGCCTTTAACCAGAATTTCCCAGCTCAGAAGGGCAGAGTCCAGCCTCTCCTCCCACAAGAGTGCAGACCACGAACCTTCTTAATGTAAAATAACTGGCCTGAAGCCCAAGTGCTTAAACCAGAACTAATACACTTTTAGAATAACAGACACTGAGCCCTCAATCAGCAGTTCCCAACTTAGAAGGATGTAAGCTACCTGTCCTGCCACCACAGTGCAGGCCACAAACCTTCCTAATGTAAAACAACTGGTTTGAAGCCCAAGTGCTTAAACTAAAAGGCTTACAATGAGTTACACCAAGTAGTAATAAATACAATTGAGTACTATTAAGATGACGCAAAAGCAAAATAAAGTAGGAAGAAACACAAATACAGTAAAAGCAGATAAAAAAAAATTTTGAGTGAACAAATGAGATGGGCCCAGGAGTTACAGGACAGAAACAAGTGCAAATGCAGGCCTTCAAATCAGAAAGTTGAGAGAGATGGAAGACCACCCAAACGGCCAATAACTACAAATTTTGGGCCAGAACCACTCCTTATGTGGTAGACAGGTTACCTAATGCTTACCACTCCCACTGATAAGCTAGAAGGCTTCCCTCCAACACAGAAAGGTTTGGGGGTATAGAAACTTACAAACAGTCCTGGGCAAATCTGTATCTGGAACACTAATTACAGGAAAGGTAGGAAACAGGCTTACAATTTTTTTTTCCCAGAAAAGTAGCAAAAACAGTAGTAAAAACAATTCACATGCAGTGCAAGCTGGCACACTTGAGTATGTAGCAATATTAGTCCACACACAGTTTGAAAAAATGTAATTAAATTAAAAAGGACTAAAAGCAAGTGCGGAAAGGGTTTATTAGGTAGAATGCGGTAAATAGATGGGACTGGGGGAGTGTCCTAGATCAAATCTACAGTGGGGCGGGCACTGCAAAAGCCACCAAATTTAAACTACAACCAAGAACAGGGAGGGGAGGGGGTGGGGAAGACAGTTTTAACAGAGATGTGAGGAATCACAGTGCAAATTATAAAACCAGAAAAATATATACTGATCTCTGTATATTTGCAGAACAGTAAGACAACAGATATCTAAGCAACAATTTAGCTCTATAATACAGAAAAATACCGAAAAATATACTCAGCTCTATATATTTGCAGATAGTCTTGTAAGGCTCTCTCTCAGTGCACAGGTTCCAATTTAAATTTAGTTACAATTTAATCAGGCTACTAACAAGCAGTAATAAAGGCAGCAGAATACATTTAATTGAGTACTTTTAAAAGAGGCAAAAGCAAAATAAGGTAATAAAGTAGGAAGAAACACAAATACAGTAAGGCAGATAAAGTGCAAAAAACATTTTTTTTTTTTTTTTTGAGATGGAGGAAACAGAGCAGATTAAGATACTATAGGGGAATTCCCTTCCCAGGTGCTGTCTGTGTACACTGCAGAGGAGATGGGACTGGTAAGAGTATCCAAAATCAAAATATGATCTCACTGTACTCAGTTGAGTGAGCGAATGAGATGGGTCCAGGAGGAGTGTGCAAAAAGAGATATACAGCAGGGGCGGGCAACTTCAAAGCCACCAAGACCAACACCACAACAAGAAACAGGGAGGGCGAGCGGGGAACCACTGCAGAGATTCAGAGACGCACACAATATTTACTGAATCCAAGACACACAATATTTACTCACTCAAATCTTAAGTGCAGAAAATATACTTAAATCAGCTTATGTCCACTTGATATATGCAGACAAGTCTCAGTAGCCAGCAACTCTATTTAAAATGATTACTAGAAATGTAACCAACACAAATTTTAATGTTAGCAGAAACCCCCAAGCTAATTAACACTAACAAAGGAATTTCAAAGCAGTCTAACAACTTTCAGTGAGCTCAGATGGCTAACTGCAGAGATTCAGAGACACACACAATATTTACTGAATCCAAGACACACAATATTTACTCACTCAAATCTTAAATAAGTGCAGAAAATATACTTAAATCAGCTTATGTCCAGTTGATATATGTAGACAAGTCTCAGTAGCCAGCAACTCGATTTAAAATGATGTTTCCCTGGCTTCCACAAGGGAAGTTCAATTGCATTGTGTGCCCCTGTAAGCATGCCCCTCCATCCTCTCCTGACAACATTTCAAGACACCTGAGCCACATGTTGTGTCTAAATTGCCTGTGGCATACTCAGGGCTTTATCTCTGTACATCACAGCACTGGCTGACTGAAGTCATAGAGTTGAATAAGACTTTTAAGAAGCTTTCCACTTAACAAACTAATTCTAAGTATAAGCAGTTCTCAGTTAAGTTAGAGCAGTATGCTGTGCCTTTGTGGACAGTCAGTGTACATATGTGTATGTTGTTTTTTGTAACAGTCTCCCATTTTTTGGACTTTGTAATAATTTTACAAAATATTTTTGTATTTGTATACATCTTGAATATATTTTACTTCACATTATTTACTGGAGTAGGGTACTGATCCTGTATCTTTCTTTTCGGTACTTGCGTATTATCCCAACACTTTTCTGAAGTACCCTAATTTTTAATGTTTTCAACAAATGATGCCTGCTAACCTAAGAAGGGGTGTGTCATATGTGAACTTCTTTTCAGTGAGTTTGTTTTTCATGTAGGAAGAGGATTAACGATAAAATTCCTCTCCCTAGTAGTGTTCTTTCCTGAGCTATCCACATGACTGCTGCTTCTCAGTCATCCATAATGTTACAACTCATGAAAGTTGGCATGTTCACAAGAAGACAACCGGCCTATTTCAAACCCCTTTACGTGGCCGCACAGTGAATTGCGAATGTTACATTTCGTACATATTTCATTGAATTAGTCCTCATTGTTCGTAGTGTAACTGCCTGTTAATAGTCAACAACATCAGATTACAGAACTATGTCTGTGTGAAGCGGGATGAGTTTTTAACACCCCTCGCACACAATCCCACTCGGGAACAAAACAATACATCCCTGAGTAGGGAGATTTGGTAGACAGCAGTTTTTACCTGTAATATTACTTGTTTTTATTCACTTTTCTGCATAGTTTTTCTGTGGAAAGTGTTTTTTTTTTTTTTATGAGATGCTTAGGAAATATGTAGAAAAAAATGCAAGAAAGAAACCTTTGCAGGACTCAGAAGCAGCAGGCATCTGAATTGCATTATTCAATAAGTCACGTCGGGAATCTGTGCTAGCCAGGAAGAGGAATTTTGCCATTATTCCTCTTCCTGACTTATAAACAGTGTGATGCAGTAGTAATTCACACCTTTGCCAACTCTTTTCAGGTTAGCATTCATGCTTTCGCGAAAACCTTGGAAATTTCTGCCCCTTGGAAATGTGGTTGTGATAATACGCAAGCACCTTCTTTTCTATCACTTGCAGTTGAGCTTCATATAATATTAATCCATTTATCTTAATTTAATATACAACAAAACTGTCGTATTTATGATAGTTTTGTCAAGTGCACACACAGCCAACACTTATATAGTTGGCAACCATTTGAAATGTGGCGAACTCTGGACTGAGTTCCATAACAGCAACTGAATGGCTGAAAAAAAAACAGACTTGTATTCAAAGTCTAAGATGGCCATTTTCCGGAATATTCCCTTTTCTCTTAGGTACAGTGATCTTGGAGATGGTATATATAAGTTCAGGGTGTGAGAGGGGTATGAGGGAGGGTTTGCTCACCTGCAAAAAAAGTGTAAGGAATAGTTATGATTGAGATTTACTCTTTTCTTGGATTTTCAATCTTTTTTTCGTTCTGTACACATACTGTGTTAGGAGTGCTAACATTTCATTAAGGAGCCAAATAAAATGTCCATTTTGGTATGGAAAAGCAAAGGCATCATTTAACACTCAGACCTTAAGAAATGTGCAGTGGTTTAACTAATGATCTGATGTCCTTTATATTCTTTCCTCAAGTGATGGGGTTCAGATCCGACTCTGCTGTTTCTACCAGATCATTGGATCCAAGAACTCTCAAGCTCCTTCCTTTACCCATAATGCCCCATAAACCAAACATAGCCAAGATCTTGTTTGTCATAATTCAGCTTCAGATGCGGATTCTATGTCTTTTGAGTTTTGGAGTTTTCATATAGCCTGTTTATTGTGAGTTTTGTCTGATTTCTTCAGTTATATTTTCTAATTATCCTATCTCCCACCCATAATCTTTTTAACTAATTTACCATTTTTTCAGTACATACTTAAAGTACCGTTGTTAGTACTCTTTCCCTTTCACCTACTCATTTGAGTACATCTGTCTACCATTGTTGATAGTTTCTAAGAAACTTCTCCTGTTTCTTTCCATCAGCAGAAAAAAAAAGGGGGGGGGGGTTCTGTCTTTAGTGTTTAGGTGTTGCTTTGCTCTACTCGCCTGAAGTAGTTGTTTATTATACAACATGGCTGACAAGCCAACAGGGTTTAAAAAGTGTGTTACCTGTGGGCATAAGCTTCCCAACTCAAATGCTCACAGGAATGTGTATATTGTTTAGGCCCCATTCACTTGGATTGCGTAATGTTCAAGCTGCTCTGGATTTAACTCCAGAGCCTTAACTGATCAGAGGAGTAAGTTAGTCTTGGGAGCCTTCTTCCTTTGCTTCTTCAATTGCTGGGGCTCAAATCTGAACCAAAAAATCTGACAAGAATAAGTCAGATTCAGCATCCAGGAGAAAAGGAGTCCTGTAAGAGATCTCCTGACTGTTCTTCCTCATTGGCTCTTTCATTGGAGTCTCCTTCTAAAATGCATAAGTCTGATCCGTCTTTCTCTGATCTGACTGTTTCAAAATATGGATTTCTTTGGATACATAACCTTCACTCCTGTTGGATCCAGTTTCTTCACGGCTCCCTTCAACTTTCCTTGAGGGATCCCCACATAGACACTCCAGACCTCAGTCCACCACATCATCTCTTAGATCTTGCAGAAGCTTATCAGAAGCCGATGTGATAGGATGATGAGGAAGTTTCTTAGAGTACAGATGAAGATGGAGGTACTCCTGGTTCTGACTCCCATGAGATTGATGAAACGTTCTTTGTCCACTTTCCCTTTGGTGTCGTCTTCTCTGCTCTGACCCCCTGTTTCAGATCCCTTGGAGCCAGTGTCTCTGGGGGTGCCTTCATCGGATCCGAAGATGGTCTGTTCTTTGACTCAGTTTCCCCGAGTTGACTGGCTCTGAGCATTTTAAAGCCTGAAG
This sequence comes from Protopterus annectens, assembly GCF_019279795.1. Taxonomy (NCBI): domain Eukaryota; kingdom Metazoa; phylum Chordata; order Ceratodontiformes; family Protopteridae; genus Protopterus; species Protopterus annectens. The sequence continues at coordinate 283,149,836 of NC_056748.1, read as the reverse complement.
AGACTCTGTGCTGAAGCATCGGCACCGAGTCAGAGGGGCTGGAATCAACTTTGATACCTTCAGAACCATGTCTTCCCCTCGGTGCTTAGGCGCTGGACAGCTTGAGTCCAATTCCCTCCTTGGGTGGAGTGCTGATGCAGGAACTGACAGTTTGAGAAATTCCAGCTCCTTTACTGTCTACTTCTGTGTCCCCTAGGCATTCTGCATTTGAGCCTGTGGAGAGGGCTTTCTTTTTGTCTAGAGAAGGGACATCCCTGCCGTCTTAGGTCAGACAACCTTGCCTCATCTGGTTCTATGCTCTGAGCCTTGTCCGTCCATTCCATTGGGACAGACAGCCTGAACTAGTCTCCAGTCTGTCTGCCAGGACTTCATCATTATCCCTTCAGATACTTCCCAGAACACCCCATTGAGGAAGCCCCTTGGAAGAGAATGTGTAAGAGGAGACACCTAGGTTCCTCCAAGGAATCTCTCACAGAAAACACCAATTTTGATGGGGGGGGGGGGGATCCCCCAGATCTCTACCTGAAGATGTCTCCTTTGGAGTCACCCTGGAGATCCTGAAACAAAAAGGGTGGTTGGTCCTCCAGTACCCCCTTCAAGGAGGAATTGGTGATCCTTGAGGCTTTTGGGTCTGGCCTGTATACATTTTGGGTGACTTCCTGGCCAACGAGTTCATAGATCATCTTTCTGGCAGGGTGTGAAAGGAACTGGATACTGTAGAGCCAATTCCATAAAGACCAGACAAAATTTTAGTCCCATCTAAGGACTGGGCACACTGGTGCAAGGGAGCCCCAGTCAATGCCATGATTGTGGCTACAACCACTAAGAAAGAACTGACAACTGAGTTCCTCTGTCCATCCCTCTGAGTGTCCGGGGGTTTGGACAGCTTTTGAAAGCGCATGCACGCTTCATCAACCTCTGCTGTCAGTTTACTAAATTATCTGGCACATTTTGTGAGGTTACAAAAAGATCGGACCAAGGAGCTTGCCAAATCTTTCTGGGTCCATGTCTGTTGAGGATGAAAATAGAAACTCCTTGCAACTGGCCACTCTCCATTCTATTTCAAATGCATCCGTGACATTGATCTCCCATGCAGTGCAAGGCGCCTCACGGGTGGCAGGTTCAGGCATAGCCATCAGGAGACATGCTTGGATGTGACTATGTGATTTTATGGAGCCCTTTAAGTCTTTGTTCATCAGTGCTCCCTTTGATGGAGCTTCTCTGTTTGGCCCCAATGTAAAGGACACAGTGTCCAGATGGGAACAAGAGGGAAAGACCCTGCCTGCCATGGGTGTGTGTGTTTTTCACTCACTCAAACACCTTTCTCCAAAAAATCAGTGAGGAGGTAGAAAAATATGGCGTAGAATATCACAGTCTTTTTCAAGATTAAAGTGGAGATAGTTCCCTCATAGACCAGGGGTGGAACTCAAATCGAAGAGGATGTTCTCATGGCAGAGGTGGCCCACAGAACCAGGGCTTCAGGGGTTCCTTCTCGGATAAGCACCATCAACACTGCTGAAAGGAGGCTCAGCTTTTCAGTCGGGGGACATTTGTTTCTGCACAGGTGAGCCTGGCCATCTATAACCAATGATTCCTGGGTGCAAGAGTCATCCAAGAGTTCCCTCCCAGACCAGAGAGGATCCGGAAGTTACTCAAAATTATTCTTGTTGTCAAAAAAGATAGGGGACCTGAGACCGGTTCTGGATCTCAACAAATTAAATCAGTTTGTACAGTACTCAATGTTTTGGATGGTTATGGTTCAGTCCATTTTTCCTTTGCTGCAAAAGGATGATTGGATGTGCTCAATAGATGTCCTTCCATTTCATTGTTGCAGTATTCATTACATTAAGAATCCCCTGCTAAGGGCGGACCCAATGTCTGGCCAGTATACCAAAACCTTTAGGTTGCTTTAAGGTATGCTGTATGTCACATGTATGCTCCTTGCGTAGCATTGTGTGTAAAGGTGAAATCCGGACGCAACATCCTCAGAACTTCTTTGCCGCTAGTCCGAAAGCCATCGCTTGATCATCGGCCTGAACACCCGTTCCTTTGCTGGTTCACCAAGCTGTTGCAGGTGTTCTTCGTATTTCACTGTTGCAGTCATCATATTTGGGTTATCTGCTTGCAGTATCCCTCAGTCGGCCTGATTATCAAAGTCTTGGGTCCTGCGTCGGTTGCTGTCTCATCTTCCATGACGTCAGGTAGTCAGGGGTATAAAGCATGCAGCCAATGCCATTATATCATTCTTTCTTGCCGTGTGGTGCCCGAAGCAGAAGCAGTTCACAAGTGCCGGTCGGCCGACTCCTAAAATTTTCATTTTCGAGTTTTAGATCCGAAATCTTCAACTAAGCTAAGTACCCAGTTGGGGGACCTTTTTCTTGCTCTAAACCGATGTCAGTAAAAGTTAACAATTGTATTTCTTGTGGAAAGCATATACCTCCTAAAGATTTTCATTCATACTGCATTCCTTGCTTAGGCCCAGACCACGACGTACCTCGCTGTCGGTTTTGTGCCTTATTCAAACCTCAAACTATTTGTCTGTTTATTTGCGCTTCTAAATATTTTGGTACTCAGTTCAATTATTCAGAAATGGCTTCGGTAAGCCACCTGACTACCAACATTTTGAGAAAACACAAAGATAAAGACAGAGAGAAGATTGCATAGGTCCAAAGCTGCCAACGACGCTTCTCCTAAGCTAGTCGCCAGTTTGCCGGTACTCAGTGAAGTGCTTTTGCAGCCCCTGATACCTGCTACTTCAGATTCGCAGGCCTCTACTGAGACCCATTCGGAGTCTGGTATGCCGCGAGATGCTTCTTCGACTATGGAACCTGTGGATGTCTCTACCTTGGATGGGTCCGGAGCCGCTGTGCAGGCACCGTCTTCTGAGGGTGTAATCAGGCCTACTGACGTGTATTAAACCAACGCCATCTTCTTCAAGGCCTAAAACTCGATCCATGCCTAGAAAACCGATGCCCAGACAGCATGGTCAGGCCCCTAAGCCTAAAAAAACAAATGATAAGAATGGCTGAAGACCTTATTACTGTAATCAGAGGAAGCCACCCTTCCCCCTCTGAGAGACCTAGGACTGATTTTCCTTCTGATTCTTCTGATCAGGACTCTGAAATTTTTGTTTCCTCTGATGACCAGGATTTACCCTTATCTACATATGAGGATTCTGATGCAAAGGACTCCATTCCCTCTGCTTCCCCTCCAGAGGATTTCTCTTTTGGTGAAACCTTGCATACTCTTAGGGAGCATTTTCGGTGGGAAAGCCAGGATTACTCTGACTCCAAAAAGAGGCCTAGGGATTTCTTACTCCTTCCCCAACACAGGTCTTTAGCTATCCCTTCTGTACTGGACATTGTTGATGATGCCTTCTCAGAATCTAGCCTGGCCCCTGACTCTGTACCTCCTGCTCCCAGAAAACCTAATAGGTATTACAGAGTTCCTGACTCTCACAAGTTCCTCTTTAAAAATCCTACTGCGGATCCTGAGACCATTTCACAGGGACCCGAGGGCATTAAGGCTACTACTGCCAAAAATCCTACTCCCTCTGATAGAGATTCCAGGGCGCTGGATAGATGGGGTAAGAAGGTATACACTTCTGCAACCCTGGCCATTAGGGCCTTAAACTGCCACTTTCATATGTTAAAGTATCAGCAGCATATTATTGGATTGCTTAAACAGAAAATTATGTTGATTCCTGACTGTGCTGAAAATCAAGATTTACAGGATTTAATGCACTCTGCTGAACAAGTTGGAAAACATACTTTGCATTGTGGTTTTGATTCAGTAGAGGCATCTTGCAGGGCTGCTGTCACTGAGTCTGTGCTTAGAAGGCATGCTTGGCTTAAGGAGCAATCTTTGCCAGATCATGTTAAAGCTAAATTGCTGGATGCTCCCTTAAACCAAGACCGCCTGTTTGGCAACAAAGCAGAACTACTACTTAAAAAGATGGAGGAAAAAGCTAAATCTATGCAAACTGTTAAAGATTTCCTGCAAGTACATCCTCCCAGATTTAGTAGGCATTGGCCCTCTAAGAATTGGTTCTTTCCTGCCTCTTCCAGGCCTTTTCAGTCCAAACCCAGAACCAGCAGAATACCCAGGCTTCAGTCCCAAGGTACTCACATGACTAAGCAGTGGGGGGCTCCCACTTCCAAAGCAGGGAGTAGTAAGACTCCCCCCATGGTAAACTGTCTCAATGACTTAACTTTAAACCTTCCAAACCCTGCACAACTGACTGTTCCTTTACGGGGAAAGATGGCCCTGCAGGCAAAAAATTGGGAACTCGTTACCCAGGACAAATGGGTTTTAAATATAGTTTCCCCAATGATACAGATTCCACTTCCACTCCTTACCAACCCCAAACAGTTGGTCAAATCTACCCCCAAATCAGTGGTCAGAGGCTCAACAGCAAATTCTCTCTCTTTTAAGCATCAGGGCTATTCAACCTGTCCCAGAAGAAGAATTGGGGGCAAGGTTTATACTCAAGAATTTTTCTGGTAACCAGAAAAGACAATTCCTGGCGTCCTAACCTGGACCTGTCTATCCTAAATGCATTTGTAAAGAAATAGCTAACTCTGGGGTACACCATAAACAAAAGTAAATCACATCTTGTACCCTGCCAACAAATTGTATTCCTGGGAGCAAGCTTGAATAGAACTTCCCAGATGGCCTACCTCACACCAGAGAAACAAGTTAATTTGACAGCCTACTTCAAACCACTGGCCACAAAGACCCAGCTAGCTGCAAGGAAAATGCTGCAAGCCCTGGGGTTCATGGCCTCCTGCATTCTACTAATTCCATATGCAAGACTGCATATGAGGAAACTACAGTGGTATCTAAAAAGTCTATGTTACCAACATTCTCAGGATTTAGAATCAATGATTCCTATCATACCTTATGTACAGATAGAGTTCCTCTGGTGGGCAGAGGCTTGCCACCACAACAAGGGACTTCCATTCATTCTACCCCCTGCCACCAAAACCCTAACAACAGACGCATCAGACATTGCATGGGGGGCTCACTTGGCAGGGAAGTGCATTCAGGACAAATGGAACCCAAGTCAAATGCTCCTGCATATCAATAAAAAAAAAATGTTAGCTGGACAGAATGCTCTGACAGCCTTCAATGACCATATTCTTCCAGGACAATTATTGGTAAAGACGGGCAACACCATTGTTATGTGGTACATAAACAAGGAGGGAGGAACCCACTCATATCCTCTCTGCAGACTAACCATGGCTCTGTGGAACACAGCCTTGAGCTACCAAGCGCACCTACAGGCTCAATTCCTGCCAGGAAAGCTAAATACACTGGCAGATGACCTAAGCAGAAATCTAATGGACCCACATGAGTGGAAACTGGAACCAAAGATATTCAACATGTTGAAAAACAAATGGGGAAGCCCAGCGATAGACCTGTTTGCCTCCCCCCAGAACTACCAATTGGACAAATTCTCCACAAGGACTCCCAACAAACAAGCTTGGAAAGTGGATGGCCTGTCCTTCACTTGGAAAAACCTATCAGTTTGTCTTTCCCCCTCTACCTCTCCTCTCCAAGGTACTACTAAAGATCAAACAGGACAAACCAAGGACAATACTGATTGCACCAGACTGGCCATGCCACCACTGGTACCCCCTCTTGCGCAGTGTCGCTGCTGGCACCTTGGCACCTACCTCAGACCCCTGCCCTGCTGTCCCAGCAGGAGGGGCAGATTATGCACCCACAGCTTCAAACCCTGAACCTGGCAGCCTGGCTAATTACCTGATCTCTCCATTATCATCCCTCAGTAAGCAAGTGATATATGTCATTCTGGAGGCAAGGAGGCCTAGTACTAGAAAATCCTATGCTGAAAAATTGAAAAGATTCTGTTCCTGGAGCCAAACTCCGGTGATGGGCACAGCTGTGCCCAGTTTACCTCAGATACTTCAGTACTTAACAGATGCTTCACAAGGGCCTTTCCTTTTCCTCCATCAAAATTAATGTGTCAGCCATTTCAGCTCATTACAATACAGAACCCTTCTTCTCTCATCCACTGCTGAGGGGCCAAAAACTTAAGACCACCCAAGAGAGCCCCTTCTCCAGCCTGGGACCTTAACTTTGTATTGAAAAAGCTCACTCTGCCTCCCTTTGAGCCATTTGCAAATGTAGAGTTGAAATTCCTTTCTTGGAAAACAGCCTTTCTTCTAGCCCTCACTTCAGCAAGAAGGGTGTCTGAATTACAGGCTTTCATGGCAGTGGAGCCTTTCATCATCTTTCATGCGGACAGGGTGCCTCTCAGGACCAGTCCCTCCTTCATGCCCAAGGTGGTATTCAGTGTGGTCCTTAATCAGTCTACTCATTTGCCAACCTTCTTTTCTAAGCCACAGAACAAAGGGGAAAGAATACTACACTCCTTGGACGTGCACAGACAACTTAGATTTTACTTGTTAGGACTAAACCTCTCAGGAAATCAGAACAGCTGCTGGTTGCATTTGCTGCAGGGGCAGAGAGGAAGGCCATTTCAAAGCAAACATTTCTAAGTGGATAGGCCACTGCATTAATTTCTGCTATAAGCACCATGGAAAACCTACTCCACAGGGGGATAAGACCACATTCAACCAGGGCTGCATCTACCTCTGCAGCCTTTCTCAGAGGTGTCTCTACCAAGGACATCCTAGAAGCTGCTACCTGGAGTTCTGTACATATCTTCACCAAGCATTACCACTTGCCATTTTTTTCTAAATCCAGAGCTGGCTTTGCCATTGCAGTCTTGCAGGGCCTTATAGCCAGTCCTAATGCTGTCTAGTTAACTCCACCCATCCTTAGCTTTGGGAATCTACCCAAATGTGATGACTGCAACAGTGAAACACAAAGAACATAGTACAGTTGTGTACACTTACCATAAATGTAGATGTTCGAGTGTATTCACTGTTGCAGTCCTGGTTACCCTCCCTCCAGCCCCCTAACTTCTTTTGGCTATACCTCTACTTTCCTTTACTATGCTTAAAAGCCTTTTTGGTGTATTTGCTTTTTTGTTGGAGGTATATCTTTGTGCTTTTTATGTTTAATTGCTTCCCCTTAGGGGGGCACCTGACATCTGGGGCAAGAAAAACTGATGTGATGGTGTCGGCTGCATGTTTTATACCCCTGACGATCTGACGTCATGGAAGAAGGGACAGCAACCAATGCAGGACCCAAGACTTTGGTAATCAGGCCGACTGAGGGCTTACCTGCAATCTGATAACCCAAATGTAATGACTGCAACAGTGAATACACTCGAACATCTACATTTATGATAAGTTTACACAGCTGTACTTTATGCCTAGGGCTGGATATTCCCCTTCAATAGAGACCCCTTTTTGGGTCAGCAACCAAGCCCATTTCTGGATAGGTCTGAGTCCCCTTTGGGAATGTCAATCCATTCCTCCAGGAGAGACTCAGAATTAGACATAGTCAGATTAGTGGATCAGTTTTTGGCAGCCAGAGGTGTCTCTGCACCATCAAAAGCCTCTCTCTTATGTGGAGCCAAGACTTATTCTCCAAGGATTACACCAGTTTTTCCTCTCTCAACCTCCTTTGAGGGCTTGGTGCCCCCCACTTTGACACTCCCGGTGCCAGGTACCTTGGTGCCAAAGTCGACTCTGTGGTCTTCAGCCCCTTCGACTCCATTGCACACCCGGGCCCATAGTGTCTCTGTCTGTTCCAAGACCCTTGGGCAGGTTCTGGTTGTTTCCATGGTGCTGTCTTCGGCTCTCGGAGCCATGGCAGTTTCGAGCCTTCTCTCTGCTCCTACTTAGGGCGACGGCTCATCGGAGTGCAGTGTGACCCCAGTTACAAGGTTTGTTTTTCTTGGTTCCAGGCTCTCATCCCACTTCAGGCTAGTCTGCCTTCCAGATTATGGAGAGAGCTTTAACATCAACAGGCTCCCAGCTGGTTCCATCCATGGAGTGCATATTTGTTTTCGTCTGGTTCACAGCTGTCACAGTCTGCTATGTTTGGACAGTGGACACGAGCTGCAAGACACCCCAGATCAGGTTCCCCCCTCTTAGGAGGTCCTCCTCAGAACCTCTCCCTGAGAAACCACCCCATAGGAAGATGTGCAAGAGGAAGCACCTAGATTCTCCAGAAGAATCAGTCACGGAAGAAACAGATTACGATGAAGGTGAAAGGTCCCTATGATCACCCCTGGAAGATGTCTCCTTTGGAGACATCCTGGAAATATTAAAACAGAGGGGTGATTGGAAGTCCTCCAGCCCATCTTCTGAGGAATCTGTGTTCCTGAAAGCTTTTTATGCCCACCCTTCTACTTCTTGGGTGACCCTGCCCACTGACGATCTAGTTAAGTTGATCATTCAACTACTGTGGAAGGCTCCTAACTCCATAGACCCTGTTCCCCGGAGACCGGATAAGGTTCTTTCAGCCCTAAAAGATCAGCCCCATTGGTCTAAGGGTCTAACAGTGGATGCCATGGTGGTGGCAAAGGCCACCAAAAAGGAACTCACCAAGGAGAGTTCAATTGTCCATCCTCCTAACCGAGAGTCTCGGACGATGGACAGATTTGAGAAGTGGGTCTTTGCTTCAGTGACCTTTGATATTCGGTCCTTGAACTTCTTGGCACATTTTACTTGACTTCAGAGGGATCTGATAATTGAGCTTTTGGACACCTTTGCAGGAGCAGTGCCTGATGAGGTTCGAGATAAGGTTGCCTGTCAGCTTGCTACTCTGGAGTCCATCTCAAATTCGTCCATGTGGCTTATTGCTCTTACAGCTGAAGGGACATCTAGAGCAGTGGGTAGAGGCATTGCCATTAGGCGTCACACCTGGATGTGCTTGTGTGATTTTGCGGAACCCTTTGTTTTCCTTTATCAATTCTCCTGTTTATGATACTTATTTATTTGGCCAGAAAGTTAGAGACACTAGTCAGGCGTAAGAAAGGCATTCATTTTTCCATTCCACAGTGACCTTACTCCAGGAATCAGAGGGTGGAAAAATGTGGTTCAAGAAGACCCAAGGGCCTTTCCAAGACGCACGTGGTGAGTATTTCCTCTGGGGCAGAGGGTGGAACTGTTTTGGAAGATGCCCATCCCGTGGCAGAGGGGGTCCATGTAACCAGGGCTCCAGAGATTCCTTCTCTGGACGACGTTATCAGCTCTCCTGAATGGAGGCCCGATTGCTTACTTCTGGAGGCAGTCATGGGAAGATTTTCTTTGCACCTTTCAGGCTGGCTTACAATAACCTTGAATACCTGGGTACAGAAAGTAATTACCAGAGGTTATCACATTCCTTTCAATTTTTTGCCAAAAATCCCAAAAGCGAATCCCTGATATTCCACCCAGTCAGTAGAATCTAGCAGGAGTAGAGATTCAAAAGCTGCTTCAAAAAAGAGTCGTCCAAGTAGTCCTACCACACCAAATAGGATCCAAATTCTTTTTTGTGCCAAAAAAGACATGGGACTGGAGACCAATCCTGGATCTCAGCCTATTAAACAAATTTGTACAACAGACAAAATTTTGGATGGTCACAGTTCAGTCTACCCTTCCCTTTCTAGAGAATGACATTTGGATGTGCTGTATAGATCTTCAGGATACGTATTATCACATAAAGATGGGCAAGCACTCCAGAAGATATCTCCACTTCCAGCTAGGAGCCAGTCATTACCAATTCCAAGCACTGCTCTTTAGTCTCACCAAATCCCCCACGGTGTTCACCAAATGCATGGCAGTCATAGCAGCTCATTTGAGACTACAAGGATTCCGGGTGTTTCCATATCTAGATGACTGGCTCCTCACCACCCCATCCAGTCATCTGCTGCTTTATTCCATAGACTTCGTTCTTCATTTTGTTGAAACACTAGGCATTTCAGTCAACAAAGAAAAGTCACATTTGACTCCCACGCAGGATCTGGAGTTCATCGGAGCAAGATTAAACACAGTATCCTGTGTAGCCTCCCTTCCTCCCCACAGGCTGTTGAAACTAAGATCACAACTTCAAGTAGATTCCCAAAACAAAGTCCCTGCCCGTCTGGTACTACAAGCTTTGGGAACCATGGCAGCAATGACCCTTGTTTTCAAGCTCTCCGACCCAGTTTCTATCCCTATCCCCTCCAAACTCACCTAATATATATTTTACCTTGACCATAATACTGTTATCAACTGTTGTCTATATTAATACTCTGCACTAATCACTTACCTCATAGCGGACATCCTCTACAGCTACAGATTGTTTCTTTCTCACTGTGGCTTGTCCTTCATTTGGCTCTACCAACTCTGTTCGCCCTGCGGGCTCACTCCACTCACTTACCCTACCCCCAAATCTCACCCACCCCCAGTGCACCTGACCTTATACTTCCATAGCCACACCTCCAACCCTCATCTTCCAATTACCCCACTCCATTGCTCTTTATCAATTAATTTTAACTCCTTTTGTTAATCCTAACTGCTCAACACCTACTATTCCCTCTAACAGCCCCCACCACGCAACTGGTTTTCATTTTCTTCCAAATAGCTTAATCTCCACCACCCTATACCCCTCACTATGTATAGCCACTGTGGGTCAACACACCATAACATTCTTCTCTTATCCATTGGGCTTACCTCTCTACTGATATTTCATGGCCTAACTTGCTATGAATCCCTAACGTTTGCTACATTTCAACATCCCTTAAGACAAACAAGCCCTCTATCTCTTATAACCTCTCTGACACACAGTGACATAACATCATTTTCATCCTACCTTCTACATCAGTTTCATAGACTAACCCATATTAAATATCTCCAAATGAAAAAAGGATACCCTTCTCTCTTTAAAATTGTCAAACTATCATTTAACCCTCATAATTGTTTACTGCTACATGGTGACATCCACCCAAACCCTGGTCCTAACTTTACCACCCTTAATACTTCAGCCAATACTACCACTCCCTTCAACCTCCCAAAAAGCCTAAACTCTCTACTTATATGTCACCTCAATATACAACGTGTAAATAATAAAATTACCCAGCTACATGCCCTATTAAACACCTATTCTTTGACATTTTATGCCTTACTGAAACTTGGCTTAAACCCACAACAAAAGACAATGACATTGTCCCCCCAGACTATAACATTCTCAGACCTGACCGTCTAAATAAAAAGGGTGGTGGGGTAGCAATACTGTTCAAATCTGAACTGAAGGTCACATCACTAGATATACATTCGCCGCCACCTAATTATGCTGAAATCCTAATCTCTAAGCTCCAAATTAAAACAAATAAAGCTATGCACATTATTTGTTCATATATCCACCCAGGTAATAACAGCAGTACTCTCAAAAATACCCTTAGCTGGCTTTCCATGTCCCTACCACAAGAAACCAAACTCCTTGGAGATTTTAATATTGACTGGAATGGCTGTACCTCTGCCAACCCAACTACTTATATAAACCTCTTTGGCTTCCATCAAACCATCACCTTCCCTACCAGAACCCACAAACCTAGCAAGAAACAAACTATCTTAGATTGGATACTAGTTAATAGTAATCCCCATGCTTATAAAGCAGGTATACTCCCTGACGATATAAGTGACCATTCTCTTACTTTCATTTCTAGGCAAAAGACCCACATTCACAATCAACTAGCTTTTAGAACTACCAGAAACAAAAAAAAAATCTCAACCCAGTTAACTTCCAAGCTGAGCTCAAAGCTTGCAATTGGTCTCCCCTAAAATACTTACCTCTTGACGAAGCAGTTTCATACTTTAACAAAACATTTTTGCAAATCCTAGATCACCATGCTCCCACTTGCACTGTTAGAATTAAAAACAAACTGGCTCCCTGGCTGTCTAAGGACACAAAGCTAAACATTCAACTAAGAAATAAACTCTGGTCCAAATGGAGAAAAACTAAAAATCCAATTGACCGCCTAAACTTTAGACAACTTCGTAATACCACAAAAAAATCTATATTCCTTGACAAAAAAACTTCTACCTCAAATTCCAACAAACCCAACAGCAAAACCCACAAAAGTTCTGGTCAGGAATCAATAAACTACTCCACCCAGGACAGTCCAAAACACCTACCCCCTCTAACTTAACTCAAACGTCTCCCAACATAATTGCTGACAACTTTAATAAATTTTTCTCTTAAACAGTCCGATCACTAGCAAATACCTTACCACCACCAAATTACCCTCACTAACCAACTTGCCCCAGACATTTAACCTCCAGCCTGTTCCAACATCTCTAATACACTTCCTGCTTCTTAAACTTAAACCATGTACACCATCAGCTGACCTCCTCCCAGCTGAATGCCTGCAAATTGCAACTGGTGTACTTGCCTACCCTATTTCTATCTTAATAAACAGAACCATTTCTGAATCTCATGTCCTATCCATCTGTAAAGTCTCACATATTATCCCTTTGCGTAAGGAAGGTACCTCAAATGAATTATCAAACTTCCACCCCATAACCCTTCTCTCTCCCCTAGCAAAAAATATGGAAATATGTATCCACTGTCAATTACTTCATCATCTCCTCAAAATAACCTGCTAGTGGACTGCCAACACGGCTTCAGGCCACACCATAGTACTCCAACTGCTCTTCTTTCCTTAATAGACTGCATTAATAAAAATAGGAGTACTAACCTGCTATCTTCTGCTCTTTTCATAGACCTCTCAAAGGCCTTTGATATGGTTAACCACCAGTTATTGATAGGTATACTTAAATCACTTTCTCTTGAGCCTCAATTAGTACAATGGTTCCAATCCTACTTGGAAAACAGAAAACAAGCAGTCCTGTGGGACAACAACCTATCCTCTCAGCTTCCAATGGAGTCCCACAAGGTTCAATTCTTGGGCAACTCCTTTTCACTATTTTCATTAATGATCTGAAAACCTCCCTTCCCCAAAGTACATGCATACAATATGCCGATGATTCGACGCTGATATGTGCCGCATCTTCTACGGCAAAACTCCAAACCAGTACACAAATAGTCTTTACCTTACTTGAAAACTGGTTCCATCAAAGATGTCTCCTCCTTAACCCAAAAAAACGAAATTATTACTGTTTACTCCCACACAGAAGTCCCCCCATCAATTTCATAGTTGCATCAAAAAATGGTACAGAAATTGCTCCCGACACCACCACCAAACTCCTGGGTGTAACAATAGATAACAATCTCAACTTTGACACACACACATTAACTCAACTATTAAATCAGTTAATAACTTGGATTCCTTTATAGAATCAAGCCCTTTCTCACAGCCTCAGCTAAGATTTCTATTGCCCAAATCCACCTCATATCCGCCCTTCTGTATGCCTCCCCTATCTGTACTAACCTATCCAAAAGCAATCTGAATAACTAGCAATCTCCTACAACAATGTAGCCAAATTTGCCACTGGAGCCCCTTTTCGTACCCACCATTGCCATAATCTTAAACTTCTAGGATGGCTGGAAGTACAAAATCAACTACTTTTCCAGCAACTCATTTTTATCCACAAGATTTTACATCATCATACAAATACTCCCATAATCTGTAACCTTTTCAATTCTTATAAAAATCTACCAACCCTTAGATCCACTAAAAATCTACAAGTAGCCACCATAAAATCCAACAACAAATCCGGGGACTGCCTGTTTTCTAATGCTGTTGGCAATACTTAGAACAAACTTCCAAGAAAAATAACATCCCTTACTTTCACCAACCTTTTCAAGAAATAATTGAAAATCTTCATTAAAAACCAATGGCTCTGCCCCTGCTCCAATCCTGACTGATACTATTCTCCTTTTGTCTAAATACTTCTCAACTAAAAATATTTTTTCTGATACTTCTCTGTCCTCTACATTTGTCTTGAATCAATACATTTTTTTATCTCCTTACTGTGCTGCGTAAACTCTTGTACATTAAATGTTTTATTTTTTTTATACAACTGTAAAATAACAATGTTTTTTTCTGTGTGTAACCTAAATAACTGTTGCTAAAATATTTTGCTAATCAGTTTCATACTTATGTAATTGTTTTTAGTTTCCACTTTTTTTTTTTTTTTTTTTATGGACTCTGATGTATAATATTTTTTTTCTCGGAGCTTTTCTCCTCTGGCCTCTACTGAAAATGAACATATATCCAGTTAGACTAGTCCGGTCAACAAATGTAAAATAAATAAATAAATAACATTAGTTCCCCTAGCGAGCTATCACATGAGGCTGCTTCAATGGCTGTTGACATAACAATGGTCCCTTCTAACACACCCCATGTCCCATCCAGTCTTGGTAACAAATCGCTCCAAAAAGGGTTTATCTTGGTAGATGAAGCCAGAAGACAATCTCTGGGGTCGTGCTTTTTCCCCTTCCCATCCTAAGGCTGTAGTGACCACAGACGCTTCCCAGATAGGATGGGGGGGGGGGGCATTTTCTGGGAAAGACTGTTCAATGCACTTGATCCCCGCAAGAGGCTAATTTGCACATCAATATCCTGGAATTGAGGGCAGTGCTTTTAGCGTTACAAGCATTCCAAGCTGTCCTTCCTTCAGGGACAGTTGCAATTCAAGCAGACATGTCTGTAGTCTGGTATATCAGCAGACCGGGAGGAACCAGATCTTACCTTCTATGTCAGGAAGCTCTAACAATTTGGCAATGAGCAATCGCTTCCAGCCGTTTTCTGATAGCAAAACCTATCTCGGGGAACTCCAGCATGATTGCAAACAAACTGAGCAGATGTATCCTCCTGCCTAATGAATGGTGTCTTAATCCCAATGTAGCGACGGAGATCTTTTGTCGTTGGGGTCAGCCTTGCTGCGACCTGTTCACCTCTCCCATAAACCACAAATGCAGCAGCTACTTTGCCCTAATCCTCCCTCATGGAGAGAGAGATACTTCTTCATGATTGGCTCCTGGGACTCCTATATGCCTTCCCCCAATTCCACTGATTCCCCAGTTTCTGAGGAAAGCCCAGCAGTTGAGAAGCAAAGTGATTCTCATTGCTCTTTACTGGCCCTGTCAAGTCTGGTTCACCACCTGTGGACTCTGGTCCCAGCTCCGGACCTACTGTTTCACCCTCAGGGCCTGGTGCTTTCCAAGTCTTCAAAATCTCAAGCAAACAGCTTGGTTTCTCCAATTCCAGTAGTTGCCAGGCAGAAAAACTTGTCCTCTCCAGTACAAAAAATAGTTCTGGCTTCCCATAAACCATCCACCAGGAAAAAAGATTTTCAATTTGGCCATGTTCAAACAGCATAGACCATTTCTCTGCGTCACTCAATTAGGTCCTGGAATATTCAGCTGCCTTATTTGAAATGGGGGCTTCTACATCTACAATTAAGGTTCCTTTGGCTGCCATTTCAAATTTTCATGATGAGTTTGATGACTATTCCTGGGTGTCTCGTCGTTTATGCAGAGTTTTTCTTAAAGGTGCTCTGCATTTAAACCCCCCTTCAAAGACCCTGTAGCACAATGAGATTTGACCTTATTCTTACAATGCCTAGTTCGACAGCCCTTTGAGCCAGCAGCTACTTTCTTCCTTGTGACCTCAAGTTTTTATCTTGGAAAACCCTCTTCCTAGTAGCTATTACGTCTGCTACGACAGGCTTTGTGTGTGATTTATCCCTACATCATTTTTCACAGAGTTTCACTCAGAACTAATCCCACCTTACATCTCAAAGTGGTATCAGAGTTTAATATTAACCAATCCATAGACTTACCAGTCTTCTTCCCAAATTTCACAAACAAAGGAGAGTACTCTTTGCACTTGTTGAACGTCCACAGACCATTACGTTTTTACTTGAATAGAACAAAATCTTCTAGGAAGTCAGACCAACTATTTCTATCTTTTTTTCAGGACCTAGATTGGGCAAACCTGTATCAAAGGTCACCTTGTCAAAATGGCTAAGAGACTGCATTACCTTTATTTACAACCAAAATAACCTCAAGCTGTCTGTTACAGTTAGAGCTCATTCTACCAGATCAGTTTCCACTTCAGTGGTCTTCCATGCCAGGACCTCTGTGGAAGACATTTGTGCAGCTGCAACTTGGGCTACTCTGCATACATTTATCACTCATTACAAATTAGACATGGTCTCCAGAGGAAAAGCATCCTTCGGCTCTATGGTGCTCAGGAGTATCTTTCCTTAGGGCCGACAACAATCTAAAGTACCTAGGGACTCTGTCCTAACAGTGAAGAATAAATGAAGATAGACAATATCAGACAAAGATGTTATGTTCTTACCATAATGTTCTATCTGGGTTTTCGATCTTCATTCATGCTTGACACCCAACCTTCTTTCCCCTCCAAAAGACTCCTGGAGGTTCTGACCTAGTCCTAGGATGTTATAGGCTTGTACCTTAGAAAGGGCTTCTGCATTTTCTTAACTACTGGGCAAACTTGATCTGAGGTAATGGGAGAAAGGCATTCTGGGTTTAGCCTCGGCTCGAGAGTTTTTGGCTGGCGCAAGCTATGTATTACGGCCGAGTCTGTTCCGAGAAGTTGCAGCCATACCCAATAGTCAAGAATGAATAAAGATTGACAACACAGATGGAACGTTATGGTAAGAACATAACTTCTTGTTTCAGTTCAGACCATGGGAAATGCTACTCATGAAGGGCTTACTATGGAAGTTGGCTAACTGGATTCCAGGGAGACACTCCGTGCTGCATACTTTGATTTTTTTATTAGGCTTCCCAGGAAGCCTGTTCCTCCTCCCTGGGATCTTAATTTTGTTTTGGAAAAATTGACTCATGGTCCTTTTGATCCTGCAGCTTCAGCTTCCTTGCAGCACTGCTTTTGGAAGACTGTACTTTCTTGGCCCTTACTTCTGCCAGGCAGGTGTCTGAGTTTCAAGCCCTTATGGCTTGTCCTCCTCTTTTGGATTTTCATAAGGACAGGGTATTCTTGTATACTGATCCTTCTTTTATACCCAAGATGGTGAATGAATTGTCTCTTAATCTGTTCATTTGCCCACATTTTTCCCTTCTCAGTCTGCCAGTGAGAAGGTGCTGCACACATCAGATGTACATAGACAACTCTGATTGTATTTGGATAAGACTAAGACTGTTAGGAAATCTTTTCAGCTCTTTGCTTCCTTTCATTCTAGGTCCTTAGGATTAACCTTATCCAAGCAAGCTAATTTTTCTTGGATCTCAAAAGCTGTTGCTTTTTGTTATTCCTTTCACGGTAAGAGCCTTCCTGATTCTGTTAAGGCTCAATCTGCTAGGGCTGTGGCTTTTTCTGGTGCTCTTTTCAAGGGTTTGGATACTAACACTGTTCTTGAGGCAGCTACCTGGACTTTTCTACATACATTTACCAAGCTCTACAACTTGGATGGGAATCTCCATAGCTAGAGCTGGTTTTGCTAGTGCAATCTTTCATGACTTCCTAGAGTGCTCTATTGGTTATTCGTCACTCTCTTCACTGTTGCAGTATTTACTCCCTCCCTCTCTCCACCCCCTGGTCCATTTCTCTTCTGAATGTACTGATTACCTTTTCTTTTCCTTGGACTGGTATTCCTGCTGCGGCTCTCAGTTATGGAGGCTGTGTGTCTGAGTACATAATTCAGGGACATCTTGTTTTAGCCAAAGCCATCAGGCATTTCAGTGAGAGAGAATTGTTTGAGGTCATTGGCTGACTGAGGTCTCCTGGACTGCAGCTTAGACTAAGCACCTCATTGGTTCTTTTGAGATTTCATTCTTAAAAGCTGTCTCAGGTTTCAACTTTCTGTTACCTAAGAAGCTCAGTTGTGAGTGTTCAGCCATTTTACAGTGAGCTTATCGAAGGAAGGACACTCAGCAAACTCGGAGCTACAATATATAACATTAAGTATCCTGTTTTTTGTTTATTTTGTTCTTTATTTCTTTGTTGTTTATAACACTTTGTGTACTGTGTATTTTTTCTAGCTAGTTTCACTGTGTGTGAGGTATTAACTGGAAATTGTCCACTCTTATTAAGCATCTGTTGGGTTGTTTGTTTATGATAACTTGTTGCAGTTAAACTCTTTTTTCCTAGTGGCTCCTTTAGCTGTTTAAAACTTTCATTTAAAGGCTCACTGCTGCTTTTCAGCTGGGAGTAACACTTCTGCAGTTTGTTTCCCACCCTCCCTTTCTGTTGGTATAGTGTTTTTATAGTTGGTCGCTTTGCAGTTGCCCGCCCTAGTGTAAATTTGATCTGGGACCCTCCTCCCAGTCTAGTGTCATTACCTCATTCTACCCAGTACAGGGAGAGCATTTGAGAAGGCCTCCTTTCTCTCTCCTTTCTCTCTTTCCAAAAAAAAAAAAAAAAAATACTGTATTTGTGTTTTTTCTTACTTTATTTTGCTCTTGCGTCATCTTAAAAGTACTCAATTGTATTTATTACTGCTTCGTGTAACTCATTGTAAGCCTTTTAGTTTAAGCAACTGGGCTTCAGACCAGTTTTACATTAGGAAGGTTTGTGGTCTGCACTGTAGTGGCAGAACAGGTAGCTTACATCCTTCTAAGTTGGGAACTGCTGATTGAGGGCTCAGTGTCTGTTATTCTAAAAGTGTATTAATTCTGGTTTAAGCACTTGGGCTTGAGGCCAGTTATTTTACATTAAGAGGGTTCGTGTTCTGCACTCTTGTGGGAGGAGAGGCTGGACTATGTCCTTCTGAGCTGGGAATTTCTGGTTAAAGCTTATAGTGCCTGCATATTTGAACTGCTTCTTACTGAAATTGGTACACCTCGTTTGCTGTAGCATAGACTAGATCCAGAACTGCTGAATCTAGCTTTGTTTGTATAACTTGAGCACTAATCCAGACATTTTTTTAAAGTATTCAGTTGTATTTATTACTGCTGGTAGTAACTTGATTAAAGTGTAGCTATCATTTCTAAGTCTTTTGGATTAAGCACTTGGGCTTCAGACCAGTTGTTTTACATTAGGAAGGTTTGTGGCCTGCACTGTGGTGGCAGGACAGGCAGCTTACATCCTTCTAAGTTAGGAACTGCTGATTGAGAGCTCAGTGTCTGTTATTCTAAAAGTGTATTAGTTCTGGTTTAAGCACTTGGGCTTCAGGCCAGTTATTTTACGTTAGGAAGGATTGCGGTCTGCACTCTTGTGGGAGGAGAGGCTGGACTCTGCCCTTCTGAGCAAGGAATATCTGGTTAAAGGCTTATAGTGCCTGCATATTCTAACTGTTTCGTACTGAAATTGGTACACCTTGTTTGCTGTAGCATAGACTAGATCCAGGCCTGCTGAATCTAGCTTTATTTGTATGCTTGTTTGTTTATTTCCCTGAAATGCTAATTCCACCTAAAACGCGGCCTTTTAGCACTTCTGTGGATCCCTAGTGATATCTGCATTGCTTACTGTACTTATTTCCTTGTTTCACTTGTAAGAAAGTTACTGTTTGTCGTTTTTGCATTTAGGTTACCTGTAACACATTGCATTTAAGTTACCTGGCACTTGCTCACTAAAGCAATTATATAAGTCAGGTCTAAAAAAATTAAAAGCACTACACCCTCACAAACTACCCTTGAGTACCTTGTTCCCCATTGGTCTAAAAAAATTAAAAGCACTACACCCTCACAAACTACCCTTGAGTACCTTGTTCCCCATTGGCCCTTTTTTTCAATTATAAAGGAATTCCCAATACTATTCTAGCATGTCCAAAGGTCAGTTGTCAATCTCCTCTCCGGTCCAGCAGGTGAATCTGGGAATCTTGAGGCAATGTTACAACTGCCTCATGTACACAGACAACCCTCTCCTCCTCCCAACAAATTCCAACACATGTGAGAGATGCAACCATATAGCCAAACTGGAGGCTAAGCTCTCTCAACTCAGTACTGGCGCAACCAGTCAGGAGGAGAAGGAAACCACACTCACAATTCCAGTCTCACATAGACCTACCACGACAACAAACCAAACACATAAACACACAAAAACATACTCGGAGGCTCTAAATAAAAATCTGCCTAAGCAGCAGAGACCTCCAAAGCAGACACCCAAGCAACCACTACCCCAAAACAAAACACGTGCAACACATAACTCACAAAGCCAGTGTGCCAAACAGTCACAGCCCTTAAGGCTAAACAACACACCTGATACACTTGTAATAGGTGACTCTATTGTCAGGCACACTGACGTCCCGCTCACCAGGCTGAACAAGGAGAGGGTAACGGTGAGCTGCCTGTCGGGCGCTAGGATCTGCCACATAACACAAGCACTCAGGTCACTCCAAGGCAAGTACAAATATGACTCAGTCATTGTCCATGCTGGTGTGAATGACCTGAGACGTACCTCCCTGGACTACATGAAAAGAGACATAGAGGAGCTCTCTGAGCATGTAGCCCAGGCCGGTATGACCCTGACCTTGAGTAGCATCTTACCCTCACCAAGAATGATGCCACAATATGAAGACAAGATGATCAATTTCAACAACTGGCTTAAGTGTTGGTGTCATTCAAAGGGGATCCAATGCCTGTCAGCCTGGGATGACATGCTCAACAAGCCACGATGCTTCGCTAGGGACAGCTTGCACCTGTCACCCCTGGGCTTTCGGATATTGGCAAAGGCTCTTGCTACCCCCATAGTGCCTTTTTTAGGCAAGGCTCAAAAGACAAACCCACCTCCATAGGTATCACAAGGGATAAGAAACTGAGTAATGCTACTCAACGCCAGAAGTCTAAACCTCAAGATGCATGCACTCGAAACTCTCCTTAGCATGGAGAACATCGATATCTCTGCAGTAACAGAAACCTGGTTCAAGGCTCCTGAGAGCACCCCAGCACTACCAGGTTATACCTCATACCATACTTTTCGGCCCCAAAACTTGGACCGAACCACAAAAGGAGGGGGAATATCAATATTCGTCAAAGATACCCACACCTCCAGGTTGGTGGCACAGCACGAAGCATCAGAGACTATCCATGTGCAGCTGACTGTGGGTAAAACTGCCTTCCAGTTTATAGCCTGCTACAGACCACCCTCCCAAACACAGGAACCCCACTTGGCCTTCCTGAGAATACTGGAAAATATGAAGGTCTCTCCAAACACCATTGTATTGGGCGACTTCAACTACCCAAACATAGACTGGGAGCATTACTCTAGCTCCAACACCCTAGCCCAAAGGTTCCTAGAATTTATAAACTCAAATGCTATGGAACAACTTGTTACCACTCCCACAAGAGGGGAAAACATACTGGACCTGATCATCACCAACATGGGGACACTATGCTCCAGACCAGAAGTGTATCCCTCACTGGTAAGATCAGACCATAAACTAATCTCACTGGATATTCACATCCCGACCCCAACCCCTGCCCAGAAAACCACAGTGAAAAACTTCTCTAAAGCAAATTTCACATGCCTCAAAACCGAGGCGAAATCCTTCAAAGCCCCTGGGCCTGTGGAAAATACGGCCCAGACCGCAGAATCCTTCATAAACGCATTCTATGAACACCTTCAGGAATTCATGGATCATGCAATCCCAAATAAAACCAAGACCCAATCCTCCAAAGGCAGACGTCCTGTCTGGTAGAGCCCAGCCATAAACAAACTATACAATAGAAGGAGGAAGCTACTACATGATAGAGCAAAATCCCAAAAAGGGAAGGCATCTCTGATCAGTATTAGCAAAAAACTACGGGCACTCATAAAATCGTCTAAGGCCAGCTTCGAGAGAAAAATTGCACAGGACACTAAGGATAATCACAAGGCTTTCTTTAGTTATGTTAGGAACCTGGGTGGGAATTCCCAGATATGCTCAGAATTAGTCCAAAATGACAAAAATACACGAGCCCACAGACATTGCCAACATCCTAGCTGACAGGTTCAGTGCAAACTTCTCCCCCCTCTCCCCACCAAAAGGGCAAATATCTATCCCAACAGAGTGCTGACCCATGACATCTCAGATGCTCAGGTAAGAGCCGCCCTCTCCAAAGCAAAAAACACAGCATCAATGGGACCAGATGGTGTCCCGGGCTGCGTCCTACATGAACTCCAAGAAGAGCTAAACCCAAACATAAAACTACTGTTCAATCTTAGCCTTACTTCAGGATATGTACCCAAAGAGTGGCGTACAGCAACAGTGGTCCCTCTCCACAAAGGTGGTGCCTCAACGGATCCTGGAAACTATCGCCCCATAAGCCTGACTAGCTTGGTCTGCAAAGCTATGGAAAGGATCATCATGGACCTCATAAATAAATATATTGGGGACCTACAGACACTGGATCCTACCCACTTTGGCTTTAAGGGCAGATCCTGCCTCTTAAACCTGGTTGATTTCTTTGAAACAGTCACCAAGGCCATTGACGAGGGGAAGGTGGTCCACACAGCCTACCTGGACCTTGCAAAAGCCTTCGATACAATACCCCACTCGGGCATTATAGATAAGCTCACCAGCTTAAATATAAACCCCTATGTCACTAGATGGGTTGCAAACTGGCTCAAGGACAGAACCCACATAGTTAGAATTGCTGGAGCCATGTCAGACTCCAAACCAGTTACAAGTGGCATCCCACAAGGCTCAGTCCTGGGACCTCTCTTGTTCGGTATATATTTCTCGGTACAGGCCAACACAGAAGGACTGTGGCTGACCAAGTTCACAGATGACTGCAAACTGGGTGCCATAATCAACTCTCCAGCCGACACAAGCATCCTCCAAAAGGGCCTCATAGAAACAGACAACTGGTGCCAGAGCCATGGCCTCAAGCTAAACGCTAAAAAGTGTATAGTCATCCCCTTTGGCAAAAACAAAGTGCCCACAAATTACCACATAGGTGGTAATCCATTAAGTACAGAAGAAGTCATTAGGGACCCGGGGACCCAAGTTGATAGCAATCTCTCATTTGACAACCACGTGGCCAAAGTGGTTAGAAAAACATTTTATATAGCCCACCTAATCATGAAGGGATTCACATCTAGATCAGGGGATGTCATCGTACCTCTTTACTCATCCCTCATCAGGCCCATAATTGAGTACAATGCCCCTTTTGGGATGTACCTTACCAGACACCTGCAGCAACTGGAAAGACCCCAAAAGTACCTCACCAAGAGGATCAAAGGGCTCAAACAGATGCCATATGCTGCCCGGTTAAAGAAACTCCAGCTCTACTCAGTGGCATACCGCCTGCTCAGAGGCGATCTGTGCCTGACGTATAAAGCCATGTCCAACCCAGAATTAATGGACATGCTGCACCTCAGAAAATCCAAATCCCATCGAAGCTACGCTCGAGACTTGAACCTCAGCACTGAAATAAATAGGGCATGCTGGAGGGACAGATTCATAACCCAGAGGCTCCCTTCACTCTGGAATAAAATCCCAGTCCAGGTTAGGCAGAGTCCCACATTGACTCTCTTCAAGAGGAATCTTGATGAGTGGATGGGAGATCGTAGGTTTACCCCGGCTATCACTTCTGTGTCACTGTTAGACAGAGGCACAGTATACTAACCTCAAAAAACGCATAGCAAAATTAATTTAGAATGGGTGGCGAAAGCCAAACACACTCTGGCTAGGCTTATAAATGCCCTAGGGCAGATAGCCTAGTATGAACCTATGAACCTATGAGGATGGTACGTCTCGATGTTACATTTATACTCTACTCTATGCAAGGAACATATGTGTGATGTACGATGAACCATAAAACGACGTAGAGGTTTGCTGTACTGTCTGGATGTTGGACCGCCCTTGACAGGGGATCCCTAATGTAATGAATACTGCAACAGTGAAGAGAAGGATGTCTACTGCTATGGTAAGATTTTACATAACTGTACTATCTTCAGGACGAGTACTATCACATCAAAATGAACAGGCTGTCCAAAAGATACCTTCACTTCTGGCTGGGAGCTAGTCATTACCAGTTCAGAGCACTGCCTTTTGGTCTCACCCTAGACCTCAGGATGTTCACCAAATGCATGACAGTGGTATCGGCTCACTTGAGACTGCTGGGATTCCGAGTGTCTCCATATCTGGTTGACTGATTCCTGACTGCCCCTACCAGGCAGTGACTTCTACAAGCAAAGGATTACTTGCTCCAGATGTGCATTCATTTGGGAATCGCAGTCAATTACAACAAATATCACCTTTCACCTATGCAGAGTCTGGAGTTCTTCGGTGCTCGTCTGGACAGTCAGTCAGATAGCCTCTCATCCATCTGTACTCAAATACAGACACTGAGGTCCCAAGTCAAGAAGGTGATTCAAAGTTCTTCTGTTCTGGTTTGATCTTACAAGCCCTGGGATCCATGGCAGCGGCTATCATCCTTGTTCCTCTAGCCAGGTTTCACATGCAAATTCTTCAGTGGGCACTTTCAGTTTAGTGGTCCATTCTTCAACATCTGTTAACTCTTCCAGTCAAGATCACACAAGTGTGTAAAATATATTTTCTTTGGTGGATTCATTCAGAAGAGCACTCTGAAGGATGTCCATTTGTTCTCCCCCTGCCCATGGCCACAGTGACTACAGACGCCTTCTAAATGGGTGGAGAGGCACTATTTGGGAAGGAGAATCCAAGGTATGTATGTGGTCCCCCGAAGAGGCTAAAAACACACATCAGTGTCCTGGAAATGAGAGCAGTCTTCCTAGCATTTCAGGCCTTTCAGGATGTTCTCCCAATTGCTATTCAGATGGACAACATGTCCGTGGTCTGGTATATCAGCCAACAGGGAGGAACCAGCTCTTAACCACTTTTTCAAGAAGCAATGAGAATGTGGCAATGGGCTATCTCTTCTGGTCGCTTTCTAATGGGAAAATCTATCATGTTTGCTGACAAACTGAGCAGGTCCATTCTCATACCTCACGAGTGGTCTCTCATTGTCAAAGTGACGGAGAGGATTTTCCGTCAGTGGGGCCCAGCCATTTTGCAATCTATTTGCCTCTTCCCTCAACCACAAATGTAGCAGGTTCTTTGCCCTGATCCCTCTGACAGCAGAGTCACCAAAAGAGATGTTCTAGTCCACAATTGGCCCTCTGGTCTCCTTTATGCTTAGCCACCATTACCTCTGATTCCCAAATTTTTACAGAAAACTTTCCAGTTGAAGAGCAGAGTTATCCTCATTGCATCCTTCTGACCTCATCAGATTTGGTTTCCCATCCTGTGGCCTCAACTCCTGCATCCACCCTGGGTACTGGATCCCACTCCAGACTTCCTGTCTCACCCTTCAGGTATGACTCATCCAGTCTTAGCAGGACTCAAACTAACGGCATGGTTTCTCCAGTTCCATTGATTGCTAGACAGCCCAGGCTCTCCTTCCTAGTCTGTCTTGTCTTGTCTCAAAAAGCTTCTTCTAGAAGGATTTACAGGAGTAAATGGAAGAGATTTATTTTCTAGGCCTTTAGCAAGGACCTGGATCCTTTTTCAGCACTGGTGCCATCTATCCTTGAATTGTTAGATCAATTTTCAGTGAAGAGGCTAGCTTTTCAACTATTAAAGTCCATTTGGCTGCTATTTCTAACTTCCACATGGACGAAAATAATTCTACCTTAGCCTTTCTCAAACTATGTGAAGCCTTTCTCAAGGGAACCTTTTTGCTTAGACCACTGTTGAAGGATCCTACTCCTCCTCGGGATTTAACTATCATGCTTCAGGCCTTGACACAAACTCCCTTTTCAACCTTCAGCCAAAGCAGAACTTAAATTTTTGTTCTGGAAAACAGTTTTTTTGGTCGCTATCACATCAGCTGAATGAGTATTTGAACTCCTGGCTCTATCTTCTAAGCCTCTTTACCTGGTTTTCTCAAAGACAGAGGGTGTCCTTGCGAACAAATCCATCTTTTCTGAGGTAGCTTCTGACTTCAACATAAACCACGACATTAATCTTAGTTTTCTTTCCTAACCTTTCAAATAAGGAAGAGTATATGCTCCACCTTTTGGATGTGCATAGGCAATTTCGCTTTTATCTTCAGGAAAGCTGACCAGTTGTTTCCTTACCCCTAACAGATTGTGCAAACCGGTATCCAGAATTACATCAGCCAGATGGTTAACTAAATGTATTTCTTTTGTTTATGATAAAGGTTTATCCTTGCCCAAGCCTCCTAGAGCTCATTCCACAAGGTCTATGGCAGTTTCTTCAGCCTTTTGGTCAAGGACTTTTAGATGAGATTTGTGCAGCTACAACTTGGACTAATTCTCACAATTTTATTGCACAATACAAATTAGATTTGATTTCCAGGAACAGAGCAACCTTTGACTCTGCAGTATTCCAGAATATCCTTCCATGAGAGCCTCCCAAGGTTAAAAAGCACCACAATTCACTATGCAAGCTAACCTTGCAGGCCTTACTGCCTGTCCTCTTCTCTCAAACCTTATTGGTTACTCCAGACCTGAAAGATACTTGCCTCTAGATAGCTGTTGTCAGGACAGATTGCTTGTGCCTCAGATTCACATCGAGGATGATCACTACCAATTTACTTCCTTGGTCTTTGGTTTACTTGTTGCACCAAGGGTGCTTGCAGAGTGTCTTGCTTCAGTAGTTACATACTACAAAACCAAGGGCATTGATCACTGTCTGCAACAAGCTCTAAATCTAAGAGTAGGCAAGAAAGCTATACAGTTTAGCCTGGCCTGCTTCCAAAGTCTAAGGCTCTCTGACTTTGCTAAAATCCTAACTGAAAGTCACTAGACAAGCCCTGCTTGTGGGATCTCTCTTGAACAGCATAAACAAGAGAGCTGTCATGCTTTCATAGAAGGTTCTTTTCCTGATCCCATACTTCATTTTACATACCATGATAGAATCAGGTTACAGCAAGTGAATTCATTAAGGTCCATCAGACTACACATGAGGAAACTCCATTGTTGCATAATGAACAGATGGTGTCAGCATGCCCAGTCTCTTCAGTACCCTCTCCCTCTCCTGATCTTATCAAGAATGAGATGGCCTGGTGGATACAAAAAGTGAAGCTTAATCAGCGGGTCACATTTATTTCTTTTAGTCTTGGACACCAAGATAATTATGCCACACTCCTCAGACATTGCCTGGGAGCCCATTCAGGAAAACTAAAGAGCCAAGGGGAATGAGACAAAGCTTAGAAGAAATGTGCATACAGTCAAAATGATGATCAGTAATTTGAGACATTTATTTATTTAACATTTTTTTACTGGGAAAGTCTGACTGTGACAGAGCCCATTTTCAGCAAAGGCTGGCAGAGAAAATCTCCAGAAGCATGTATTTTGAATGTAGTAGGAAACCCATGTGAATGCAGGGAGGTACATGCAGACTCTGCACAGAAGGCACCCCTCCCAAGAATCGAACTGGAGAACCTCTTGCTGTGAGTCGACAACGCTAACTGCTGTACCACTGAAAGCCATGAAAACTTTCACACAGACTTGGCAGTCAGGAATAATCTGTATTTCCTCACAGACAATACCACAGTGATGTGGTACATCAACAAGCAAGTGTGAACTCACTCATCTCTTGGCAGGCTAGCCATGGAGGCATGATACTTAGCCCAGGAATCAGACATGATCCTCAGGCGATCTTCCATCTGTTTTCGGGAGAATAGTCTGGTTAACCATTTGAGCAGAATTGAGGCAGACTTTCATGAATGAATGTTGAATAGGGGATTTTTTTTCTGGGTTTGATCCATAGAACATTGTGAGAAATGGACCTTTCTTGGCTTTCTCAGGAAACAGCTCAGAACTTTTTTTTCTTTTCAATCTGGATTGCGGCCACAGGGGCCTTGAAAACAAATGCCTTCTTAGTAAGCTAGAATAGTTTGTTTCCATGTCTTTTGTCCAATTCTCCTTGTTCCCAAGGTAATTCAGAAAATCAAGAGGGCAGGCCAGAAATGCAGATGCTTCCCCTTACTGAGTAAGGCAAGGACAGTTCTGCTACCGAAGTGTGAACCTCTTGAGCCAGAACAGAGTCATTTACACCCAAAACTAATGACCCTTGGGCTCGGATGATCTAGCTATCATCTTTTTTAGGTAAATGTTTTCCAAGGATATGCTTTCTATCTTAACAGATGCTAACAAGCCAAATACAAGGAAATTATGCCTTACAAAATAGAAAGTATTCTCCATTTGGTGCCAGAGAGAAGGTCCACAAGTACCTGTCTGACTTTTGCAAATTGGGGTTGTCTTATGCTTCATTAAAGGTACACATGTATGCAGTCTCAGCCTTTCTATCTTGACATCTCCCTTTATTCTGTGTTGCCAGTGAAGCAGTCCCTCAAAGGATCTTACATCTGAGTCTACAAGAAGGCAGTCTGTCCACAGAGGTCTCAGTTATGGGCAAGATAACTTAGTTTTACTACCTTTTTGCATTAGCTGGTGCTGCACTTCTTATGCACTTGACCTGGAAAAATGTTTTTAACAGGTATCAGAATTGCTGGCTTTCTCAGGCAAACCATCCTTTCTCATCTTCCACGAGGACAAGTTAACACTCCACACCAATGCTACCTGCATGCCCGAAATGTGACAGGAGTGTTACTGATCAGGTCGTTAATCCTATTGTGTTCTATACTACCCCAAAGAAAAGATCTTGCACACTCTTGCAACTAAGGTTTTACACTGAAGGGATCAAAGGAAAAGGAAATTAAATATCTTATTCACTGCTCTTGTAAGAGTTGTGAAAGGCCTTTCACTATTTTGAAAGGCCTTTCTCTAAACAGATAATCTCTGTATATCTGACTTACTGCATCTCCTTTTGTTACTCTTTCCATGCTAAATCTTGCAAAATGGCATTTGAAAACGAAGAAAAAGGTAGGCTCTGAACCATGGTACACTGTAGTAGGAAAAATTATTACAAATAGTTACAAATAAAGTAAGCGCTTTCGTTTCGTACAAGATAATACCTGTTCTACTTCAGACAAAAGACAAGACAGTACTGAATAACATCCTTTAAATACATCCTCCCAAGATGCAACCCTAATAATTTGTATCACATGATTAACTAATTTGTTTCACAAAAATACCAAAATACACATAACACTATTGAAGAACATTGAAATAAATGAATAATTATTGTATGGAACTATATCGATATATGAATATGTAATATATGAATATATAAAAACCTAATAAATTATTAAAAATAGTTATATACAATTATGCAACATTTAAAAATGCAACATTAAAAAGATTAAGACAGTAAAAATATATAGTTAATAATAATAAAATCAAAAACAAGTACGTTGGCATATGTATGAATATAAGTATAACAGTGTATAGCTACTAGATGTATATATGATTAATGATTAAGTCCATCCTTACAAATGTGATTGTATCAAAAAATAAGGCATCCAGAAATCTTTATCTAATAAGGCTCCTTAGTTTTAGTGTGCATGCTGTGGAGCACATTTCATTAATACCTGGATACCTGAGTGCATCACATCTTAGCTGCCACAACAGTTCGCATTTTTCCAGTCGTAAGGAGGTTGGGCCACCCCTGATATTTGTGTCAACTCTGTCAAGTACTCTGAATTCAAATATATGCTCTGGTGACTTGATAATATGTTTGGCCAAAGCATTCTCAACTCTTTTATTCTTGATCGCATATAGATGTTCGTACATCCTATCCCCAAGTCTCCTGTCCGGTTTACCTTTATAAAAAAACAGGGCACATTTTACACTGGGCCAAGTGAATAATACCACGGGTATTACAGTTAAACCTACCCGTGCATGAAGATCTCATGTCCTTGATCATGAACGAAAGCCCTGTGCTGACATGTTTACAATAAGGACAAGATTTGCATTTAAACCTGCCTTTGATCCTAGTGTTATCAGTCCTCCTCTGCTCTAAGATTGCTTTTAAGTTTATACCCCCTCTTGAATATAATCTTAGGTCTATTAGGTAAATTGTCCCTTACATTAGCATCTGCTGATATCAAGTCCCACTTCTTATATATTATATGTTTTATTACATATGCTTCATTACAAAATGGAGTAGTGAGTGTAGTTGAAAAATCTGTACGGGTATTATTAGTTGATCTGTTAATGTGAACATTAAGGGATCCAAGGTCATGCACATCATAGAATGAAGAATCATTCAGAATGGCGTTAAAATGCCCCATTGACTTCTTGGATATAACCTCCTTAATAGTACCTTCCAGTAAAGGCTGTGGGTAGCCACATTTGAAAAACATATTTTTAAGGAACTGGCATTCAACTAGGAAATCATTAAAATTGGATATCATTCTGGCAGTCCTGACTAGCTGCACTTTGACCACTGATTTCTTCTGATGGTCAGGGTGAGAGCTAGTATAATGCAGAAAAGAGTTAGAATATATGTTTCTTTTCTGAAAATAGTGGCCACATTGCATTGTCTGATATTATCTTCACTCAAGCTGATATCCAAATAAGAAGTAATGTCTTGCTGAAATTCACTAGTGAATCGTAGAAAGTCCGTGGTGGTATTAATGTAACTCATAAATTCCTTGAAAATAGTTTCATTGCCTTTAAAAATGATAAAAATATCATCAAGATAACGTGTGTAGTGATAAATGTATTCCAAAAAAGGATTGTTCTTGAAAATGTATTCCTTTTCCCAATAAACCATGACTAAGTTGGAGAAGCTAGCTCCACACAGTGATCCCATGGCAACACCCTGGGTCTGCAAATAGTAAGAATTTTCAAATAAGAAGAAATTATTCGTAAGAATCAAGTCAAGAAATTCTTGGATTAAATATAAATCCTCATTACTAATGCCTTTCTGGACTAACAACTGGCTAATCCAGTCTATGTCTAGTTCATGAGGGATCATCATGTATAAGTCCTTAACATCCACAGTTGCAAAGTTGTAATCCCCGATGTATCCCAATCCATTAATATTTGCCAAGAAAGACCATGAGTCCTTACATATTGCGGTTCGTTTATCAAAAACTTTAAGTATGTTGTCCACAAATTTGGCCATGGGGTAAGTAATAGAATTACGACCATTGACGATTGGGCATAAGGGAGGGTTATATAAATCCTTAAGTATCTTGGATGTTCCAAATATGATTGGAATTTGTGGTGCAGGGACCGTTAAATAATTATACATCTCCAAAGTAATGCGTGTTTCTAGGAATAAATCATTTAAAAATATTCTGATTTTTTTATAAGCCCCATTAAGCTAATTTAAAGACACCAGTTTGTAGCTGTCAGTTTCCAACATACATTGCATTTTCATTCTATAGGAATCAGTCAAAAATCACTATACCACCAGGTTTACCTGGTTGTGAAATCCTTAAACCACTAGTAGTTAAGTTAGTTATTAGCATTCTTTCATCAACATTCAAGTTATTATAGCTAGTTGTACTCAACATTCAAGTTATTATAGCTAGTTGTACTCAAAGCAGATTTAAACAGCTTAATATTCCGTAAGTCAAATTCACAAATCTGTTCAAAAGCTGCTAGAGTAGAAGTTGTCAGGATTGAATGTACTATACAACATGAAATTCATTATTATAATTAACATTATTAGCACCCAAAAGAAGCTTTAAATTCAACTTTCTAACGAAAAGTTTCAAGTCTGTAATACTACTAGGTAAATCCAAACTCCTGGAGGGTACAAATGTCATGCCTTTAGCCAAAATGTCTGCTAATTTGGTATATACAGGGAAACGGGAGAAGTTAAAACCTTGAAGTCACCCATCGAATTGGAAATAATATCCAAATGTTTTTCTTCTATGCTCGGTGAAGTATGTGAGTTGTTGCTATAATTTAAAGGAAAAGAAATAGACTCACCAAGAGGAGACAGGTTGCAATCAATTATCTCCGAGCTTGTCATTGGTTTCTTTGATTTCTTTTCCTGTTGTTCTTGTAGTTCGGGTTTGACTGGGCAGAGTTCTGATTCCCATGAAAATTTTGTTCATTTAAACTGTCGTTCCGATGCGGCCCAATGTCATTAGAAGAGTGTGCATCATTGTTTTCTCTTTGGTTCTGTAACCTTTCACTACGTCTAGGTGCTTCAGCCTATAAGCATGGCATTATCTCCTTCCTCAACCGAATTAAAACGTGAAGTGTCATCATCTCTTGAAGTTCCCATGTCACTCGTTCTAAGACTCTGATTGGTTGTACGATCCGTCACTCCCCATTGCTGTGACTCTGGAGGGTGTGGATAAGCAATTCTCCTGCTATACTCATTCTCATCTCTACTGAGTCATGTTTGACAGTCTCATCTAAAACACAGATCCCTTCTTTTAAAGATTTAATTTGTTCATTGTAATTCTTGATAAAGCAGTCCATAAGTTGGATGCCTTGCTGATTAAACAACTGGATAAGTTCCATATGAAACGGGGAATCAGGGATTAACCCCGTTGGATAGCACGAAGTCCTCAAGCCTTTCGGCACAGTACCTCTAGTAGTACATTCACGGAAGTATAACACTTACAGTTGTAGCTTTTTCAGCTTAAATGACTGTACATCCAAGTTCTTCAAGTTGGTGTTAATATTAAGTGGTGAATTGGAAACAGTGTTAATAACTGGATTAGTTGTGCTAAAGTTAAAATTAGGCATGGGCTGCAGCCATCTATGTAAGCTGTCTGTAACATCAGAATTAAAAGCATTGTTAGAATTCAAAACTGGCAAAGCAGGTCCTTGTGAAACAGATGTAAGTTTAGTTACATTACCATTCTGGTTCAGGTTTTCGAAAGTAGTTGGTTCATTCAAGTGTTGAGATGTATTCCATACGTTGGAATTCTCCTCTCAGTGCCTAGGGTTGGAGGAAGCTGCAGAACCAGAGATAGCAGAGGCTGTAGGGGAGGGCAAACGATAAACCATGGTTTTGGAAGAGGTAGCTGGATTGTTCGAATTGTTCACTACCATGTTGGCCAAATCATCCACTTTTCAAAGTGCATATATCAAACCGGTTAAAGCACCAATATCCTGAGAAGTATTCATCTCCATGGACTCTACTGGGAACAAGGAGGGAATGCTAAGCCCAAGGTCAGTAGCCATACTAAAAACAAACTGTAAAATAGGTGAAACAGGAAACAAACTGGAAAAAGAACAAAAAAGGCTCTGAACCAAGGTACACTCTAGTAGAAAAATTTATTACAGGTAAAGTTACAAATAAAGTAAGCTCTTTTGTACAGGATAATATCTGTACTTCTTCAGACAAAAGACATGACAGTACTGAATAACATCCTTTAAATGCATCCTCCCAAGATGCAACCCTAATAATTTGTATCACGTGATTAATTAATTAGTTTCACAAAAGTACCAAAATACACAAAACACTATTGAACATTGAAATACATGAATAATTTTATATGGAACTATATGAATATATGAATATGTGAATATATAACTAAAAAACCTAATAAATTGTTAAACATAGTTATATACAATTATGCTACATTTAAAAATGCAACATTAAAAAGATTGACAGTAAAAATATATAGTTAATAATAATACTATAAAATCAAAAACAAGTACATTGGCAGATGTATGAATATAAGTATAACAGTGTATAGTTACTAGATGTATATATGATTAATTCCATCCTTACAAATGTGATTGTATCAAAAAATAAGGCATCCAGAAATCTTTATCTAATAAGGCTCCTTAGTTTTAGTGTGCATGCTATGGAGCACATTTCATTAATACCTGAATGCATCACATCTTAGCTGCCACAACAGTTCGCATTTTTCCAGTCGTAAGAAGGTAGGGCCACCCATGATATTTGTGTCAACTCTTATCAATTACTCTGAATTCAAATATATGTTTTGGTGACTTGATAATATGCTTGGCCAAAGCATTCTCAACTCTCTTATTCTTGATAGCATATAGATGTTTTTACATCCTATCCCTAAGTCTCCTGTCCGATTCACCTATATAAAAAACAGGGCATATTTTACACTGGGCCAAGTAAGTAATACTGCGGTTATTACAGTTAAAACCTACCTGTGCATGAAAATCTCATGTCCTTGATCATGAACGAATGCCCTGTGCTGACTGTTTACAATAAGGACAAGATTTGCATGTCAGCACAGGGCTTTCATTCATGATCAAGGACATGAGATTTTCATTGAGTAATTGATAGAGTTGAGACAAATATCAGGGGTGGCCCAACCTCCTTACGATTGGAAAAATGTGAACTGTTGTGGAAGCTTAGATGTGATGCATTCAGGTATCCAGGTATTAATGAAATGTGCTCCATAGCATGCATACTAAAACTAAGGAGCCTTATTAGATAAAGATTTCCGGATGCCTTATTTTTTGATACAATTACATTTGTAAGGATGGAATTGATCATTAATCATATATACATCTAGTAGCTATATACTGTTATACTTATATTCATACATCTGCCAACATACTTGTTTTTGATTTTATATTATTATTAACTATATATTTTTACTGTCTTAATCTTTTTAATGTTGCATTTTTAAATGTTGCATAATTGTATATAAATATTTTTAATAATTATGT
Source organism: Protopterus annectens (assembly GCF_019279795.1). Taxonomy (NCBI): domain Eukaryota; kingdom Metazoa; phylum Chordata; order Ceratodontiformes; family Protopteridae; genus Protopterus; species Protopterus annectens. The sequence goes on along the minus strand of NC_056748.1, from coordinate 283,115,590 downwards.
TTTAGTTATGTATTCATATATTCACATATTCATATAGTGATACAGTTCCATATAATTCATTTATTTCAATGTTCTTCAATAGTGTTTTTGTATTTTGGTACTTTTGTGAAACTAGTTAATTAACCGTGGGATACAAATTATTAGGGTTACATCTTGGGACGATGTATTTAAAGGATGATGTTCATCGTGTTACCCTGTTGCAGTCATCACACTTGGGTTATCCTGTCGTCAGGCGGTCCCGCAGTCGGCCGGATTTCCAAAGTCTTGGTCTGATGTCAGTTGCTGTCGCCTCCTCCCTGATGTCAGAGCGCCAGGGGTACATATATTGCAACAGACGCCCTTTTCCCCAGTCTTTCTTGCCGCGCGGTGCCCGAAGCAGAAGCAGTTCGCAAGTGCCGGTCGGCCGACTCCTGAGATTGTCAAATTCGAATTTCAGACCGAAGTCTTCTATAAAGCTAAGTACCCCGTTGGGGAAACTTTTCTTGCCTCAGACTGATGTCAGAAAAAGTTAACAATTGTATTTCTTGTGGGAAGCAAATACCTCATAGGGATTTTCATTCTTATTGCATACCTTGCCTAGGCCCTGATCACGACGTCACTTCCTGTCGTTTTTGTGCTAGATTTAATAAGCGTACTATTAAAAGACGATTTGATTTCGCATGACACTATTTTGGTAGAAAATTTAACTATAACATGCCGTCAGAGCTACCGACTACCGGCGTGCACAAAAAGCTCAGGGACAAGGACCGACAGCCAAGACCTACACCCGATTCCGAGGCCTCGGTTGATCCGGTCTCTGGTTATCAGTGAGGCTCCGACTCAGCCCCTGACTACCGCAGTTCTGGTACCCGAGACCGATATGGATATTTTAACGGAATGTACTAGGCCGACGCAGCCTTTTACTTCAGGCCCTTCCGACGATTTACCTTCTAAGGACGTCGGTGCTTCTGAAACGCCATCGGTTTCTGAGGGCATTTTCAGACCGTCTACTCTCAGTCAAAACGTTTTCTAAGTCTAAGACTCCTTCTAAAGCTAAAAAGACTACACTTCAGTCTCCTGTTCAAGGCCCTAGGCCTAAGAAACAGATGCTCAAAATGGCTGAAGATTTGATTTCTCTTATCAGGGGTTCACAGCCTCCTGGCAAAAGGCCTAGACAAGAGGAAGATTCTGCTTCTTCAGAACAACTTTCTATTTCTTCGGATTCCTCTGAAGACCAAGACTATCCCTACTCTTCTTATGAAGATTCGGATGCTGAGGACTCTATTCCCTCAGCTTCGCCTCCTGAAGACTACTCTTTTGGGGAAACTTTACACACTATGAGGGAACATTTTCACTGGGAAGGTAAGGATTACTCTGATTCCAAGAAAAGGCTCAGAGAGTTTCTTTTGCTCCCCCAACACAGACCTCTAGCCATCCCACCTGTTTTGGACATTGTGGATGATGTCTATTTAGAATCCAATTTCAACCTAGACTCTCTTCCTCCTGCTCCAGCTAAGCCTGACAGATAGTACAGAGTACCTGATTCCCACAAATTTCTTTACAAAAGCCCAGTAGCTGACCCAGAGACTATCTCCCAGGGTCCCAAGGGGGCTAAGGCTTCCATGGCTAAAAACCCAGTACCTTCTGAGAGGGACTCAAGAGCACTAGACAGGTGGGGGAAAAAGGTTTACACCTCAGCCACATTAGCTATGAGAGCACTAAATTGTCAATTTCATATGCTCAAGTATCAGCAGTTTCTAATCTCTCAGTTAAAACAAAAGATAACCTCCCTCCCTCAACAATCTGAATTGAAAGAAGTACAGGATTTGTTGCACGCCACCGAGCAGGTGGGCAAACATACCTTACAATGTGGGTTTGATTCTTTGGAGGCCTCCTGCAGAGCAGCTATCACTGGATCAGTTATACGTAGGCATGCCTGGTTAAAGGAACAAAGTCTACCTGATCATGTTAAAGCAAAACTACTGGATGCACCCTTACAGCAGGATGTTCTTTTTGGAGTTAAAGCAGAAGAAGTTTTAAAGAAAATGGAAGATAAGGCAAAATCAATGCAGACAGTCAAAGATTTCCTACAAGTACAACCCCCTCACTTCAGCAGAAACTGGCCAACAAAAAATTGGTCCTTTCCAGCCACTGACAGACCTCAGAGGGGTAAATACAGGCACCCAAGGGGCAGAGGACAACCACAAGCCCAGTATAAACCTCGCCAATGGGGCACTCCAACCCAGAAAGGAGGAGAAGACAGGTCTCAACCTACCAAAAGGCAAACCCAATGACTTGCACCTCAACTGGCCAAACAAAGCTCTTTTGTCAGCCCCCTTGGGGGGAAAACTAACACTTTTTGCAGACAACTGGCACATGGTCACAAAGGACAAATGGGTCCTAAACATAATTTTACGAGGATACAGATTCCACTTTCACACCTTGCCAATGAAAAGAGGAATGCCAAACCTGCCACTAAATCAAAGGGCAGAGGCTCAAAAACAAATTATAGCTCTCATGGCCATGAGAGCCATTCAACAGGTACCGACTCAAGAGCAAGGCCAAGGATTTTACTCAAGGCTCTTTCTAGTACCCAGAAAGGACAATGCTTGGAGACCAATTCTGGACCTTTCAATTCTAAACACAAGTCCCAAAATTCAGGATGCTAACTCTACAGCAGCTACTTCCCATGTTGGGCAAGGAAGCATGGCTGGTAACGTTGGACCTCAAGGAGGCATACCTGCATGTCCCTATCAAACAAAGTTGCAGAAGGTACCTCCGTTTCATTGCAGGTTCAACCCACTACAAATTCTCTGCACTGCCCTTTGGCTTATCTACTGCACCCAGAGTATTCACAAAATGCTTGGCACCAGTAATTGCATACTGCAGACAAAGAGGAATTCAAATATATCCATACCTGGACGACTGCCTCATCCAAGCAGAAAGAAAAGACATTCTCTTACATCATCTGGCTTTTGTGAAGCATCTACTAAATTGTTTGGGGTACACAGTAAACAAAAAGAAGTCAAAACTAGTACCCTCACAAAAAATGACATTCCTGGGTGCCAGCTTGGACACAACTGCCCAGAAGGCTTATCTTACACCAGACAAGCAACTACAACTGACTCAATATTTCAAGACAATGGCAACAAAGACCCAATTAACTGCAAGAAAAAATCTGCAGACTTTGGGCTTCATGGCATCTTGCATTCTGATAATACCATTTGCAAAACTGCATATGAGGAAATTACAATGGTACCTAAAAAGTGTATGGTCTCAACACAGCCACAACTTGGACAGTGATATCTCTCATTCCCTGCCTTCAACAGGAATTTCTGTGGTGGGCACAGGCATGTCACCTCAACAACGGTCAGCCTTTCACCTTGCCCCCAACCAGGCAAACTATCACAACAGATGCTTCAGACTATGCCTGGGGGGCACACATGGCAGGGCAATGCATTCAAGGCCTATGGACTGCAGAACAAAGAAAGCTGCACATAAATCAAAAAGAGATGCTAGCTGTACAGAAAGCTCTGACAGCCTTCAAGGATCTACTTCATCCAGGACAACTGGCAATAAAGACGGACAACACCACAGTAATGTGGTACATAAACAAACAAGGGGGCACACATTCCTACCCTCTTTGAAGGCAAGCAATGATCTTATGGAACACAGCTCTGGCTTACCAAGTCCAGTTACAAGCTCAATTCCTGCCAGGACAGAAAAACACATTGGCAGACTACCTAAGCAGAAACATCAAGGATCCCCACGAGTGGAAGCTAGACCCACAAATATTTACAATGATAACTCAAAAATGGGGCCTACCAAATATAGACCTGTTTGCCAGTCCTCAAAACTACCAACTGACAAAATTTTGTACAAGGACATTCCACCATCAAGCTTGGAAAGTAGACGCTCTCTCCTTCAGTTGGAAAAACCTGACAGCATATGCCTTTCCTCCATTACCTCTTCTCACAAAGGTTCTTTTGAAGGTCAAAAAGGAGAAACCTCGACTGATTCTCATAGCCCCAGACTGGCCACGCCAGCACTGGTACCCGCTACTGAAGAATATGGCTCACAGCCCACCATGGATATTGCCTCATTTGCTCACGCAGCAAAACAAACAAATTCTACACAACCAGCTAAAAACCTTAAACCTGGCTGCATGGCAAATCTTCTAAACATCTAACCAGCCCCTCTATCACAAGCAGTTCTGGATGTTATAATGGAAGCCAGGAGGCCAAGCACCAGGAAGGCTTACTCGGACAAATGGAAAATGTTTTCTGCCTGGAACCAAGCTAAAGGACAAGACACAACTCAGCCTCATATGCCTCACATTCTGCAGTACTTAGCAGAGATGTTGCACAAAGGACTTTCCTTCTCCTCAATTAAAATCCATGCTTCAGCTATTTCAGCTCACTACGACACGAATCCACCTTTATTTTCACATCCTCTTCTAAAGCAGTTCCTCAGAGGGGCAAAAAACATTAGACCACCTAGAAGAGCTCCTACACCAACATGGGACCTCAACATTGTTCTGGAGAAACTAATGTTACCTCCCTTTGAACCAGCTTTCTCTGCAGACCTTCACTTCCTCTCTTGGAAGACTGCCCTGCTCCTGGCAATAACTTCTGCTAGGAGAGTCTCAGAATTACAGGCACCAATGGCAGTGGAACCTTTCCTCATTTTCCATCAAGACAGTTTCTCTACCAACTAATCCTTCATTCATGCCTAAGGTGGTTTCCAGTGTAGCTTTAAATCAAACCATCCATCTACCCACTTTCTTTCCCAATCCACAGAACAAAGTTGAGAGACTCTTACATTCCTTGGACATTCACAGGCAGCTTCGTTACTACTTGGATAAAACTAAGGCTTTCAGAAAAACTGACCAGCTCTTTGTATCCTATGCTACAGCTTCTCAAGGGAGGGCTATATCCAAACAAACCATTTCTAAATGGATAGGCCATTGCATACGGTTCTGTTATACCCATCATGGGAAACCAGTTCCTCCTACCATTAGATCCCACTCTACCAGGGCAACAGCTACCTCTACAGCCTTTCTCAGAGGGGTTCCTACCAAGGAAATTTTAGAAGCTGCAACTTGGAGTTCAGTACACACCTTCACCAAACACTATCACTTACCTCTTTATTCTAAGTCCAGGGCGGGCTTTGCTACTGCAGTTCTGCAGGGCCTCATTGCCTCCACTAACCCTCTATGATTCCTCCACCCTACCTTAGCTTTGGGACTCAACCCAAGTGTGATGACTGCAGCAGGGTAACACGATGAACATAGTACAGTTTTGTACCTACCATAAATGTAGATTTTCGAGTGTTCACCCTGCTGCGGTCCAGGTTACCCTCCATCCAACCCCTCTGATCTTCTGGCTAAATCTCTGCTATGCCTTACTGATGTATTTGCTTATAGTTGTAGGGATTTTCTGTTTGTACAGTGTTCACACCATTTGCTACTAATTTTGAGCACCTTTTTGTGGGCACCTGACATCTGGGGCAAGAAAAACTGAAGAAAATGGCGTCGGTTGCAGTATATGTACCCCTGGCGCTCTGACATCAGGGAGGAGGCGACAGCAACTGACGTCAGACCAAGACTTTGGAAATCTGGCCGACTGCGGGACCGACTGACGACAGGATAACCTACGTGTGATGACAGCAGCAGGGTGAACACTCGAACATCTACATTTATGGTAGGTACAAAACTGTACTTTATTCAGTACTGTCTTGTCTTTTGTCTGAGGTACAGGTATTATCCTGTATGAAAGTGCTTACTTTATTTGTAACTTTATTTGTAATAAATCTTTCTACTAGAGTGCACCTTGGTTCAGAGCCTACTTTTTTGTTCTTTTTTCAGTTTGTTTCCTGTTTCACTTATTATATAAAATGGCATTTGAGAGACCACGCCCCCACTTCCTTCTTTGGGGGGATCAGCAGCAAGGCCATCATGGAAGCAGCTACCTGATCATCTGTCGACAAACTGTACAAGCATTATAATGGAGATATACCTCTAGAGGCAGGGCTGGATTTCCCATGGTCATACTACAAGGACTGCTACAAGCTACTTCTCTCTTGGGCCAGCAGTCTGCTTATAAAAAAGTTTACTAAAAGGCTACAAGGCCTAAACAACATGCCGTACATGGACCATCTCAAAGCCCTGCCACCGTACTCTGTATCCTGTGGATTCAGTTCAGAATCTCAAAATTCCAGCATCGAATGTTATATGATCGAGACCATATGATCAGTGTTTTGGAATATCAAAATTCCAAAATAAAAAAAAAAATGTAAATGTTTCTGCAGGAGGGCAAGCCCCCTTGCACCCCCTACTCCCCCGCTACTTAAATATACCAACTCTGAGATCACATTACAGCGACGACAAGGGAAATCCTCCATTCTGTGCTGTATGCAGATCTCCGTTCAGAATTTCGAAATTCTGAAAGTTCAGTCATGGGCTCGACCATATGAATTTCAAGATTTCAAGATTTTGATATTCTGAAGGGAACCCATGTATCCTACAGACTGCTAACAGGTCATCTGTGCCTGCCATAAAAGGCATCCTCCGACCCATTATGGATGGATTTACTGCACATCAGCAAGTCAAATGGCATCAGAATTACTCAGTCTAGAGATCTAAACCTCTTCAGCAACATCAACAAAATAGTGTGTAGGGACAAGTATATTTCGCAGAGAACTGCTGCTGTGGATCAAATTACTCATGCACATAAAACAGAGTTCATCACTGTTCATTTTCAAGCACAACTTGATCTATGGATGGAAAACAAAAATTAATCCCAAGATTGCCCCCGTACCACTAATGGATAGATGCGTCTCCTAAATGCTTTATCCCATGCATAGGTCTTCTCAAATTTGTGGTATGATCCTTGTTATTCTCATTAGGGATAATGTATAAATGTGAAGTTGTTCAATCTCGCTGTTTGTTCTTACACGTGGGTTTGGAGCTGATCCATCGGCTCCGAGTCGGCCACTTTCCAACCTCTAGATTTCTTAGAAGCTCGAGACATAGTCCCTATCCCATGATGCTCTGCTGCCAAACCCCATATCTAGTTTGCCGTTGCAACGGATCACACGATCTTCAGAAGAAGCTTGGGCCAGTATCTTTTTTGTTATATATTTGGTGGTTTAGAGTAGGTATCTCTAAGCTGGTATTTTGTTTTTTAGTTCGGAGCAGTTTGCTCCTAGGCCTTTAGCCTTCTTGATATATTCTACTTGACAAGGCTCTGTCAAATTTAATAAACTATCCCCTTATATTCTGTATTGAGCGTTTGTTTTTCTTTATTGTATCCATTTCTATAGTTATTGAAGTTTAGGGATCTGAACTTCTAAGCTGTTTTTGTGGTGTTACTGGACAATTTTTCATAATGTCAGAGAAGCAAAAATCTGGGTTTAAAAAGTGTGACTGTGGACAAAAGATGTCCATCACGGGTAATCGTAGTTCTTGTGTGTATTGTTTAGGTCCACTACATTTACAGGAGGATTGCTCTATCTGCCATTCTTTTAGTGGCAGGGTGTTGTTAGAGTGGAGAAGGAAATTGGGAAATAGAGAACTGTTGAAATCGGACTTCCAGGATATATTGGATAAGACTGACTAGACCTCCAAGTTCTCAAAGGGGTCGAAGTCGTCTAAGGTGTCTTCGGTGCACAAGTCTTCGGCTCTGAGCACCTCTGGCAACACTCGGTTGCCGGCTCCACAGACTTTGGAGCCATGCACCGAGATCTTAGCTCGGAGCCAAGTCATTGTGTTGGAATCAGTGTCGGAGGTTTTGAAGTCTCCGATCCTTAAGTCAGTGGCTTCTTCGGCCCGTTCTTCTGGTGCCCTTTCTGACATCGATGTGGACCGAGTGGTACAGAGACTTTTGGTGAACCCGGCCCTGGCCAAATTGCTTGCAGCTTCGACCCAGTTGGCTTCGAAGCCTACAACCCCTCCTTCCATGAGTTCTGCTCCTCCTCAGAGGCCAGTTGAGCCTTCGGAGCCGGAAAGAGAGGATCTGATAGTGGTGTAACCCTCGGAGCCGAGGCCTGTTCCAGTGCTCTCGGCTCCTTCGACCTTGACTTCTTCGGTTCCGATCAAAGAGTCTCTGAGCCGACACACTCTCACTGGTTCCGAGGGGGTGGGGTCGAACCGACGCTTCAGTTCTGACTCTCCCTCTCGGGGCTTCGGCGCAGATGAGCTCTGTTCCTTCCTCAGGTTTGGAGCCCGTGGTCTTGGCCCCTGGGAGGCTGCCATCGTCTTCGGAACCAGCGGACTCCTCGGGTCGGGAAACCGGTGCCTTCGATGCCATGAGGAAGGTCATGTGTGCTAAGACCCTGACTTCTTCAGATGTTCTTCAAGGATGCATCTGCAGTCATCACATATGGGTTGTCCTGCCTCAGGCAGCCCTTCGGTCGGCCGGATTCCAAAGTCTGGGTCTGGCCTCGGCTGATGTCGCACTTTCCCCGACGTCAGAGCGTCTGGGGTATAAAAACATCAGCCAACGCCATTTTCCTCAGTCTTTCTTGCCGCGTGGTGCCCGAAGCAGAAGCAGTTCGCAAGTGCCGGTCAGCCAGCTCCTGTGATTCAGCTACTGAAGACTTCGAAAAAGCCAAGTACCCCGTTGGGGACTCTTTCTTGCCTCAGCCGATGTCAGATAAAGTTAATAATTGTTTAACTTGTGGGAAACAAATACCTCATAAGGATTTCCACTCTTACTGCCTTCCCTGCCTAGGCCCAGACCACGACGTCTCGGCCTGTTCAGCCTGTGCTTCCTTCAACCGACGAACTCTTAGACGTTGGTTGGAGTTTGCAGAGGAATTCTTTGGGGCTAGTTTTGCTTACAAGATGCCGTCGGAGACTCCGACTTCGCATTTAGTTAAGAAACGGAAAGACAAGGACCGACACACGCGGGCCGCGGTTTCGGCTGAAACCACAGTCAGGCCTACCGCGAGTGTCTCAGTCTCGGCTGAAACCGAGTCCTTGGTACTTCCGATTACCGAAACCGCACAACCGACTACCTCGGCCCCGGAGGCCCCGGCCGAGTCGGTTATTGAATTACTTACTGAAACTGGTGTCCAGGAACCTTCCGACACCATTCCTTTAGACAAGTCTACTCCTGCACGTGGTGCAGCCAGACCTCCTGCATCCATGTCCATTAAGGCTTTCTCTAGGGCTAAAGCTGCTAAACTTACTAAAGCTTTGCCTCCCAAGGTTACCTCTCAGAGACCTTCTACTGACTCACAGATTCTTAGCTTAGCAGAGGATCTTATCTCCTTAATTAGAGGTTCTCAACCTCATCCGGACAGGGGCTCTCAACCACCTCCAGACAAAAGGCCCAGGGTTGAGCCCTCTGACCCCCACTCCTCAGATGAGTCCACTGATGGCTCTACTCTGTCAGACCACCAGGAGGAGGCTTATTCGGCCTACGAGGATTCTGATGCTGAAGAATCTATTCCCTCTGCCTCCCCTCCTGAAGAGTTTTCCTTTGGAGAGACATTACACTCTATGAGAGAACATTTTCAGTGGCAGGGTCAGGAATTCTCTGATTCTAGAAAGAAATTAAGGACCTTTTTACATTTACCTCAGCATAGGCCTTTAGCTATATCTCCGGTTTTGAATGTCATTGATGATGTGTACTCTGCTAGTACAGCCCCTGACTCTCTCCCTCCGGCTCCTGCCAAACCTGATAGGTAGTACAGGGTCCCAGACTCACATCTACACCTGTACAAGGCCCACTCTGCTGATCCAGAAACTATTTCCAAGGGCCCAAAAGGGGTTGCAGCTGCCACTGCTAGAAATCCTCTACCCTCTGAAAGGGAGTCCAGAGCTTTAGAGAGATGGGGTAAGAAAGTGTATACTTCTGCAACTCTTTCCATGAGGGCATTAAATTGTCAGTTTTGAGTATTTGTTAGATGAATTGCATAAGAAACTGTCTTCTTCTGAACCCCTTGATCGCAAATCCCTTCAGGATCTGGTACATAACTCCCAGCAGGTTAGTAACCATTTCTTGCAGTGTGGTTATGATGCATTGGAAGCTTCATGTAGGTCAGCTATGACAGGTGCAGTTATACGTAGGCATGCCTGGCTGAAGGAACAATCTCTGCCAGACCATGTTAAAGCTAAGCTTTTGGATGCTCCTATGGAAAAGCAAAAATTATTTGGTTCCATGGCTCAAGATGTCTTAAAGTAATTTGAAGAAAAGGCAAAATCTGTGCAAACAGTCAAAGACTTTCTGCAAGTCCAACCACCGAGATTCAGCAGAAATTGGCCTACTAAGAATTGGTCCTTTCCGGACTCAGACAGATCTCAGAGAGGCAGGAATAGGTGTGCCAGAGGTAGAGGGCAAGCTAGAGGCTCCTACAGAGGCCGTCAATGGCAGCCTCCCAACCAGAGAGGTAGTGCAGGAACTACAACTGCTACACCAGGACAGACTCAATTACTTTGTTTTGACTCCGCCGACCAGGGCTCAATTAGAAGCACCTTTGGGCGGAAAGCTTTCTTTATTTTCAAAAAAATTGGCACAGCATCACAAGGGACACATGGACACTGCAAATAATAGACAAAGGATACAGGTTCCATTTCCACACATTGCCAAAAAGAAAAGGCATGCCAGACCTGCTACCAAATCAGAGGGCAGAGGCTTTGAAACAAATTTCCAACTTAATACAAATGAAAGCTATAGAAAAGGTACCTCTTTCAGAACAAGGCCAAGGATTTTACTCCAGATTATTCCTTGTTCCAAGAAAAGAAAAACAATGGAGGCCTATTCTCGACTTGTCCGCGCTGAATACTTACCTTATTGTGCCAAAATTCAAAATGCTGATTCTATAGCAACTCCTTCCCATGCTGGGCAAGGGGTCTTGGCTGGTGACTCTAGACCTCAAGGAGGCATACCTGCATGTCCCTATCAGACAAAGTTGCAGAAGACACCTCAGATTTCTTGCAGGGTCAGAGCATTATCAATTCTCAGCATTGCCTTTGGCTTATCTACTGTGCCCAGAGTATTCACGAAATGCCTGGCATCAGTAATTGCACACTGCAGACTTCAGGGGATTCAAATTTACCCATATCTGGACGACTGCCTTATACAAGCGGACAGCAAGCAAACTTTGTTAAAGGACTTGGATTATGCCATCCACCTACTGCAGGCCTTGGGATATACAGTCAACATCCACAAATCAAGACTTGTTCCATCCCAAAGAATAACTTTTCTGGGTGCAGATCTAGACACAACCACCCAAATGGCCTTTCTCACAGAAGAAAAACAAAAACAACTACCGGATTACTTCAAGAATCTGACAAGACAAACTCAGCTAACTGCAAGGAAAATCCTGCAGGCCCTGGGTTACATGGCATCTTGCATTCTTCTGATTCCACAAGCAAGGCTGCATATGAGAAAATTACAATGGTACCTAAGGAGTTTATGGACTCAACACAGTCAACAGTCACAGCTTAGAAGCTTTGATCCCACTCATTCCATGCCTTCAAAAGGAATTTCTGTGGTGGGCTCAAGCCTGCCAGTCGAACAGCGGGTTGCCCTTCAGCAAGCCAAGAGCCAGCCAAACCATCACTACGGACGCTTCAGACCAAGGTTGGGGAGCACACATGGAGGGCAGATGTATCCAAGGGCTATGGTCACAAAGAGAGCTGTGCATGCACATAAACCAAAAGGAAATGCTGGCAGTGATACACGCAATCGAGGCCTTCAAACTTTTTCTTCATCAAGGCCACCTACTCATAAGGACAGACAACACCACAGTTATGTGGTACATAAACCAGCAAGGAGGCACCCATTCCTACCCTCTTTGCAGACTGGCAATGAATCTATGGGAACTTTCCTTGAAACTCAATATACAGCTGCAGTCCCAGTTCGTGCCAGGGAAAGACAATATACTGGCAGACAGCTTAAGCAGAAATACCATGGATGCACACGAATGGATGCTGCACCCAGACATCTTCATACTCATAACACAATCATGGGGAAGGCCGGAAATAGATCTGTTCGCCTCCCCCCACAATCATCAACTGAAGAAATTCTGCTCAAGGACATACCACCCACAAGCATGGAAAGTGGACGCTCTCTCTTTCAGCTGGAAAGCTCTAACAGTGTATGCTTTTCCACCACTCCCATTAATGACCAAGGTCTTACTGAAGATCAGGACAGAGCAGCCCAGAGTGATTCTGATAGCGCCAAACTGGCCAAGACAGCACTGGTACCCACTGTTAAAGAGCATGTCACAGACGAAACCGTGGCCTCTCCCCCTATGGCCACTTCTACTGACGCAGCACAATTTCAAGACTCTGCATTCCAACCTTAAAACCTTGCAGCTAACTGCCTGGAGAATACCATGACTCCTCCTCAGGATAAGCTATCCCAGAGAGTGAAGGATATTATTATGGAAGCTCGCCAGCCTTCCATAAGGAAGGCATATTCAGCAAAATGGAAAAGATTTCACACTTGGAACACAACAAAGGGCCTAGATGTGACAGTGATGAACATGGCACATATACTGGAATATTGGCAGAATTGTTTCACAACGGCCTGTCTTACTCTTCCATTAAGATACATGCCTCAGCAATTTCAGCAGAATACAATGTTAATCCACCTGTCTTCTCTCATCCTCTCCTGAGACAGTTTCTAAGAGGAATCAAAAACATCAATCCTCCAAGGAAACCACCTCTACCTACTTGGGACCTTAACTTCGTGTTGGAAAAACTAACACTTTCTCCCTTTGAACCAGCAGCATCGGCAGATCTACAGTTTCTGTCTTGGAAAACTGCCTTCCTTCTGGCCATAACCTCAGCAAGAAGAGTATCTGAATTACAAGCTCTAATGGCAGTACAGCCATTTCTTATCTTTCATCAGGACAGAGTTTCTTTGAGAACCAATCCTACATTTATGCCAAAGGTGGTATCCAGGCTATCTTTGAACCAAGCTATTCACTTGCCTACATTCTTCTCACAACCACAAAATAAAGGGGAGAAACTTCTGCACACCCTGGACATACACAGACAGTTGCGCTACTACTTGGACAGAACTAAAAGTTACAGAAAGACTGACCAGCTGTTTGTAGCATATGCTGCTGGGGCACAAGGAAAAGCAATTTCCAAACAGACAATTTCAAAATGGATAGGAAATTGGATTTGTTTTTGTTACTCCTTTCATGGAAAAACTGTGCCAGCTAACATTAGACCTCATTCCACGAGAGCCACAGCCACCACCACAGCCTTCCTAAGAGGGGTGGCTACCAAGGACATTTTAGAAGCTGCTACATGGAGCTCCGTGCATACATTTGCCAAGCATTCCAATTTACCTTTATACTCCGGATCGAGAGCAGGCTTTGCTACGGCAGTCCTGCAGGGTATCTTAGCTACACCATCCTTTACTTAGTACCTCCACCCCCAGATTGGCTGTGGTATTCTACCCATATGTGATGACTGCAGATGCATCCTTGAAGGACATAGTACAGTTTTGTACCTACCATAAATGTAGATGTCCGATAGGTATGCATCTGCAGTCAGGTTTACCCTCCCTCCTTCCCCTCTGTGGTATACTTCTTGGGTACTTACCCCTCTTATAGCTAGCTGGGGGGATCTATTATGGTGTATTTGTTTTTTATAGTACTGTGCATGTTTTCTATTTGTTTTTGCAATGCATATCTCCAAATTTTAGCCTTCCTTAGAGGGCACCTGGCATCTGGGGCAAGAAAAACTGAGGAAAATGGCGTCGGCTGATGCTTTTATACCCCAGACGCTCTGACGTCGGGGAAAGTGCGACATCAGCCGAGGACAGACCCAGACGTTGGAATTCGGCCGACCGAAGGGCTGCCTGAGGCAGGACAACCCATATGTGATGACTGCAGATGCATACCTATTGGACATCTACATTTATGGTAGGTACAAAACTGTACTTTCCTTCTTCTTCCTCCCCTAAAGGGCCGTGCTCTATCTCTACACCACAGGTTCCCACTAAGCGTCGAGACCCAGAGCCTCAGGTAATCCCATTAGGTGACTCCTGCTTGACTGAGACTTCACCAGATGCCCCCACTGATAAAGTCCCCAGGAAAAGACTGTGTAAGAGGAGGCATTTAGATTCCCCCCAGGAATTTTTAACATCATACACCAACTTGGAGGAATCAGAAGGGTCCCCATGGCTTCCTCTAAGGATGTCTCTTTTGCAGACATCCTTGAAATACTAAGGCAGAGGAGTAACTGGCAGTCCCTTACCACTACTGAGGATGAGTCGGTGCTCCTGAAGGCCTTTGGGTCTCAGCCCTCCACCTCCTGGGTTACTCCGCCTTTTAATGAATTAATGGACTTGATCGCTCGAAAGGCGTGGGAGTCTCCTGATTCTATGGAACCGGTCCCTTGGAGGCCCAACAAATTTATCACCTGCCCTCAGGATAAGTCCTTTCTCACAAAAGAGGTTCCCATTGATGCCATGGTGGTGGCGGCAGCCACCAAGAAAGAGATGTCAGACACCTCTTCCTCTGTCCATCCTCCTAATAGAGATTCCAGGACAATGGACAGATATGGGAAACGCATCTTTAGTTCTGCGACATTTGCAATGAGATCACTTAACCCATTTTACCCGTCTTCAACGAGATCTCCTAAAAGAGCTTGGAGATACGCTACAGGGCAACACAGGTGATGCTGTCTCCCAGAAAGTGACAGCACAGCTTAACACCCTTAATTCCATTGTAAATCGTCCGTGAGGCTCATTTCTTATGCAGCCGAGGGATCGAGCTGGGCAGCGGGTTCAGCGATAGCTCTGCGGAGACAATCTTGGATGCACTTATGCTCCTTTGCGGAAGCCTTCAAGTCTTCCTTTGTGAATACCCCATTTGATGGCTCTTCCTTGTTTGGACCCAAAGTCAAGGAGACACTAGGTGTGAGCAGGAAGGAAAGACTCTATCTGCTGTAAGAGTCCATTTTTCCACCCCAGTAGACCATACCCCAAAGGGCAGAGAGGTGGAAAAATGTGGTTCCGAAAGTCCCTAGGAGCTTTCCAGAACACACGTAGTGAAACCCCCTCCAGGAGCAGAGGAGGGGGTTATAATGGTAGACGCCACCCAGGCGGCAGAGGGGGTCTGCAGAACCAGGGTGACAGAGCAGTTCCCTGGCAAACCCTATTTGTGCTCCTGAGTGGAGGCCCGACTGTCCTACTCTGGAGGCAGTCGGGGGTTGCTTAGCTTTATACCCAGACGCCTGGCAAGGAATTACATCAGATTCCTGGGTAAAAAGCATAATCACCAGAGGCTACCTCATTCCCTTTTCAGAATTCCCTTCCATTCGGACAAGAATCCCAGACGTTCCACTCAGTCTGCAGAGGCTAGCAGCCATAGAAATTCAGAGGCTGCTGGAAAAAGAGTCATCCAGCCAGTCCCGGTGGACCAAATAGGATCCGGAACTTACTCCAGGTTCTTTTTAGTTCCAAAGAAAACAGGGGACTGAAGGCCCATCTTAGACTTCAGCAATCTTAACTCCTTTGTCAAAAAGGAAAAGTTCTGTATGATCACGCTTCAATCGATAATCCCGTTTCTCGAAACGGGCGATTGGATGTGCTCGATAGATCTCAAGGATGTGTACTACCACATAAAAATGGCCAGGCCATCCAGAGATCACTTTTGTTGATGCAAAAGAAAGTCCCTGCATTCCAAGTTCTGAAGCTGTTAGGCACCATGGTAGCGACTCTTATAGCGGTTCCTCTGGGGCGCATGCACATGAGGATAACTCCAATAGTTACTCTTCACACAGTGGTCTTAACTTCCAATGTCACACGAGATTCTGCTGACAAATACTTGCAAAAAGGACCTCCTTTAGTGGTTGAACAGCCACCAAGTTACTGTAGGTCATCCGTTTGTACCCCCCCCCCACAGCCACAGTGACCACGGATGCTTCCCTGATAGGGTGGGGGAGGGGGGCTGTGTCAGGGAAGAACTGTCCAAGGTACTTGGTCAGAGATGGAATCCAGTTTGCACATCAATGTCTTTGAGTTGAGAGCGATGTTCCTAGCGTTGCAATACTTTCACGACTCTCTACCTCAAGAGACGATTGCAATACAGACAGACAACATGTCGGTAGACTGGTACATCAACAAGCAAGGGGGAACCAGATCTTACCCCTTATGGCAAGAGGCCCTGAGAATTTGGCAGTGGGCTGTATCCACCAGGTGCTTCCTGATAGCAACGCACATGCCGGGGTCATCCAACGTGATAGCGGACAAATTGAGCAGAGCCATTCTATTGCCTCACGAGTGGTCCCTCAAAGAACGAGTGGCGGAAAGGATATTCCGCAAATGCGGCCAGCCTTGCTGCGACCTTTTTGCATCCCTGATGAATGCCAAATGCAGAAGCTACTTTGCCCTATACTCTTCATCAGGGGACATCCCAAGGGACACACTCGTACACGATTGGCCCTCGGGTCTCCTATATGCCTTTCCTCCATCCCTGCTGATCCCCAAAGTTTTACATAAAGCCAAAAGCCTGGGAAGGAGTGTTATTCTGATGGCCCCGTTTTGGCCTCTGCATATATGGTTCCCCTTCCTTCAACAATACTAAGTGGAAGAACCTTGGGTTCTGGACCCAGTGCCAGACCTTCTGACTCATTCGTCGGGAGTTCTTCACCTCTCTCTTGTATCCCTCAAACTGACAGCTTGGCTACTCCACTTCCCAACCTAGCCAGGTCTCATGATTTGTTTCCCGCGGTTCAGCATATTCTGGTTTCCTCACATAAAGTCTCCACCAGGAAACTATATAACAGTAAATGGAAACTGCAACCAGGAACCAAGCAAAGCTGCCACCAACTAAGAATAAAAAATGAGGAACAGTAGACACCTGCAGAGATGGCTCGTACACGAGAGAGTAAAATTCAATCCTTTATTCCACAGTGGTACAGTTTAGCGCTTTCAACTGGAGGGACCCAGTCTTCTTCAGAACTACTTAAAAAATGCACACATCCTGATATATATAGTCAAAGTGAGTCAATCAATGAAAAAGTCCGCCAAAACTTTTAAAGATGTACATCTCACTTAACAAACTTGTTCAAAATCACAAAATGGGATATGTGTATATGACATATGTATAAACAAACATATATGAACAGTAAAAAATATATATACAATATAAAAATATATATATATGTACCGACTTGAATAACTCAGAAAAGTTAGTGCGTGACAGTTGTGTAGGTAAACAGTATATAAAATTATTATAAATATCTATCTAATCTAAAATGAAGGATTTCACAATAACAAGTATGCTACAATATTCTGTAACAGGTGGATTAAAAAGAAAAGGTCCAAGTTCACTAACAATAGCAAATGCAGTACAATTCTGACCTATATATAATGTAAAACATAAAAGTGTACAAAAGTGTAATATAAATGTAAGTGGACCAAGACTTACTGGGAAAGTACCAAAAAAGGTTTGATGCTAATGAATTCGTTCAGTCCGGGGGGTCTGGTGGCATCTAATGTAATCTGCCACCTGCTCTCCAATGCAGCTAACTGCATCTTCCAGTTACCTCCAAATAATGAACTCTTTATTTGGTCTATAATGGCAAAACTAAATTGATGCTCTCCCCCATGCTCATTAATGTGTCTGTATAGAGCATTTTTGGTATCTTTTTTCTGAATACGATAAAAATGTTCATAAATACGTTTTTTTAAAAATCTTTCAGTTTTGCCAATATAGTACGCGGGGCAGGATATGCAAGAGGCCAAATAGATCACCTGACAAGTGTTGCAATTCCCTGTTCTGGTCTTGATACAAGTGTGATTAATGTCTTCAAGTCGAATGTATCTGTCCTCATTGATATGGCTACACTGTTTACATCTTCCACATTTCCTAGTACCTTTGTATATATCTAATTTATCAATGTTGTTACTAGCCTTCTCCAAAATTCTTTTGAGATTTGTACCTGTCTTGTATACAAATTTGGGTAGGGGTCCCACAATTTGGTCCAAATTGGAGGCTGTAATGATATCCCAGTGTTGGCACAGGATGTCCTGGATGAAATTAGTATATGGGGTGTATGTCAATATGCATGCCCGACCAAACAATTTGTGTTCATTACCTTCGCCTTTCAAACTAACTACATAATTACCCAATAATGGTGTTTTTTTTTTCCCCATTCCTTCTGTACATAACATGTAACATATTTGAGCATGTTTTCCGGATATCCACGATTAAGAAATAAATTTTTAATGACATCAAGTTCTAACCTCATAACAGATTCAGTCGATGACATCCTGGCCGCACGAATACACTGCCCCTTAACTATATTTTTGAAAATGTGTGGTGGATGGTTACTGGAAAAATATAGATAATCATTGGAAAAAGTTGGCTTCCGATAGATCTTAGAAGTGAAGCCATTATAATCCAGTCCAACCAAAACATCCAAATAGGGAATGATTACTACACTGGTATTGTGAGTGAATTTTAAGAATTGGGAAGAATTATTAAGAAATGACATAAATTCTTGCAGTCTCTCTGTGGGTGCCTGCCATAAGATAAAGATATCGTCCAAATATCTTGCATAAAATGTTATGTCAATGTAGAAATTACTTTTGAATAGTACTTCTTCCTCCCATTCCAACATCACAAGGTTTGCAAAAATGGGAGCACAAGATGCTTCCATAGCAACCCCCTTGATTTGTCTGAAAAACTCTCCTTGAAATACAATGTAATTGTGCTCCAGCACCAATCCCATCATATCACATAATAAGGAGACCTTATCCCAACTTAATCCAGAATACTTCCTCAAGCTATTTGAAAAATATTCCAGACCAACATCTTTAGGTATACTTGAGAATAGATCCACTACATCTATAGTTAAGAGGGTAAGATCAGTTTTCCAGTTATCTTTAGTTAACTTCCCCAAAAAACTCCAAGAATCTTTCATAATATGTGGGATGGCCCCATAGATGTGCTTGAGCTGATTGTCTATCCATCTACCAACATTAAATATTTTGGACTTAGACCCAGAAATGATGGGTCTAAAAGGAGGTTTGTCTATAGATTTATGTATCTTTGGAATCCCAACAATTTTGGCCAACACCGGGTAGTCATTTTTCAAAAACATATAGGTCTCATTAGTGATCCTATTGTCTATTAAGTATTCTTCAATAGCCAAATCAATACGTCTATGTCCTATATTGATCTGATTTATAGAAATACTTTCATAAGTATCAGTCTGATGTAATATATCATATATACTAGAATTGTAGACATCAGTCTGAAATAAAACTATCCCTCCGCCTTTGTCAGGTTTCATGATACGAACCTCCTTGTTATGTATCACTTTGTTTAAACATTCTCTCTCTAAATGTGTTAGGTTGGTCTGAGGGTCATAATATAAATTATGTTTATTTCTTATGTCCCTGTGTAACCTATAAATGTCCTTGCACACTAGTTTCTCGAAACTGGATATGCTGGGATGAGATGTTGGAACATAGGAACTTTTTTTACACAGTTGGTTATTCTCTGTACTACCCATATTGTCCACTTTGTTGTCATAGAGAATGGCTAAGTTTAATTTACGACAATATAACTTGACTTGTTTGATATTATCAAATAAATCACTACGAACTGTAGGTATAAACTTCATACCTTTGCACATAACACTTATAAATTGTTCATCAACCTCCACGTCAGTGTAATTATAAACATTGAAGCCTTCGTAGCTGGTGAGGGTGCATGGGTAAGTGTGTGTAATCATAGGAATACCCTGCAAGATCTCAACATTGTCTGTAGACTTATCAGACGAAGAAATCAATGTGGGGTGGTCAAACCTATATAGCCTATCCCCTATAACATCACTGACTCTGGTGTGGGGATCATGTGTTATTTTCTGTAGTTGTTCCATTGTCTGTTGGGGTTCCTGGAGAATAATGGTTTGTCCCTCTGAACATTTCCTTCTTTATTGAAACCCCTATGAATAGATCTAGTAGAATTTGTATTTAAACCTTGCTCAATAACTTTTTCCTTGGGCCAAATGTATGCCCTGTTGGTACTATATGACTCTAAATCTCTAGACAACTTCCTGCTTTTTCTATCAAAAATACTGTGTGCCTTGCTATCAGCTAGAAAGAATTGTTTCTTAAACAAATCTTTCCAGGTGTCAAAATCAGCATTACAAGTAATAGTCTCATACATACTTTCCAATTCATCTGCTAGTGAAACCAATTTCTCATGTTGGTATTTAAGTAAAAGTTGCATATAAGCACATCCAAAGTTGTCAAACAGCCCATTGAATTCATTCACCACATCTTGATTGTATGAAATGCCTAATGGCAATTTAAAAAATCTTAAGCCCTTGGGCACAACTTTAATTTTCAAACAATTATTTAAGTAACTCACATCAATTTTGGAATTTTTGTAAGCAGTTAGTCTTTTACCAAAATCAAAAATCATTTCTTTTAGCGAACTATAAACATATTCTTTATTGGTATTATTCTGATGTCCTTTCTTACCAAAATCAAAAGCATCCTGTTTGTCATTCAAAAAATGCTCCATAAGTTCTCTTTCATTAGCAGATTTTGATAATTTGGTAAAATTATGCCTATTCGACTCGGCACAGCCGTGACGAGAAAGTCCTGAAATCCTGATTGGGGCTAGAAATATTATATTGCACAGTACCTTTATTGTCATTGTCTGACTTCTGCTGCTTACTTCCGTAATGCTTACTTAGGTGTGTAACTTTTGGCCTAGCACCAGTACGTTCGGCCTCTCGCCTTGCCCGTATAATACTAAAGTCGAATGTAAAATCCTGGGCTGGGGATAGCCCCAACGGATCAAAAAGATTGCGCTCATCATCCTGGATGGTAAAACGGCAGTGTTCCTTTGGGGAAACATCGGAAGCATCACAAGCATCAGGTAGATCAATTGCGCCATTTGTTGTATGTACTACATCTTCGGTCATCCGGAGCGCTTCAGGGAACCCTCGTTCTGGCGTAGATGGATTTCTCCTAATGCGTGCACGTTCACGTTCGCGTTCAAATGTGTTGTGCGCCGTCTGAATGGTAAACGCCACCTCCCCCTCTCCTTTTAAGGAAGATGAACTTCTATTTACACGAGTAACATCACGAAAAAGTGGTGAATGGAAAGTTTTATCGTTTTTGGTTGCTAAATTAGTAACCAATTCAAATAGTTTCTTCAACTCACTTTGAACAGCTGAGACTTCAGCTCGTAATCCATCAAACTCTTCCCGAGACAATAAAGCACCAGAGGTGTCTTCCTGGTCCAACATGATACTGCAACCAGGAACCAAGCAAAGCTGCCACCAACTAAGAATAAAAAATGAGGAACAGTAGACACCTGCAGAGATGGCTCGTACACGAGAGAGTAAAATTCAATCCTTTATTCCACAGTGGTACAGTTTAGCGCTTTCAACTGGAGGGACCCAGTCTTCTTCAGAACTACTTGTGCTCCCATTTTTGCAAACCTTGTGATGTTGGAATGGGAGGAAGAAGTACTATTCAAAAGTAATTTCTACATTGACATAAAATTTTATGCAAGATATTTGGACGATATCTTTATCTTATGGCAGGCACCCACAGAGAGACTGCAAGAATTTGTCATTTCTTAATAATTCTTCCCAATTCTTAAAATTCACTCACAATACCAGTGTAGTAAACATTCCCTATTTGGATGTTTTGGTTGGACTGGATTATAATGGCTTCACTTCTAAGATCTATCGGAAGCCAACTTTTTCCAATGATTATCTATATTTTTCCAGTAACCATCCACCACACATTTTCAAAAATATAGTTAAGGGGCAGTGTATTCGTGCGGCCAGGATGTCATCGACTGAATCTGTTATGAGGTTAGAACTTGATGTCATTAAAAATTTATTTCTTAATCGTGGATATCCGGAAAACATGCTCAAAGATGTTACATGTTGTGTACAGAAGGAATGGGGAAAAAAATATCCACCATTATTGGGTAATTATGTAGTTAGTTTGAAAGGCGAAGGTAATGAACACAAATTGTTTGGTCGGGCATGCATATTGACATACACCCCATATACTAATTTCATCCAGGACATCCTGTGCCAACACTGGGATATCATTACAGCCTCCAATTTGGACCAAATTGTGGGACCCCTACCCAAATTTGTATACAAGACAGGTACAAATCTCAAAAGAATTTTGGAGAAGGCTAGTAACAACATTGATAAATTAGATATATACAAAGGTACTAGGAAATGTGGAAGATGTAAACAGTGTAGCCATATCAATGAGGACAGATACATTCGACTTGAAGACATTAATCACACTTGTATCAAGACCAGAACAGGGAATTGCAACACTAGTCAGGTGATCTATTTGGCCTCTTGCATATCCTGCCCCGCGTACTATATTGGCAAAACTGAAAGATTTTTAAAAAACGTATTTATGAACATTTTTATCGTATTCAGAAAAAAGATACCAAAAATGCTCTATATACAGACACATTAATGAGCATGGGGGAGAGCATCAATTTCGTTTTGCCATTATAGACCAAATAAAGAGTTCATTATGTGGAGGTAACTGGAAGATGCAGTTAGCTGCATTGGAGAGCAGGTGGCAGATTACATTAGATGCCACCAGACCCCCCGGACTGAACAAATTCATTAGCATCAAACCTTTTTTGGTACTTTCCCAGTAAGTCTTGGTCCACTTACATTTATATTACATTTTTGTACATTTTTGCACATTTTTATGTTTTGCATTATATATAGGTCAGAATTGTACTGCATTTGTTACTGTTAGTGAATTTGGACCTTTTCTTTTTAATCCACCTGTTACAGAATATTGTAGCATACTTGTTATTGTGAAATCCTTCATTTTAGATTAGATAGATATTTATAATAATTTTATATACTGTTTACCTACACAACTGTCACGCACTAACTTTTCTGAGTTATTCAAGTAGGTACACATATATATATATTTTTATATTGTATATATTTTTTACTGTTCATATATGTTTGTTTATACATATGTCATATACACATATCCCATTTTGTGATTTTGAACAAGTTTGTTAAGTGAGATGTACATCTTTAAAAGTTTTGGCGGACTTTTTCATTGATTGACTCACTTTGACTATATATATCAGGATGTGTGCATTTTTTAAGTAGTTCTGAAGAAGACTGGGTCCCTCCAGTTGAAAGCGCTAAACTGTACCACTGTGGAATAAAGGATTGAATTTTACTCTCTCGTGTACGAGCCATCTCTGCAGGTGTATACTGTTCCTCATTTTTTATTCTTAGTAAATGGAAACTATTTGGTCATTGGGCTTCTCAATATGGTATTGATCCCTTTATCGCCCGTATTCATAGCATTCTGGAATTTTATACTTCACTTTTCCATGGTGGTGCGGCAGCCGCTACTATAAGGGTTCAATTGGCTGCCATATCTAACTTCCATGTGGGATGTGGAAGTTCTAGCATTGTCCCACAGATTATGTAAAGTCTTTTTGAAAGGGACTCATCACCTTTGACCCCCTATCAGACATCCAATTACTCCCTGAAATTTAAATTTGGTGCTGTCTCAACTCATGCTTCTCCCTTTTGAGCCCGCAACTTCTTGTCCGTTGAAGTTCCTTTCTTGGAAGATAATTTTCTTAGTGGCCATTACTTCGGCACGTAGTTTCTGAACTTCAAGCACTCTCTGTTAGGCCCCCATATTTGGTCTTTCACCCCAACAGGGTGTCTCTAAGAACAAATCCATCCTTTCTCCCGAAGTTCTGTTCCGAAGCAAACTTGAACCAGTCCACTGAACTTCCCACTTTTTTCAGGCATCATGCCAGTAAATTGGAATACATGTTGCATAAATTTGATGTTCACAGATAATTGAGATTTTATTTGGAGAGAACAAAAGAATTCAGAAAATCAGATCAACTATTTGTTCCCCATGCAGACAATAAGAAGGGCCTTTCGGTATCCAAAGTTACGTTGTCCAAATGGCTTTCTGATTGTATAAAGTTTGCATATTCTTCATCCCATCAACCTTTAGAAAGTGAAGTGAAAGCTCATTCTACCAGGGCTGTTTCTACATCCTTAGCTCACGCAGCTCGTTGACCTTTGGACACCATTTGTGCAGCTGCTACTTGGTCCAAACCTCATACATTTATTACTCATTACAAAGCGGACAGGGCTTCCTTTGGTTCCACCGTTCTCAGGAATGTACTCCCGTGAGCCGTCCAGGATTAGGGTGCTTGGGACGCTACCCACGTGTTAGAACAAATGGCGAGATTGAACAACTTCACGTAAAGAAGTTATGTTCTTACAATAACGTTCCATGTGAGTTGTTCATCTCGCCTTTGTTCTTACACTCCCACCTGCCTTCCCCCTGCATGTTCTGGAAGAACAGGTATGGCTGGTGGTCTGTTTGATCTTATTAGTATCCTCTTATCAACCAGGTTATCTTTTAACTAATTGTAAATAGTTACGTTGTTATATTGGGTTGCTTAGTTGTGTTTCTTGCTGGTTTCAGCAAACTAGATCTGGGGTTTGGCAGCAGAGCATCATGGGATAGGGACTGTGTCTCGAGCTTCTAAGAGATCTAGAGCTTGGAAAGCAGCCGACTCGGAACCGATGGATCAGCTCCGAACCCACGTGTAAGAACAAAGACGAGATGAACAACTCACATGGAACGTTATGGTAAGAACATAACTTCTTGTTATCAACCATGGGGGTGGATAAGGCCAATCTATAACCAAATGGGATAGGTTATTTTGAGTACAAAAAAGGTGAATTGGCTAGTCTTAAAATGGCCCACAAGGGCAGTTAATTTTTTTACTTACCTATGGTGCCTGAGTTCTTGGAATCTTACCAAGTGTTAGCACTTTTGCAGCTGAGCAATGGGATGAAAATAGTCATTAGGAAATTCCTACAATTGTAGTAGATATTCAGTGTTTCATTATTGCAGTAATATTTCCCGCTGTCTAGCCTCTCTTGCTGCAGCCAGCCTGGGGTTGGATTAGGAAATGTCACCTATCTGCTTACCTTTCTTTTGTTTTACCCCTAGAAGTCACCCCATTTTCATATTGATGTAACATCTGGATGAGAAGGTTTGCGGGTCATGTTTGGTTGGGCTGACATTCTTGGAGTGCATATGTACCTTGTTCGGCTTGTGCTCTGGTGACAGCCAAGACATTTGGAGTTGTTATGGTCAAGAAAGAACTAAAGATAATCTGGATGAAAGTCTTTGTTATGGAGAATGGAGTGAAGAGTCCTGGAAATCGGGTTTGATGTCAGGCCTTCTGTAGACGTCCCAGCTGTCACTACCGCAGCAGTGGACATACTTGGAACATCTTCAGTTATGCCAAGTTTCTAACACAGCTGCATTTTCCTCAGAGGAGTGCTGCAGTTGTTTGTACTTCTGAAGAACATCTCCACCCTCAAACCTGTCACTCTGTGGTATTTGAAATTTATGGTTGATAGATTTGCTTGCCACTATTTGAGCTTGCTGGCATGATATTCTGAACTTTCTTGATTTGAAAACAGTTATACTTGTGGCCGTCACCTCTGCCATTAGGATCTTAGAGCTTCAGGCCTTTATGGGTAGGGAACCATACCTAGGATTTTGCAAAAACAGGAAGTCTGTCAGAATGAAGCCTACATTTTCTTTTAAAGATGACTTAGAACTACCATTAAAGCAGTGTATCATTCTGTTGTCTTTGGGGGGGGGGGGGTAGGAGAGATGCTGCTAATGTCCTTCAAGAATGCAACTGCAGTCATAACATATGGGTTGTCCTGCCTCAGGCAGCCCTCGGTCGGCCGGATTCCAAAGTCTGGGTCCGGCGTCGGCTGGTGTCGCCTCCTCTCCGATGTCAGAACGGCTGGAGTATAAAGGCATCGGCCGACGCCATCTTCTTCAGTCTTTCTTGCCGCGCGGTGCCCGAAGCAGAAGCAGATGTTCTTCATCTCACATTGCTGCAGTCCTAACAATTGGGTAGTCCGCTGTCCTCGGTTGGCCCGAATATCAAAGTGTAAGGCTGACGTCGGTCAGGGCGCATTTGACTGACGTCAGTACGTCAGGGTACAAATGCGCATGACCGGCGTCATATCCTCAGTCTTTTTTGCCGCATGGTCCGATGCAGAAGCAGTATTGCAAGTGCCGGTTGGCGTTCTGAGATTTTTCAATTTTGAAGTTTCAGACCGGGTTCAAAGTTGGCTAAGTACCCCGTTGGGGAATATTTTAGTTTTTTCTTGCCTCAGTCATTTACCGGATGTCAGAAAAAGTTAATAATTGCATTTCTTGTGGGAAACAGATACCGCATAAAGATTATCATACTTTGTGTATTCCTTGCTTAGGGCCTGGGCACAACGTTGTTGGCTGTTGCTCTTGTGCTAGATTTAATAAACGCACTATAAAGAGGCGGTTGGATTGTGCGAGGTTAGTCTTTGGGAAGCGGTGTAACTATAAAATGCCATCGGATGCTCCGACGCCCGCTTCTTCAAAGAAGCGCAAGGACAAGGCAGTTAAGCCTAGGGTTGAAGAACCGTCAGTCCCTGACGCCGGTTCTTTAGAGGTGTCGGTGGAGCCGGTGGCTCCACCAGAGGTTTCTTTGTGTTCACAGGGGGAGACCTTGTTATTACAAGATGTGGCCTCTCAAGAAACTAGTCAGGCAGAGGGGGCTTCTCATATTACTATACTCCCCTCCCTTCCTAAGGTGGCTAGGCCCTCTCCTTCTGTTTCCAAGGCTTCCCCCAGGGGCAGGCCAGGTTTAGCTTCAGTTAGTGTTACCCCTAGCTCTTCAGGTACTGTGCCCAAGCAGCATATGCTTAAAATGGCAGAAGATTTGATTACTTTGATTAGGGGTTCTATGCCCCCTCCTCATAAGCGGCCTAGGGTGGAGCCTGAGCTGGGGGGTTTTGAGCAGGCTTCAGATGTTTCAGAGTCTTCGGCTGAAGACTTGCAGGAGTACTCTCCTTATTCTGATGTGGATGATTCTACTCCTTCTGCTACTCCCCCTGAGGATTTTTCTTTTTCAGAAACTCTTCATTCCATGAGGGAGCATTTTAAGTGGGAAGGTCAGGACTTCTCTGATTCCAGAAAAGGCTTAGGGAATTTCTGTTGTTACCCCAGCATAGGCCTTTGGCTATACCTCCTGTTTTGACTGTAGTGGAAGATGTTTTTATGGAAGCTTCTCTTAATCCTGATTCTTTGCCTCCTGCTCCTGTTAAGCCGGATAGGTATTACAGGGTGCCTGAAGCTCATAAGTATCTTTTTAAGAGTCCTAGGGCAGACCCGGAAACTGTTAGCCATGGGCCTAAAGGTGTTAAGGCTTCTGTTGTTAAGAATCCGGTTCCTGCAGACAAGGAGGCTAGGGCCTTGGATAGATGGGGCAAGAAAGTCTATACTTCTTCCACTCTTGCTATGAGGGCTCTGAATTGCCAGTTTCACATGTTGAAATACCAAAATTATCTCCTTTCACAATTGAAATCTAAGGTTGATGCTCTGGCAGTAGGTATTGATTGTAAGGAGTTGCAAGATTTAGTGCACGTTTCTGAACAGGTGGGTAAGCATTCTTTGCAATGTGGTTTTGATGCTGTACCGGCCTCGTCTAGGGTGGCTGCCACTGGGTCAGTTCTTCGCCGGCACGCCTGGCTGAGGGATCAGAATTTGTCTGAACATGTTAAATCAAGGATTTTGGATGCTCCTTTACAATCTGACGTATTGTTTGGTCCTCCTGTTGAGACAGTTTTAAAGAAAATGGAGGACAAAGCTAAGTCTATGCAGACTGTTAAAGATTTTTTGCAAGTCCAGCCTCCAAAGTTTAGTAGAAATTGGCCTACTAAGGGGTGGACGTATCCTTCTTATGATTCCCAGTCTAGGGGTAGATCTAGACGTGGTAAGGGCAGAGCTCAGGGCTCTTTCAGGCCTAGAACAGGAAGTTCTCCTGCACAGGCTTCGGGTGAGGGCAGGGGTCAGTCCTTCGTAAGCAGACCTAATGACCTACCTTTTCAGCTGCCAGAGCCTGCTCGTCTGGCAGCACCTTTGGGGGGACGGTTGGCACTTTTCAAAGAAAATTGGTGTTTAATTACCCAAGACAGATGGGTATTGGATATCATACACCACGGCTACAGGTTTTATTTCCATACCTTGCCTCCTTTCACAGGCATGCCAGACGTTCCTCCTCAACAAAGAATAGAGGCTCACAAGCAGGTTTCTCTGTTGCTCCGACTAGGGGCCATACAGCCGGTCCCTCTGCCAGAAGTGGGCCTAGGATTTTTTTCTCGCCTGTTCCTAGTACCAAAGAAGGGGAACACATGGAGACCAATTTTGGATTTATCTATCCTCAACACTTATCTGGACATTCCCAAGTTCAAAATGTTGACGTTGCAGCAGCTTTTACCTCTGCTGGGCAAAGATCATTGGATGGTAACTTTGGATCTCAAGGAGGCTTACCTTCATGTTCCTATCAGAGTAGGTTGCAGAAAGTATCTGCGTTTTCGAGCTGGGACTTTTCACTATCAGTTCTCTGCATTGCCCTTTGGCTTATCTACTGCGCCCAGAGTGTTCACGAAAATTCTGGCTCCAGTGATAGCTTTCTTCAGACTAAAAGGAATACAGATCTATCCTTATTTGGACGACTGCCTAATTCTGGCTCAAGGAAGAGAAGAGCTCCTTCATCATTTGGAATATGTGATAGCAGTGCTAAGATGCCTAGGGTATTCTGTGAACGAAATAAAGTCCAGTCTAGTACCCTCTCAAGACATGTGCTTTCTGGGTGTGAGACTGAATACAGCATCCCAGATGGCCTTTTTAACCCCAGACAAACAAAAGAGTCTATCCCTTTACTTCCATCACCTATCTCATCAGTCCGGGCTGACTGCAAGGACAGTCCTTCAAGCCTTAGGGTTCATGGCATCTTGTATTCTGGTGCTTCCCAATGCCAAACTGCATATGAGGAAGCTATAATGGTATCTCAAAAATGTATGGACACAGCACTGCCAGGATCTGAACACTGTCATTCAAATAATACCTTGCATTCAAAAGGAATTTTTGTGGTGGGCTCAGGAATGTCACCTACACAAGGGACTCTCTGTGACCCGGCCAGAGGCGAGTCAGATTTTACCGACAGATGCCTCAGACAAAGCTTGGGGAGCTCATCTCAATGGAAAGTGGATACAAAACAAGTGGCCTGTCAGACTACAACATCTACATATCAACATGAAGGAGATGTTAGCAGTCCAGTTTGCATTAATTGCTTTCAAGGAATTACTTCTTCCAGGGCAGGTGTTGATTCTAACAGACAACACAACTGTCATGTGGTACATCAACAAGCAAGGGGGAACGCATTCTTCTCCTCTATGCAGGCAAGCAATGATTTTGTGGGAGACTGCTCTCAGTTTACAGCTCAATCTTCAGGCAAGGTTTCTGCCAGGAGCACAGAACTCCTTAGCAGATGTGTTGAGCAGACGAATTATGGATCCCCACGAGTGGAAATTGGATCCTCATGTATTCCAGCAATTGACAGTGTCATGGGGAACTCCAGACATAGATCTGTTCGCTTCTCCACTAAACCATCAGCTGCCAAAGTTTTGCACACAAAGGTTTCATCCCACAGCTTGGAGAGTGGATGCTCTTTCCTTCAATTGGAGCAATCTTCATGTGTATGCCTTTCCACCTCTGCCTCTCCTCCTAAAGGTACTTCTGAAAGTCAGACAGGACAAGCCAAGGATGATCTTAATAGCTCCGGATTGGCCTCGACAACACTGGTACCCATTACTGAGAAGTCTGGTATGGAAGCCTCCATGGCCTTTGCCTTCGATTCCACACCTGTTGTCACAGGAGGACAGCCATTTGCTAAATGTCAAGCTTCACTCTCTGCACCTCACAGCCTGGCATATTCTGTTTTGAACCATAGTGGGCCTCCACTTCCTCAGCAAGTTTTGAATGTTATCTTGGAAGCTAGGAGGCCTAGTACAAGGAAAGTGTACGCAGACAAATGGAAGAGATTTTTGTTTTGGAGTGCAGCAAAGATTTTGATGTTTCTGAGCCTAATTTGTGTGTGGCTCTTCAATATCTTACTGAGTTACTAGACAAAGGTTTGTCTTTCTCTTCTATTAAAGTTCATGCTGCAGCAATTTCAGCTCACTATGATTGCAACCCACCATTGTTTTCTCATCCTTTGTTCAAGCAATTTCTTGGAGGGGCAAAGAATATAAGACCCCACGAAGAGCTCCTACTCCTGCTTGGGATCTCAATTTTGTGTTGGAGAAACTCACTCTACAACCTTTTGAGCCTGCAGCTACTGCTGAGTTGAAGTATTTATCATGGAAGACTGCTTTTTTGTTGGCCATTACCTCTGCAAGACGGGTTTCTGAATTACAGGCCCTTATGGCAGTTGAGCCTTTCTTGATTTTCCATAAGGATAGGGTATCATTACGTACTAATCCTTCCTTTCTGCCTAAGGTGGTTTCTAGTGTGGCTTTGAACCAAACTATTCATTTGCCTACGTTTTATGCAAATCCCCAAAATAAAGGGGAAAAGATTTTGCACACTTTAGATGTCCACAGGCAGTTGCGTTATTATTTGGACAGAACTAAAGGTTTCCGGCAGTCTCAGCAGTTGTTTGTTTCTTTTGCTTTGAGTTCTCAGGGCAAGCCTGTATCAAAACAAACTATTTCTAAGTGGATTGGGTTTTGCATTGCTTTCTGTTATTCCCATCATGGCAAGGAGATTCCAGCTGGGATTAGGCCTCATTCCACTAGGGCTACTGCCACTTCAACAGCTTTTTTGAGGGGAGTGGCAACCAAGGATATTTTGGAGGCAGCTACTTGGAGTTCTGTACATACTTTCTCTAAGCATTATCACATGCCACTTTACTCTAAGTCTAGGGCTGGTTTTGCCACTGCTGTTTTGCAGGGCATTTTGGCAGCTCCTGCTTCCTTGTAGTTAGCCATCCTCCCTTATCTCTGCTTTGGGATTCTACCCAATTGTTAGGACTGCAGCAATGTGAGATGAAGAACATAGTACAGTTTTGTACCTACCATAAATGTAGATGTTCGAAGATCCACATTGCTGCAGTCCAATTTACCCTCCCTCCTTCCCCTCTGTTGTTAGAGGTGGTTGTGTGGGTTGGGTTGTACATTTTGTGTATATTGTATGTATTGTACTATAGTTAGTGCAAGGGTGGTTGGTTGGTTTTGACCTTTCTTTTTAGGGTCTTCTGACATCTGGGGCAAGAAAAGACTGAGGATATGACGCCGGTCATGCGCATTTGTACCCTGACGTACTGACGTCAGTCAAATGCGCCCTGACCGACGTCAGCCTTATACTTTGATATTCGGGCCGACCGAGGACAGCGGACTACCCAATTGTTAGGACTGCAGCAATGTGGATCTTCGAACATCTACATTTATGGTAGGTACAAAACTGTACTTTCGCAAGTGCCGGTCCGTCAGCTCCTGTGTTTTCAGTTACCGAAGTCATCTAAAAGCTAAGTACCCCGTTGGGGAACATTTTTTCTTGCCTCAGCCGATGTCAGAACAAATTGAGAAAGTTAATAATTGTTTGTCTTGTGATAAACAAATACCTCATAAGGACTTCCATTCTTACTGCCTCCCTTGCCTGGGCCCAGACCACGACATTTCGGCCTGTGCTGCCTGTGCTTGCTTTAATAAGTGCACTCTCAGGCGCTGGGCAGAATTTGCCAAAGACTTTTTCGGCTAATCCTTCGCTTATATCATGCCGTCGGAACAACCGACAACACAAATTTCCAAAAAGCGTAAGGACCGGGACCAACATCCGCGGCCCGCGTCCTCTACCGATATTTCTCCTAAACCCTCCGCGAGTGCTAAGGTCCCTTCGGAAGCAGTAATTCAACCGCTCCAGGCCGACGACACAGCGGTAGCACGTCCTTCGGTCCCGGAGACTACACCGGTGCCGGTTATTGATTTTCCTCCAGAAACCGAAGTTATGGATCTACCCGACACCATTGCCGTGGACAAGGTTACTCCTGCACGTGGGGCAGCTAGGCCTCCTGTATCCATGTCCATCAAGGCCTATGCACGTGCCAAGGCCGCCAGCCAGGCCAAGGCCCATCCTAAACCTACTGCCCAAGCCCCTTCTTCTGATAAGCAGATCATGTCTCTTGCTGCAGACCTCATCTCTCTTATCAAGGGGTCTCAGCCTCACCCAGTCAGAGGTTCTCAGCCGCCTGCAGAGAAAAGGCCTAGAACTGAGCAGGCTGACAACCTCTCTTCAGATGAAGCCTCTGGGGATTCTGAGCATTCTGATACACAAGAAAAATCCTTCCAGGCCTATGAGGACTCTGATGCTGAGGAGTCTATTCCTTCTGCCTCTCCTCCAGAGGATCTTTCATTCGGTGAAGTCCTCCTCTCTATGAGGGAGCATTTTAAGTGGCAGGGTCAGGAATTTTCTGATTCTAGGAAAAGGCTTCGTACCTTCCTCAAGTTACCCCAGCACAGGCCTTTAGCTATCCCTCCAGTTATGGATGTCCTGGATGATGTTTTCTCCGACTCCAGTGCTAACCCTGATTCTCTCCCTCCTGCTCCTGTCAAGCCAGACGGATATTACAGGGTGCCTGACACTCACAAGCATCTCTTTAAGGCCTACTCTGTGGATCTATAAACTATTTCACAGGGCCCCAAAGGAGTGGCTACTTCCTCAGCCAAGAATCCACTACCAGCGGATAGGGAAGCAAGGTCCCTGGAGAGATAGGGTAAAAAAGTTTATACCTCTACCACCCTTGCCATGAGGTCACTTAACTGCCTTTTTCATATGTTTCAGTACCAGGATTATTTACTGGATGACTTACAGAAAAAGCTAGCCTCTCCTGAGTCTATTGATAGAAAGGCATTGCAGGATCTGGTCCATAACATTCAGCAGGTTAGCAATCATTTTCTGCAGTGTGGTTATGATGCATTGGATGCTTCATGTAGGGCAGCTATGACAGGGGCTGTTATACATAGACATGCTTGGTTAAAAGAACAGCCACTGCCAGACCATGTTAAAGTAAAGCTACTTGATTCACCTCTGGAAAAACAAAAGCTTTTTGGTGCTAATGCACAAGATGTGTTGAAGTCCATTGAGGAAAAGGCTAAATCAGTTCAGACAGTCAAAGATTTCCTCCAGGTTCAGCCACCCAGATTCAGCAGGAATTGGCCTTCAAAGAATTGGTCCTTTTCCAGACACTGACAAGTTTCAAAGGGGAAAAAACAGGCGTGCTCGAGGTAGAGGGCAAAACCGAGGCTCTTACAGGGGCCGCCAATGGCAACCACCAAATCAAAATGGTGGCGCAGGCAGTTCAGCTGCACCACAAGGACAATCACAATGACTTGACTTTCATGCCGCCTACCAAAGCTCAAAGAGAAGCACCTTTAGGCGGAAAATTATCCTTATTCTCACACAACTGGCATATCTTAACCAAGGACAACTGGATTCTGGGTTTAATAGACAAAGGTTACAGATTCCACTTCCATACTTTACCAATAAGACAAGGCATGCCAAACCTGCCACATCATCAAAGGGCAGAGGCACTCATTCAAGTTTCAAAGCTGCTAAGCATAAAAGCAATAGAAAAGTTCCCTCCTCAGGAACAAGGCCAGGGATTTTATTCAAGACTGTTCCTTGTTCCAAGAAAAGAAAACAAATGGAGGCCTATACTGGACTTGTCTACTCTAAATACTTTTCTCATTGTGCCAAAGTTCAAAATGCTGACGTTACAGCAACTCCTTCCCATGCTGGGCAAGGGGTCTTGGCTGGTCACTCTGGACCTCAAGGAGGCATACCTGCATGTCCCAGTCAGACACAGTTGCAAAAGATACCTCAGATTTCTTGCAGGGACAGAGCATTATCAATTCTCAGCATTGCCGTTTGGCTTATCTACTGTGCCCAGAGTGTTCACGAAATGCCTGGCATCAGTAGTGGCACACTGCAGACTCCAGGGGATTAAAATATACCCCTACCTGGACGACTGCCTGATAAAATTCAGACAACAAACAAATCTTGATAACAAACTTGGACTATGTCATTCAATTACTACAGGCCTTGGGATATACACAGTCAACATTCAAAAATCAAGACTACTGCCATCCCAACAGATTATCTTCCTGGGAGCCAAACTGGACACAAAAACACAAATGGCCTTCCTCACAGAAGAAAAACAAGAGCAGTTACCAGACTACTTCAAAGGCCTAGCGAAGCTCTCCCAGCTGACTGCAAGGAAAATCCTGCAGGCCCTGGGTTTCATGGCATCTTGCATTCTTCTGATACCTTTGGCAAGGCTTCATATGAGAAAGCTGCAATGGTACTTAAAAAGCTTATGGTCACAACACAGCCAAAGCCTAGAGGACGTAATCCCACTTATTCCATGTCTGCAAAGAGAATTCTTGTGGTGGGCTCAAGCAAGTCAGTTAAACCAAGGCACGTCTTTCAACAAACCTCAAGCAGGTCAAATCATTACAACAGATGCCTCAGATCATGGATGGGGGGCGCACATGGAGGACAGATGCATCCAAGGGCAATGGAACCCAAGGGAAAGGCATCTGCACATAAATCAAAAAGAGATGTTGGCAGTGATACGTGCAATCGAGACTTTCGAAAAATCACTTCAACAAGGATATTTGCTAATAAGGACAGACAACACCACGGTTATGTGGTATATAAACAAGCAGGGAGGCACTCATTCTTATCCCCTCTGCAGGCTTACAATGATTCTCTGGGAAAAATCCCTAAGTCTGAAGATACATCTGCAATCCCAGTTTGTGCCAGGCAAGGACAATATACTGGCGGACAAGCTGAGCAGAAATTTCTTGGATCCACACGAATGGATGCTGCATCCTCACATTTTCTCACAAATAACAAGGACATGGGGAAGACCGGACATAGATCTCTTTGCTTCTCACATGAATCATCACCTGGAAAAGTTCTGTACAAGGACCCACCATCCTCTAGCCTGGAAAACGGATGCTCTCTCCTTCAGCTGGAATTCCCTAACAATTTATGCATTCCCTCCTCTACCACTGCTGACCAAGGTGATACTGAAGATTAAGGCAGAACAACCAACAGGCATTTTGATAGCTCCAGACTGGCCAAGGCAGCACTGGTACCCATTGCTGTTGAGCATAACTCGGACCAAACCGTGGCCTCTGCCCCTATGGCCTCTGCTTCTAACACAACACAATTACAGGTCTGTTCATCAAAACCTGATAA
Source organism: Protopterus annectens (assembly GCF_019279795.1). NCBI lineage: Eukaryota > Metazoa > Chordata > Ceratodontiformes > Protopteridae > Protopterus > Protopterus annectens. The sequence goes on along the minus strand of NC_056748.1, from coordinate 283,080,434 downwards.
CATTGCATCTGACAGCCTGGAGGTTACCATAACTCCTTCCGATATCTCTCTTTCCAAAAAAGTTCAAGAGATCCTACTGGAAGCACGCAGACCTTCCACCATAAAAACCTATTCAGCCAAGTGGAAGAGATTCATCATCTGGAATGCTAACAGGGGTCAGGATAGAACAGTATTGAGTATACCTCAGATATTGGAATACTTGGCAGAAATGTTTCATACTGGTCTCTCATATTCTTCCATAAAGATTCCTGCCTCAGCAATCTCAGCAAAATACAATTGTGATCCTCCTGTGTTTTCGCATCCTTTGCTAAGACAGTTCCTAAGAGGGATAAAGAATATCAAACCTCCCAGGAAACCGCCAGTACCTGCATGGGACCTCAATTTTGTCTTGGAAAAATTAACTCTTCCTCCCTTTGAACCAGCAGCAACTTCAGAATTGCAATTTCTCTCATGGAAAACGGTTTTCCTATTGGCAATCACATCAGCAAGAAGAGTCTCGGAGATACAGGCACTCATGGCAGTACCTCCTTTTCTCATTTTTCATCAGGACAGAGTCTCTCTAAGAACCAATCCTTCATTCATGCCAAAAGTAATTTCCAGGGTATCTCTAAATCAAGCCATTCACCTGCCTACTTTCTTCCCCAGTCCTCAAAACAGGGTGGAAGCACTGCTGCATACTTTGGACATGCACAGGCAACTACGCTACTACTTGGACAGAACTAAGACCACCAGAAAGTCTGACCAACTGCTTGTAGCCTATGCTGCTGGAGTACAAGGAAAAGCAATATCCAAACAAACAATTTCCAAATGGATTGGACACTGCATCAGATTCTGCTATTCTTCTCATGGAAAAAGTGTGCCAGCCAATATTAGGCCACACTCCACCAGAGCTATAGCCACATCCACAGCTTTCTTAAGAGGAGTGGCTACAAAGGACATTCTAGAGGCTGCTACATGGAGCTCCGTGCATACATTTACCAAGCACTACAACCTGCCTTTATACTCCGGATCCCGAGCAGGCTTTGCTTTGGCAGTCCTGCAGGGCATTTTAGCTACACCATCACTTTCTTAGTTCCAACCACCCCCAGCTTGGCTATGGTATTCAACCCATATGTTATGACTGCAGTTGCATTCTTGAAGGACATAGTACAGTTTTGTACCTACCATAAATGTAGATGTCCGATAGATATGCAACTGCAGTCGGATTTTTCCACCCTCCTACCCCTCTGCAACCTTCTTTATGGGTCCACTCCCCCTACTCCTATTAGCTGGGGGTATCTCCTATGGTGTATCTGTTTATTACTGTTGTGCATGTCTGGAATTGTTTATCCATTCACCAAATTTAGCCTTCCTAGGAGGGCACCTGGCATCTGGGGCAAGAAACACTGAAGATGATGGCGTCGGCCGATGCCTTATACTCCAGCCGTTCTGACGTCGGAGAGGAGGCGACACCAGCTGACGCCGGACCCAGACTTTGGAATCTGGCCGACCGAGGGCTGCCTGAGGCAGGACAACCCATATGTTATGACTGCAGTTGCATATCTATCGGACATCTACATTTATGGTAGGTACAAAACTGTACTTTTAGACCCTGATTCTTAGCAATGCAGATGATACTTGGAGGGACTGTGAAATTGTATAGCTGCCAGCTGTACAAATGACAGTAGTGAGAGTCAAGAGAGTCAATATTAAGGGCAACCACCTTCAGGTTTACTTTTTTGTAGACTGATGTGTAACCACGGAGTTATGTCTATACTTGGAAGTTTACCCTCACATAAATGATGTGTAGGAGTTTGTCTTAATTAAAAAAAAAATTTTTATTGCTGAAAGTGTTTTTTCTGATACATTGGTTTGCACTACTGGCACTCATTGAAATTACCATTGGAAAGTCAACATGAATCCACGTGAAGCAGCCACACAAGCATGGGAGGACAGATCATTGGCAGAGAATTAAAAGTTTGCATTTGGATTTCCAGCTGCATATTTTTCCCCACAGAGAGCTATATCAGCCCATTGGCAAATCATGCTGTCAAAATCCACTCCACTGGAATAGTTTCTGCCTCCATCCTTCAGCAATTGTCTCCATTGCAGATGTGTCATCTGTGACCACTTGGTGTTCATTGTACACTTACGCAGTATTATTAACTCACTAATGATTGTGCTTGTGTGATTCTTTCTACTCCTTCAACCCAGTTGACCTGCTGAAGATTCAAGCCAGCAAAAGACTCATTACGGAAGATGTAATTGATGCACTTTTCCATGTTAGTTGACCTGCACATTTGAACTTTTCTTTAGTCAGAAGTACACTACCCTTGTGGAAAGTACCTCTTCATTTATTCTTGGCTGTTCCCTGTCATGTGGGTGGGTGTATGTTTTCCTGTTGTTTAGTGATGCGGGTGCCAAATATTTGTGGACATTTCTTGATTTGTAAGAAGCTGCTGAGTAGTAGCATGAGATTGAACTGGCTAGCGCAGGGGATGAAGGGAGCTTAGGTAGCTGGCATTTTGTATCACAGTGTATTGCTGGTATGTGCAGATGTTCACAAACACTGGATATTACAGATAAAAAAAAAAAGCATCTAAGTTGTGATTGATGGAGAAAATGTACCTAACCAGGGTCCTGTCCTAGCTCAACTGAAGGCTTAGAATGTGCCTGTTATGTTCTTTTCTGGTGCCCCCCCCTCCCCCACGCAAACACTTTACTTTTTTATATGGTATAAAGTAGAGCACTATAGCTATAACAACAAATTAGTATATGGAGTGCATTAATAATTACACTCATCTCTTTATAGTTAGAGGAGAGTGCCACTGCTGAGACAAAACCTCAGTCTAAAGTAGAGATAAGAATGGATGTTAAGTTGTCTATCTCACCTTCATTCTTGCTGGTTGGGTTCGGAGCCGATCCTCGGCTCCGACTCTTCCATCTTCAAAAGCTCGAGAGCTGCTTACTGGCTCGAGGCCCCCCTGTATCCCATGATGCCTGGCGCTAGATACCCAGATCTCGTTTGCCGCTTTTGCTACGAGGTTGCGTTTACTGGCTCAGGACGTATTTTTTCACTTTATTGATATATATTTAGAACTTTTTTGTATATTATTAGTTAGAATATTTAGTGTTCATACATATATGTATTATCTATAGGTATTTGTTAGTATTTAACCCCCCTTGAAAACTCGATTTTCTTCTTAGAGAGTCCCCCCCCTCCCCCACACCCATTTTCCTCTTTAAGGTAAGCCGTTTCAGTTAGAGGCTTATCCTTGTTTCCTTGTTTCTTTTTTTAAGGTAGAAGTATTTTTTCAATAGAAATTGTGGTAGTTGTAGGTCCGTTCAGCTTTTCTTATATTATAAAGTGTGTGTGTGCTGTTAAGGTGTGGTAACTTGTGTGGACTGTGTGTTTTTTCTAGTTACCAACTTCCCTTAGTACTCTTTCTTTGTATTTTGATTTTTTCCTTTACAGGAATGTCTAAAGACACGAAAGTGTCGGGATTCAAGAAGTGTGACTCATGCTGTCAGAAAATGTCACTGACAGATGGTCACACTTCTTGTGTCTATTGCTTGGGTGCCCTACACCTGCAGGACTCTTGTTCGGTGTGTCACGCCTTTAGTCCAAGAGTCCTGCAGGAGCGTAGGAATAAGCTTATCCTTAGGGGTTTGCTTAAACCTGAAGGATCACCGGCCAAGACTCAGTCAGTGAAACCTTCCAAGCCGCCGGCTCCCAGTTCGGAGCCGTCGTCGGGTGTGGCGTCTGCTTCAACTTCGGTTCGGACTGGAACCGAAGTACCTATCTCAAAGCCAACTTCGGCTCCGACTGGAGTTGAAGTACCTATCTCCCATTGTCCCCGACTCTTCTGTCAGAACCGTCAGGGAGTCGAAAACATTCCAGATCACCATCCTTAGAGTCGATTCATTCGGCTCCAGGGTTGCCTTTGTTGCAATCGGAGAGAAGTCATCGATCACACTCTTCTCGGTCATCTAGTCTATCTGACCATGATTTGGAGAGAGTGGTGAGCAGGCTTTTAAAATCGCAGGCCCTGGCTAAACTGCTATCCAGACCCCCTCATCAGGGTTCGGCTCTACCCATATCAGCAGTAGTTCTTCCTTCGACTCACCCCTTGAGCTCGGAGCTGGAGCATGCTGAGGCTGGGATCGTGGGACCATCAGCACCGATACCTCCCCTTTCGGTTCCGTCGTCGGCTCCGATCTCTTCCATGGTGCTGTCCTTGGAAGGATCTGGGTGCTGGGACTCCCTCGTCGGCTCCGAGGGGGTGAGTGGCATCGGACCCTTGTCCGACCCCGTTCTCCCTCTCGGAGCTTCGGCACAGGTGAGTTCGGCTCCTACATCGGCTTCAGAGCCGTCTCTCTTGGTGCCGGGGAGGATTCTGGTCTCTTCGGAGCCTTCTCCGATATCGGGAAGGGTCGCCTTCGAGGTCATGAGTGTGCTGGCATCTGAGTCAGCCTCACAGTCAGCCTCATCGGCTCCTGCCTCTGCCCCTCCTCCAGACCCCAAGCGTGGGGAACAAGCACTCCAGGGCACCCCATTGGGTGTATCTTCCTCTTCCTAGGCCTCCCCCATTCATTCAGAGGAGCCCCCTCGAAAGAGGAAATGCAAGAGGAAGCATGTTGACTCCCCTGAGTCTGTCACTTCAGATACCGACTTGGAGGAGTCGGAAGGGTCCCCGAGATCCCCCTCTGAGGATGTCTCCTTCTCAGACATCCTTGAGATTCTTAGGCAGAGGGAACTGGACTACCCTTAACTCTTCCGAGGATGAGTCGATATTCCTGGACACGTTTGGATCCAGACCCTCCACCTCCTGGGTGTCTCCGCCTTTTTATTCACTGATGTCTGTGGTGGCTCAAAAGGCGTGGTCAGCTTCAGACACAATGGAACCAACTCCCCACAGGCCCACAAAATTTATTACCGCCCCACAAGACAAGCAGTTTCTGACCAAGAGTGTTCCCATTGATGCCATGGTGGTAGCAGCGGCCACAAAAAAGGAGTTGGCTGAAACTTCTTCGTCTGTCCATCCCCCTAATAAGGAATCTAGGAAGATGCACAGATATGGGAAGTGGATGTTTTCCTCAGCGACCTTCTCCATGAGGTCGCTGAACTATTTGTGCCATTTTTCCCGCCTTCAAAGGGATCTCATTAAAGAGCTAGGAGATACCCTTCAAGATCCATCAGCTGCAGGGGCCCAGGCTAAGGTTGCCTCCCAGCTGGCGACTCTTAATTCGGTAGTAAACTCCTCCATGCAGCTCATCTCTTATGCAGCTGATGGCGCGAGTAGGGCCACAGGCATGGCTTTGAGGAGGCACGCTTGGATGCAGTTATGCAACTTTGCGGAACCCTTCAGGGCGTGTTTCACCAACACCCCCTTTGATGGTTCTGCTCTGTTTGGACCACAGGTGAAGGATACCCTTACCAGGTGTGAACAGGAAGGCAAGACTCTCTCTGCTGTGGGAGTCCGTTTTTCCACTCCTTCAAGACTGTATCCCAAGGGTCAGAAGAGTGGGAAGATGTGGTTCCGGAAACCCCAGGGAGCCGTACCTGACACACGTGGAGAGTTCCCCTCCAGGGGAAGAGGAGGGAACAACAATAGACACCACCCTAGGGACAGAGGGGGTCTGCAAAATCAGGGCCAAAGAGAATCTTTCTTTGACAAGCCCTTCCAGCATCCCTGAAGTGCTGCCCGGCTGTCCACCTTCGGAGGCAGTCGGGGGAAGATTTTCACTGTACCCAAAAGCCTGGCAAAGTATAACACAAGACAAATGGGTACTGTCTATCATATCCGAAGGCTACAAAATCCCCTTCCTTCGCACTCCATACATTCCCAAAAAATCCCTTCCAGATGTTCTACCCAATCTAAGGGCTCAAGCAGTTCAAGAAATTTCAAAACTGCTAAGAAAAAGAGCCATCCAGTCAGTCCCAGCAGACCAACAAGGATCCGGAATTTACTCAAGTTCAAAAAAGTCAGGGGACTGGAGACCCATTCTAGATCTCAGCAGACTAAAGAGGTCTGTTCAAAGAACGAAGTTCCGGATGGTCACGCTACAGCCCATTTTACCCTTTCTGGGTCAGGACAATTGGATGTGCTCCATAGATCTTCAGGACGCGTACTACCATATCAAAATGGACAGACACTCCAGAAGATTCCTCCGCTTCTGGCTGGGAGCCAGTCGTTATCAGTTCAGAGCTCTGCCCTTTGGTCTCACCACAGCCCCCAGGGTGTTCACCAGATGTTTGGCAGTAGTTACCGCTCACCTGAGATGGCAAGGATTCCAGGTGTTTCCATATTTTAGATGACTGACTCCTTACTGCAACGCCCAGGCATCACCTGCTGCGAGCCAGAGACTACACCATCCAAACTAGGCATCACAATAGATTTCGAAAAGTCCGTATTGTCGCCTTGTCAATTTATCACCTTTATAGGCCAAACTTACATACAAAGGACATGTCAGCGAGACTTCCAGTAGACAGAGTGTTAGACATTCGATTTCATGTGCAGGTCTTATTAGGATGCAAAAAAATTCAGGCCAGATTCGTCCTAAGAACATTGGGTGTCATGGCAGCGGCTATCATACTAGTTCCCCTTGCACGTTTTCACATGAGGATTCTTCAGTGGATGCTGTTCACACAATGGTCCTTCCAGCAACTCCCAGTGTCTCAGATGGTAATGATCACACAGTCATGCAAAAACAAGCTTGTTTGGTGGATGGTTTCCCCATCATTACACCAGGGTAGACCATTTGTTCTTCCTCCTCCAGTAGCTACGGTGACCACGGATGCCTCCCTGATCGGGTGGAGGGGGCATTTTCAGGGCAGAACAGTCCAAGGCACCTGGCAGCCTCACGAGTACCATCTGCATATCAACGTCTTGGAGATGAGGGCCGTGCTTTTAGTGTTGCAAGCTCTTCAGAACTCTCTTCCCACCGGGACCATTGCAGTTCAGACAGACAATATGTCAGTAGTATGGTACATCAACAAGCAGGGCGGAACCAAGTCCTACCCCTTATGTCGAGAAGCACTCAGACTTTGGCAGTGGGCGATCTCTTCCCAGCGGTTTCTGATAGCAGTGTACATCCCTGGGAAGTCCAGCGTTATAGCAGACAGGCTGAGCAGAGCAATTCTCATGCCTCACGAGTGGTCTCTCAATCAGACTGTGGCGGACAAAATCTTCCGCAAATGGGGTCAGCCTTGCTGCGACCTTTTTGCCACCCCCTTCAACAACAAGTGCAACAATTTCTTCTCTCTCCTCCCTCTTCCCGGACACTTCCCCAGTGACGCTCTAGTTCACGATTGGCCTCAGGGACTTCTTTATGCATTCCCTCCATTTCCCCTGATTCCCAAACTAATACAGAAAGCTACCATATTGGGATGCAAGATGATCCTCATTGCCCCTTACTGGCCTCGACAAATTTGGTTCCCGTTCCTGCATCATCACCTTCTGGAGCAACCCTGGACCCACTTCCAGACCTCCTGATCCATCAATCGGGTGGGCTGCACCAGTCTCTTCAATCTCTCCAGCTCACTGCTTGGTTGCTCCACTTCCGACCTTAGCCAGGCTTCCCAACATCTCCCACTTGGTGCGTGAAATCATCTTGTCCTCGCATAAGTCTACCACTAGAAAAACTTGTGCTAGTAAGTGGAAACGTTTTTTCCTTATTGGCAGAAACCAGGAATATAGATCCCTTTTCAGCTCCTGTCCACCATATCTTAGAATTTCTAGCGGAACCTTTTTGAGCTGGATCCTCTTCTGCCACGATTAGAGTTCAGCTAGCTGCAATTTTGAACTTTCATACGGGCCTAGCTGATACAAGCATCATGTCCCATAAGCTTTGTAAAGCCTTTCTTAAAGGGACCACTCTACTCAGGCCCCCAGTAAGAGATCCTCCGCCTCCGTGGGATCTGAATTTGATTTTAGCTTCCCTGATACTGCCTCCCTTTGAACCTGCAGCTTCTTGTTCTTTGAAGTTTCTTTCTTGGAAAACCCTTCTACTGGTTGCAATTACGTCGGCTAGAAGAGTTTCTGAACTTCAGGCTCTTTGTGTTCGTCCTCCTTATCTAATTTTTCACAATGATAGAGTTTCTCTTCGGACTAACCCTTCCTTTCTTCCAAGGGTTGCTTCTGATAATAATTTGAATCAGTCCATTGACCTACCTGTGTTTTTTCCAAATTATTCCAACAAAGCTGAATACAAATTACATCAGTTGGAAGTTCATAGACAATTACGTTTTTACTTGCATAGAACCAAGCAAATCAGAAAATCAGACCAGTTGTTCCTATCCTATGCTGAGGGTAAACAAGGTATACTGGTGTGGAAAGTAACCTTATCTAGGTGGTTGACATCCATTATTACATTTATATATCAGTTAAGGGATAAAGAGCTACCTGCTAAACCAAAAGGTCACTCCACTAGAGCTCTAGCTACTTCAGTGGTATTTCAGGCAAGATTGCCAATGGAAACTATTTGTGCGGAAGCTACATGGGCCAATCCTCATACCTTCATTTCACATTATAAGCTGGATGTGGCCTCCAGGAGCAGAGCTGATTTTGGTTCCACTGTTCTGAAGAGCCACCCAGGATTGAGGTGCTAGGGACGCTGTCCCAACCAGCAAGAATGAAGGTGAGATAGACAACTTAACATTAAGAAGTTAAGTACCTACCATAACGTTCCATGTTAGTTGTCTTCTTCTCGCGTCCCACCCTCCATCCCCCTATCCTAGTAGACCGAGAAGAGTTCCTTAAGTTTTTTATTACTGGCTGAGTCTTCTCTGGCCATTACTTCTCACTATCAGTCTCTCCAGTAGGTTGATGCACCCTACTACAGTTTACTGTATTGCTGTTATTATAATTGTTATCATTATGTCTGTAGTTAGGTTTACCAAACGAGATCTGGGTATCTAGCGCCAGGCATCATGGGATATAGGGGGGCCTCAAGCCAGTAAGCAGCTCTCGGGCTTTTGAAGATGGCCGAGTCGGAGCAGAGGATCAGCTCCGAACCCAACCAGCAAGAAAGAAGGCGAGAAGAAGACAACTAACATGGAACGTTTTGGTAGGTATATAACTTCTTATTACATATTCTGCCAGTACATTGTAGACAAATACATTGGTCGAATGCTTTAGTCTGACAGTGGCTTATTTCACTAAAATAAGTGCATGGCTGGCTCCATAGCTCAGAAGGATGGCACCCTAAGTCACAACCAGTTTGGGTTCAGTGGCAGCCCTGCTTTTGGAGAAGCCAGTCAGGGAGAAGTAAAGAACCAGTGCTGACTCGCCCAGCTTAGGAAGGTAGTGCTTGCGGTGTCCCTTCATAAGAACATCCCCTGTGGGGAAACCAAGTGGTGTTAGATACGTTGCATACACCCTTAAATGTTAATGAGCTAGCTACAGTGATTTGCTTGTTTTGTACTACACAGAAGTTCCAGAAAATTCAGTTTGTGGTAGATCTCGGTGAGTTTACATTGTATGTAATCTTTGCGCCTGTGAGTGTATATCATGGTTTTATAACAATGCTTGGTCTTACAAATTGATGAAAAGTCTTTCAAAATGGAAGACATACCTCAGAAGTGAAAGAATATATTAGCCTTCCAGAATCTCTCCGTTTGAGACTACAGAAGTATAATTCTTGGTGGAAATGCATCACAGCTTCAACTAACAGGATTCTTTTCATTACAAAGGATCTTGACTGAAAACTGGAAGGTTTGGTTCCTGAAATGTATTTATTCTCAACTGCAAGTGAATTGGCTGAGAAATCTGAAGTTTAGTGAGCAACACTTTGCATGTTGTTGAGGAAAGAGCCATAAAGCTGTTTTGACCCTCTTATCTTCTTTTATGAAGCAAAAGGGAAAAAGCAATACTTAGGAGACTAATTCTGTAAATATTGAAAGTCCATAAAGAATTTGCTAAGTACTAGACATTTATCAAGAGAAAAATGTCCTAAAGAGTCTGTAGATACGTATGTGACTGAACTGTTAGGAGCCAAAGGTTGTAGTTTTGTGAACTGCATGTTTCTATAGCAAGCAGTATGAGTAATTTGTGGTGTATGAACTACAGAAGAGGAAGGCTTTTAGGAAAAGGCTTCATCAAAAGCTGCAGATGTGTACTGAGAAAATTAAGTTGTTCGCTGACTTAAAAAAAATTAATAAGTGTGTGGTAAAATAAAATGCGTCTCTCAAAACAATGAGACAAAATTGAGCAATCAAGGCAGGCTGCATTACTAAAGTCAAATTTGTTAAACGAGCATTCGAGACAGCCACTCCTCAATGAGGCACACCACAGTGTGCTTTAAGAATGAACGTATCCAAAGAAGCGTGTTCAACAAAATTGCATGTCAGTTAAAAATAGCAAATGAACTGCTTAGTGGTACTTGAGAGAGAAAAAAAAAAACAACAAATGAAAAGACTTGATACTGTGTAGAATGAAAATACATCAATAACTCTTAGATTGGAACTTCCTGTTTCCCAGTCCTATTAGGTACATTACAGCAGCTGAAGAGATGCATGTTGTTAAGCAAAAGCATCAGATCTGATGTCCTTTTCATTCTTCTTCATTGCTGGGTCTCTTATCCAACTCTGCCGAATTTCGAAGACTTATGATCAGTGTCTGAAGGTCCTCCCTCTCCCATAATTCATCATGCCTTCTCTAACCCCTCTGATCTCATTTGCCACCAGTCGCATCCAGACGTGGTCCTGAGTTTCGGCTTCAGATAAGTACTTTTTGGTATTCAAAATAAATTAATTTTCTCTAATTTCTATCTCCTTGTACTGTTATTTACTGTTTATTATAGTTTGTGCTTGTTCTCCTCCCCTCCTTATTCTGTTTTTTTCCACAGGTATTAGGGAGCTGCCCTTCCACCTTTGTGCTTCCCTTCTGTGTCTTTGGCACCTTCTTCACTTTCGCTCTTAAAAAAAAAAAGCCTGCCTCTGGAACGGGCCCATCTATGTCCTTAGGGTGACTCCCCCGCCAGATGAATTCATAGATTTTAGTTTCCTGCTGGGCTTGGAAAGAGCATGACACAATCAAAACCGATCCCAAAATGTCAGGATAGGTTCCTTATTCCCCCTTCTTACTGTTTACATTGCGTACGTCTTTGCAACAACAACAAACTGAAGAACCAAACCAGCAAATGGAGCAAGCAGGCATGAAGTAGAAATACACAACTTTAATAGTTCAAAAAACAAATGTTGAACAATATTCCACAAGTTAAGCGCTTTCTTCCCCAACTGCAAGGGACTTTATCAGAACAAATGAATTTGTCTACATTGCAGCAAAGGAATTCCAGTTGATGCCATTGTTGTGTCAGTAGCCACCAAGAAGGAGCTAGCCGAACAAAGCTCCACTGTCCATCCCCCAAACAAGGAGTCTCGGACATTGGACAGATATGAAAAGCATATTTATGCCTCAGTTACCTTCACACTGAGGTCATTAAATTTTTTTGGCACATGTTTGCAGAGAAACCCGGTCAAAGAACTTACCAACTCCCTTGCAGAGAGCTTGTCAGAGGGGGACCTCAATAAGGTTTTCCCTCAGTTGGCGGCTGTATCTTGCCTTGCTAATTCCTCGATAAGGTTTATCTCGCATACTTCAGAAGGCACCTCAAGAGCAGCAGGCATAGCCATTAGGAGACATGCCTGGATGAGGCTTTGTGATTTTGCGGAACCCTTCAAGCCATCTTTAATTAATGCCCTGTTTGACACTTCATCCTTATTAGGACCATCTGTGTAGGAAAAGCTTACCCACAGCAAGCAAGAAGAAAAGACCTTGTCTGCAGTGGGGATCACATTTTCTTTTCTTCAGAGGACCTTCTCAAGGAAATCAGCGAGGTGGGAAGAAAACTTGGTTCAGAAAAGCTCAAGGTCCTTTTCAGGATCTGTGTGGGGTACTTCCTCCAGATGCAAAGGGAGAGGTTTCATTGGTGGGCGCTGCCCCAGAGGCAGGGGGGGGGGTCTGCAAAATCAGGGCTTCAGGGAGCCTTTTCCTGATCAGCCCTGCCAGTGCTTCTGAAGTGCTGTCTGACTGTCTGTCCCTGGAGGCAGACAGCGGTCATCTATACCTGCACCTGGAGGCCTGGACAAACATAACAACCAACGCCTGGGTACTAAAGATAATATCCAAAGGTTACTATATTCCTCCTTGAGACACTTGGAGATGAAGAGGAAAAGGGAAACTCCTTGATGTGCCACCCAGTCAGAGGGAGTATGCCACTCAAGAAGTTCAAAAACTTCTAGAAAAAGAGTCATACAAAAGATCCAAATCGAACAAATAAGATACAGAACTTATTCTTGTTTCTTTTTGGTGCCAAAGAAAACAGGGGACCCAAGACTGATCCTGGATCTCAGCAATCTAATCCAATATATCAGGAACTCAAAGTTCCGAATGGTTATTGTCCAGTCCATTCTGCCACTTCTGTGTAAGGATGATTGGATGTGCTTCATAGATCTCCAGGATGCGTATTGTCAAATCAGAATGAACAAACTCCAGTAGACACACTTTCAGCTGGGAGCCATTTATTACCAATTCAAAGCATTGCCCTTTAGACTCACCACAGCCTCTCAGGTGTTTACCAAATGTATGGCAGTTGTCGCAGGTCACCTGAGGCTAAAATGATTCCAATTGTTTCCATATTTAGATGATTGGCTTTTTACGGCACCAACAAGGAATTACCTTATTCTAGCTAGGGATTACCTAGTCCAGATCTTCACTTCCCTGTGCATCTCAATAAATCTGGCAAAATCAAACCTCAGTCCTGTTCAGAATCTGGAATTTATAGGAACATAATTGCATACTTCAACACAAATAGCTTCATTTCCTGTATATCTCATACTATCTGTCAGACAGCAAGTACAGATCTTGCTGGATCTTCCTTCTCCCCTAGCAAAGTTAGTTCTCTGAGCACTGGGGTTTGTGTCAGCAGCCATCATCCTACTACCCTTGGCAAGGTTTTTTATGTGAGTTCCACAGTGGGCCCTGGCTGTTCAGTGGTCCAGTCTTTACCAATCTATCTCTGTTCCTAATAAACTGACTTCAGTTTGCTGTTGCTGTCTCCAATGGTGGATGAAGTCAGATGATCTGTTTCTGGGTATAACATCCCCTCCGCCCCCCCCCCCCCCATAGCTGCAGTGACCATGGATACGTCCCATTTGGGGTGGAGGGTATTATCTGAGAAAGATGGTCCAAGGCATGTGGTCCTCCACCGAGAACAAGTTGTATGTCAGTGTCCTAGAGATGAGGGCAGTTCTTCTAATGCTGCAAGCCTTTCAGGATTGCCTCCCTCTCTGGAAGATTGCAGTTCACACAAACAACATATCAGTAGTCTGGTACATCAACAAACAAGGAGGACCCCAAGTCTACCCTTTATGCAGGGAGGCCATGCGGGTTTGGGAGTGGGTGATCTTTTCAGTCCACTTTCTGATTGCAGCACACATACTGGGGAAACCCAGCTCGCTGGCAGACAGACTCAGCAGATCCATTCTGACTCCTGATGAGTGGTCTGTCAGTCCATCAGTAGTGAACAAGTTTTCAGCTGTCTGGGCTAACCTTGTTGCATCCTCTTTGCTTCTCCCCTGAACAACAAATGCCACAAGTATTACTTTGCTGTGACCCCTCCCCCGAAGGGGGAGTCATCGAGGGATGCTGTAGTCCACGATTGGCCCCAGGGTCTCCTTTATGCTTATCCTCCTCTTCTGCTGATTCTGAATTTTCTGCAGAAAGCAAGCAGTTTGAAGAGCTGAGTAATATTTATTGCCCCCTTTTGGCTTAGTAAGGTATGGTTCCCCGTTTTGTGGTCTCAACTCATGTATCCCCATGGATACTAGATCCCAGTCAGGATCTTATTTCTCACCCATGTGTAGGCCAGTACCCCAGTCACCACACCCTGATATTGACCGCATGGTTCCTGCACTTCCAGTAATTGTAAGAAAGTCCAGGCTAGCTTCCCCAGTCCGTGACATTTCCCAGAAGGCCTCCACAAAAAAGGTTTATAGCAGCTGTGATGGGTCTCTACTCTGGGCCAGCAATCAAGGAGACTCAGTCCTCACCACTGACTCCGGTGAGGGACAGTCACTAAGAGCAAAGATGGATTCACACAGTATTTTCAGATGTAGCTCCCTGCAAAAAGCACAATTTCCCTTAATAGCCCACATGGAGCATGCTCCACACTTGGGCCTGGACTCTCTCTCTCTCTCTCTCTCTCTCTCTCCAGACTGACCAATTTGGAGCTCTGTGTCCCCAGTAGCTGACACACACATGGGAAGAGCTGGCACAGATTTACTAGCTATGCTCCTTTCTGCTCAGACACTGAGGTAATCACGCTAACACCAGTCAGCTACCCTAAGGCTCTTACAAATGGTACCCAATTATACTGTGTAAAATTAATACCAATACAAATGGTAGGGTTTGACCAAAGCAGCAAGGCTTTCAGGAGCAGCCACAGTGTCACTAAAACAAGCATAAGTGCTCTCAAGATGTTAAAAATATTCTTTAAAGGACTAGCCACAATGAAAGGTATTAAAATATTTAATGATAAAACAGAAAACAGGAGAATATAAAATACAGTAAACAGCAGAGTTTCAATCACAAAGATATAAAAAAAATACAGTTGGATAGTTTCACACAGTTGCAGAAAAACAGTACTAAACTGTTCTCACTAAATGTCCCTACTGACTAAAGAGTTACTGTTCCTTGGTTACTTACTAAAGCAAGGCAAGCTGATGTGTGCTGAGTGTCTTACCACAGCAAAAGCCAGATGATATCTGTCTTTGTGTGGATGTGTGAGATATATTTCCTGTCAGAACTCTTTCCTGTCAGGTTCCAGAGTGCTGCTGCGAGAGTTCCAAATAAACCAAGTGCTAGTTAGAGGATGACATCACCTCTGGTCACCTGAATCTGGTACAATACACCCACTGAGCTTTGCTAATATCTGTGGCAGCATCCGAAAGCTATAACACAATTTCAAACTTTCTACCCTTCCAGGGTTCTTTGGTAAAGATACACATTTGATCAGTTATTCCATATTATTACCCCTCAGTTCATTCTGTTATACTTCAGAGATCAGATTTGATCCTTTAAGTTTCCTGTGTTGAATTCCACATGAAATATGAATCATCCTCCTCTTTCGACTGTTCCCGTTAGGGGTCGCCACAGCAGATCATCTGTTTCCATTTCTTCCTGTCCTCTGCATCTTGCTCTGCCACACCAACCACCTGCATGTCCTCTCTCACCACATCCATAAACCCTATCTTAGGCCTTCCTCTTTTCCTGTTACTTGGTAACTTCATCCTTAGCATCTTTATCCCAGTATACTCAGCATCCCTCCGCAGCATGTCCAAACCAATGTAATCTTGCCTCTCTGGCTTTGTCTCCAAACCTTCCAACCTGGGCTGACCGTCTAATATACTTATTCCTAATCCTGTCCACCTTCGTCCCACCCATTGCAAATCTTAACATCTTTAACTCTGTCACATCCAGCTCAAACTCCTGCCTTTTTTGTCAATGCCACTGTCTCCAACCCATATAACATAGCTGGTCTCACTACCCTCTTGGAGACCTTCCCTTTCACTGGTACTCGTCTGTCACAAATCACTCCTGACGCTCTTCTCCACCCACTCCATCCTGCTTGTACTTTCTTCTTCACCTCTCTCCACACTCCCCATTACTCTGAACTATTGATCCCAAGTATTTAAACTCATCCACTTTCGCCATCTCTACTCCTTGCATCCTCACCATTCCTCTGTCCTCCCTCTCATTCACACACATATATTCTGTCTTAGTCCTGCTGACCTTCATTCCTGTTCTCTCTAGAGCATATCCCCATCTCTCCAGGGTCTCCTCCACCTGTTCCCTACTCTCACTACAGATAATGTCAGCTGCAAACATCATAGTCCACAGGGACTCATGTCTGATTTCGTCTGTCAACCTGTCCATCACCATTGCAAATAAGAAAGGGTTCACAGCTGATCCTTGATGTAATCCCACCTCCACCTTAAACGCATCTGTCACTCCCAACACAGACCTCACCGCTGTCACACTACCCTCGTACATATCCTGTACCACTCTTACATACTTTCCTGACACTCCTGACGTCCTCATACAATACCACAACTCCTCTCTAGGCACCCTGTCATATGCTTTCTCTAAGTATACAAAAACACAATGCAACTCCTTCCGACATTCTCTGTACTTCTCCATTAGCACTCTCAGAGCAAAGATTGCATCTGTAGTGCTCTTTGCTGGTATGAAACCATACTGCTGATCACTAATCATCACGCCCCTTCTTAATCTAGCTTCCACTACTCTTTCCCATAACTTCATGCTGTGACTGATCAATTTAATCCCCCTGTAGTTACTACAGCTCTGCACATCACCCTTATTCTTAAAAATCAGTACCAAAATGAATATATTCGAGTAAATACTTATTATAGACTTAATTTACAGATTTTTTTTTTCTTTTCTCCCTGTTAGGGGCTCCTTTCTGAAAAGCATAGCTGGATAATCTTGTGTAGCTACAGGGCAGATGGTAGCCAACCACTTCTTACACTCACTGTCAAGGAAGAACTTGAAGAAATAACGTGGGCTGCAGTCCTCCATGGCTTAAATGTGTATAGATATTACACAGTGAAGACTTTAGCTTGGCTGGGTCTGTCTTGTAGTTTTAGTGCATATTACTAGAGACATCCAAGATGTTTGTACACTGATTATAGAGTTGATTCGAGCTTTCCCAGTGTGAAAACAGAATCTGTGAAAAAAAAAAAAACAACCACCAGTGAAACTGTTAGTTTTGGTAACATTTGATTCCTGGCTAGTAATTTTTCTGCCTAGTTTCCAACAAAGAAGATATTTGGAGAACCAGTGAGAAAATCAACTAGGAAAGGAGAACAGAAAACCTGTATAGGAAAAATCTTTCAGTTCAACAAAAAGCAGTTCGCATTTCAGCTTTAGTACAGGAGAAGGCTCTAAGTAATTTAGAGGAAAAAATAAATGAAATGCATTCAGAGGTGTTTAAAATAATGAAACGTAAAAATATTTCAAGTCAGATATCAAAAGACTGGAAAAATAGAAGCTTTAAAGAGCTATTCAGATTAACTGGTAAAACTGTAAACCGAGGGTGAAGTGAAGTAGAAGCTGGTTTAGGTGTCTTCAGAATATTTTTTCAGGAGGATCAAGTGCATTTTTAATGCTGAACAGCCTAAGGAAGAAATAAAAAGTAGTAGTTTAGGCAACATAGAGTGAACCAGCAAGCAGAAAGTGACTCTGTCTCATTATTCTGGCCGAAACACAGCCCATAGAGAATCTTTGCTTGTCAGATCTTTTCCATTGTTCCAGAAAATGGTCGAGAGACGAAAAAATAGAGGAACTGACTTGAAGAATCAGAAGTACCTTGGACTTGACTCAGAAATTGGTTTTGGGAATGGGAGATGATCAAGAAGATGACCCACAACACAGAAATTAGTGAATAAATGGTACACTATAAAGCTGTTATGCAGTGGATATTGGAAAAGACATACAAAATGCAGCTTTGCAAGAATAAAGTGTGTGAGAAGGGCTGGAATTTTGATGACCGTGTTAAACTGGAAGGTGAATATATTTCACTTTATCATTAATGTTGAGAAGGGCACTGTAGGCAATGAAGTGGTAACTATAAATAAGACAGCTTTTGTTCTAATTAATATTTGTATAAAAAGTCATTATGTAAATTGCATACTATTCTGTAAAGCAGTTTTTTTATGGTTTTGGGTATTTGAACTTTGAGGTGGGTGGAGGGGTCTTATCATTTGAATGCTGTATATGTTAAAATATTAAAGCAGGCAAGTAGTTTTTCTACTTTGTAAGATTTACAAGTGTAACACTGTAGTAAGATAAGAAAGGGTGGACAGAAAAAAGTTAAACTTAATATAATGTGACCTTAGGGTGTGGGTGTAGTGTAATGATTATATTACATGTTAAATTAAGATAATTTACACTGTTTTCATTGAGGTGAGTAACTAGGTTGATTTCCTTGATTTAACATGTAAACATTTTTTTAAGAAAATAGACTTGGAAAAGAACACAGAATGATGAAAGGCAATGGACTATGGTAAGTGTGTTGTATTTGCAAAGTTACTAGCTATTTTTTCATTAGCACATGCAATCAGTGGGGAGATGAGAAGTCTGCAGGTACAGGTAGTTGGCCACAGGAAATCTAAACAATGTGTTCTCTGTGAAATATGCAAAGATTCTTTCACACATTTGCAAAGTTACTGTTATTTATTTTCACATTGCTGACTGCTTTTCCTTGGAAACAAGGGTAAATTTTATTTTTTTTAAATGTGCATAGTTTTTTGTCTCTGTCTTAAAATGGTATGGCGGTGTCCTGAACTTTTTTTGAATAATTACTTGCCAAGATAGGAAGAGATGAGATAAGAATGTTGATATGTAATCAGTAGCGAAGTCTTTAGGAAGTTTGTGAAAAAGTGATAAAGATCTTGGAAGTTTTCATTTAACAGAACTTAAATAGATAGTGTAGCAGCATCTTGGAAGAAAGCAATGGTTGGCTATATTGCCCAAAGCAGGTAAAAACCCTTCAGACCCAGCTTCATGCAGACCTACTTCAGTTTTAAACACTGGTTATAAAGTATTAGTTTCTACTAAGATAATGGCATAGATCCCAAAATTGATGCATATGAATCAGTGTGGTTTTGTGGAGGGTAGTCCAACATTTAACACCATTAACAACAATAATTATAATCTGGAGAGAAGCAGGATAAAAGAAAATATGGCTATTGTTGGTTGTTCTTGATGCAGAGAAAGCATTCAGAAAAATCAGCTGGGATTTTTTGAGTAGGGCAATGGAAGGACTTGCATTCTCTGCTTGAATAATAGGTTAGTTAGGAGGATATATGAAGGATCAAGGACAAGCCATGTATGAAACGAGGAGACAGGTAGAAGTGTGCACTTCTTTGTTGTTTGCTTTATATTTAAAGCTATTGGCAAATGATATCCTTTCCTGTAACTATTGTCACTTGCCTCTTGTAATATCTTTATATCTCTCTGTTTAATATGCTGGTATCCCTTTAGCATAAACTTTCTCAGCCATTATAAGCCAGCCAGCATAACGAATCTGAGATGCTCCAGGTACAACTGACATTGGGTAAGACGGCGATTCAGGTCGTAGCCTGCTTATAGGTCCCCAACCATGTCCCAAGACCAGTCACTCCACATTTCTAAGCACCCTGGAAACTGTTAAGATCCGACCCAACACTCTCATACTAGGTGACTTCAACTACCCCTCCATCAGCTGGGAAAACTACTCATGGCACCAATGCACTGGCCCAACTCTTCCTATAATTCATCAATTCCTTTGTCCTGGACCAGCTCATTCTTACCCCCACTAGAGGAGGCAACATCCTTGATCTTATTATTACTAACATGGGCAACAGTTGCTCTACATCAATAGTCAGTTCCTCCCTGGTTAGCTCCGATCACAAACTAATCACCATGGAAATCCACATCTCACCCACGCCCCCCGCAAAGGTATCCACCATGAAAAACTTCTCCAAAGCTGACTTTGGACTCTCTAAAAACAGAGGTGGCTAACTTCATGGCACCCATGCCAATGGAAAATACATGCATGACTGCTGACTCATACACCAGTGCACTGTACAAACACGTACATAAATGCGTGGAGCTAGCCATACCCAACAGAACCAAGATGCCCTCCTCCAAAAAAAGGGAAGCCAGTCTGGTGGTCTGCTGCCATTAATAAACTTTACAGCAGAAGGAAGAAACTGTTGCAGAAAAAGGTGAAGTCCCAAGACTGGAAAAATTCCCTTATTAGCCTCAACAAAAAGTTGAGATCCCTCATCAAAACCTCGAAAGCCAGCTATGAAGGCAAAATTGCATCAGACACTAAAAACAACCACAAAGCCTTCTATAGTTATATCAAGAATCTCCATGGCAATACCCAGATTTGTTCTGCGTTACTGCACAATGGTACCTCCTATATTGAGCCAACAGTAATTGCCAACATATACTGACTGACAGACTCGGTGCCAACTTTACCCCTTTCTCCCCCCAAAGGACCAATCTCAATACCGGAAGAATGCCAGGCACCCAGCATTATTGCAGCACAGGTTAAAGCTACATTGTCTAAGGCCAAGAATACAGCTTCCATGCAACCCGAAAATATCCCTGGCTGCGTTTTACATGAATTACAAAGTGAACTGGCACCACATCTGTGTGCTCTGTTCACTCACATCCTCACCTCAGGCTTTGTCCCTACTGAATGGTGCACTGCTGCAGTCATCACTGTCCATAAAGGAGGAGCGACTATAGACCCTGGAAATTATCGCCCCATTAGCCTGATAAGTCTGATATGTAAGGCTGTGGAGTGCATCATCATGGACCTAATTAACAAGGATAATCTCCAAACACTAGATCCCATGCAGTTTGGTTTTGTGAAAGGTAGATCATGCCTGCGCAATCTGGATGATGACTTTGAGTCATTCACCAGAGCGGTGGATGAAGGCAGTTCATACAGCCTACCTCGATCTGGCCAAGGCCTTTGATACCATTCCTCCCTCAGGAATTATTGATGCACTCCGCAAACTAGGCATCAACCCCTATATCGTTAGGTGGGTTGCAAGTTGTCTCACAGAACCCACAGTGTGAAAGTAGCGGACTCCAAGTCAGACTGATGACCAGTCATGAGTGGAGTCCCACAGGTATCGGTCCCTGGGTCCTCTCCTGTTTGGCATCTACTTATCAGAAGTCCAAGCCAACATAGAGGGACTCTGGCTGACCATATTTGCTGACGACTGCAAGGTGGGAGTCACTATTAACTCCCCAAGTGATGTAGACATCCTGCAGAAAGGCCTCACTGAGACATGACTGGTGTCGAAACCATGGCCTTAATCTTAATGCCAAAAAATGAGTCAGTTCCCACCAATTACCACATTGATGGGAGCCCACTGAACACTGAAGGCGTTATAAGAGATGTGGGGACACAAGTTGACAGCAACCTCTCCTTCGACCACCACATTGCCACTGTGTTCAGAAAGTCCTTCTGTGTGGCACATCTCATTACCAAGGGTTTTGAATTCAGAAAGAAAGAGGTCATAATTTCTCTCTACTCTTCCCTCAGACCAATCAAAGAGTATAATGCCCCATTTGTCATGTACCTCACTAGACACCTGCAGCAGCTGGAGAGGCCACAAAAGTACCTCACAAAGAGGATCCTAGGCCTTAAACACATGTCCTACATGGACAGACTCAAAGAATTCCAGCTATTCTCTGTCTCATAACATCTTTTAAGAGGCAATCTCTGCTTGACTTACAAAGCCATGTCTGACCCAACTCTTGTTAGAAATGCTACATCTAAAGAAATCCCAATCCATCTGCACCACACGCTCCAGAGACCTCAACCTCATTACAACAATCAACAGAACATGCTGGAGGGACAGGTTCATAACCCAGAGACTACCCATGCTCTGGAATAGACTTTCCCATACATGTCAAGCAGAGCACCTCACTAGCCCTCTTCAAGAGAAGTAATGATGAGTGGATGGGAAATAGAAAGTTCACCCCGGGATCACTCCAGTGGCTCTACTTCATAGAGGCACTGGGAACTAATGATGGGCGGCACAATGCCAGGGCACTTCTATGGGTTAGGCTTGTAAAGGCCCCAGGGCCATTAGCCTAGTACACACCTGTGAACCTATTATGACTACATCTTATCTACAAAGCTCTGCTAAGCATAATTCAATTTTTCTGTCCATGTTTTGACTTTGTAAACTGCTTCTTGAACTAAATGTTGTAGCTTATTTTTGCATCTGTAAATATGCTTGTGTTTTATAGGATAAACTTGTATCTGTAAATATGGATGTTTCTTATTTGATCCTGTTCACCTAGGCTGTGCCTGCCAATGGTGCATTGAGATCAGTGCACTACCCAGTAAATAAACATAAGTAAATAAAATAAAAATAAATAAAATAAGCCACTAACAATGATATAACTAATATGGCAGTTACTGTTTGCAGATGATGATATTTTGTACATTGTAAATCCAGAAAAGTACATTTTGATGATGTGGAACATTTTGAGACAGTTTTAAGACTTTTGATATAAAATTTATGAATATAAAACAAAGGCTGTAATGGTGAAGGTACACTACAAAATGAATTATTTTATTTGTATGAATTAAAAATGATTCTGTTATGGCAGCTAAATATATGCTGGAAAAGACCAAGACTAAACAAAATACAATACAAAATACTGAAAAACTGGAAGTTCTTAAATGTCTTACTATCAATATCAATATAAGCAATGAAAATGTTTAGCCTTATACAGAAAATGTGGAAAACTGGAAACCAACAGCACCACATGTCCACGATAATACAAATAAGCACGTAGGCTGTAAGAACCACTCAAAAATGGTCAGCAGTGAAATCCACTTTAATGTCACACTGGGAAGCACAAAAAAGCATAATTCATCTTTCTGACAAACATCTTCAGGTCAAATTATTGTTAACAACTACAAGTACTCCTAGAAGAATTGTAATATTTTCAACTACAGCAACATCGTGCTCAGAGTTGACCATTTTGACTTTTTATCTAGGGGGTTTAAATTCATTCCAAATCATAAATGCGATATTACTAGACTTGTTCTTGACCTGCAAGATGTTTGTCAGACTCAGAAAGGTCAATTATGCTTTTTTGTGCTTCCCAGTGTGATATTAAAGTGGATTTCATTGCCAACCATTTGCAAGTGGTTCTTCTTGCAGTCTACATGTTTGTTTAGTTTTATATACAGGTCAGATATATTTTATCAAACAGAGGAGTAGTTTTAGACAGTAATTGATAAAGAGCCAAATTAATATATTTGCAAAGGGAAAAGGGCAAGAGTTAAGTGGGCTAAATTGAACCTCCTCTTAGAACAGGATGGTTTAGGATTGCATGATTTGAGGGGATACTTTAGAGCTGTGGGGTTAAGGCTCATGTATGTAACACAAGTAGAAGGCTATAAGTCAGAGTGGAAATTGGTAAATATGAAATAGGGAATTTTGAAAAATAAGGAGAGAGAAGGTTTTTAGAATACAGATCTTTAAAGGAGAATAACATCAACCATAGAAAACATATTTATAAAGGTGAAGAAAGTGTTTTAAGAACTAAGCCAACAGTGGAATAGAGAAAGGAGATTTGCCAATAGGGATGACTGCAAGTAGGGTATAATAAATACAGGTTAAGGGTGAAATTTACTGGAGACATTTGGCAAAGGAAACAAGGTATGGGATGAAATAACTAGAGAGGGAAAGGTAGTTGAGTTGGATGAGGGCAAGCAGAAGTTTTATCAGCAGGTTAGAGATTCCCTTCCCTACAAGGGATTGGTATTAATGTTTGGGCAAAGAGAAAGTGATAGGTGATTCCTAAATGAAAGACCTGCTCTGGTAGAGTTGTTCTTTTTTTTTTTAAGTCAAATCCAAAACAGAAGCAGCTGTTAAAAAGAGGGTGGGTTATTAGGGCATATAAAATATTGCACACTAACTAAAAAAATCAGAAGTAGTCAGAAAAATTGTGAAGAGTCTGGAAAGACCATTTAAAAGAACAGTGGGAAGACGATCTGCATTGCTGTCAAGTATTCAACTCAGTCCAGAAGGTTTTGGATTTTTGTTTGGATGTGTCTGCATAGGTATTTTGATACACCAAGCAGACTTATGGTAATTTTTTTAGGTGAATAACAAATACTGAAGGTTTGAGAAGGCGACACGTAACTGGAAACATGTTTTGGGGAGTGTAATGTGTTGGCAGCTTTTAAGAATTCCCTACAGGTTTTTCTGTCAGAAAAGTTGGGGAGCAAATGTCTGTAACTAAAGAAATAATTATTTTCAGATGGGACAGATGATCTGAATTAATTTTATATACTAAGACCTTACTAAGTTTAATGCTATTGGCTGCCAGAAAAACAACTACTAGAAAATGGAAATCAACAGCTGTACTTGAAGGTACTGTTATAAAGGAGAAAAATGGACTGGAGGTGGAATTTGTAGGAAATGGAAGGAGCAAACTACATAAAAAAAATAATGAAATTTATGAGAACATTACTTGCAGGATAATGTTCAGGAAGAGTATGACTAAAGTTTAATGGAAGACAGGAATTGAGCAATTTATGTAAACCTGAGTGAATGGTAGTTGAAAAGAAAACATGTAATGTTTAATTCATGAAAATGAAAAAAATATTAAAATGGTTTGTTTTCTTTTCTGTTAATGTATTTTTGCCAATGTCTTTAGTGGGAATTTAATAAAAGTGTTTAAAAATATGTATATAACTAAGCCTTGCTTAACCTTGGAGTCTGAGCATTGTAAATTGCTGAGTTTAGCAAAAGTACTCAGAGCCAGGTTAGTGTTTACAGTAATTGTGTTGTTCTGGCACGAAGCACCACAGTTATAATTTGCTTTAGCAGTTTTCTTTGTCAGCTTGTGTGTCTTAATACCCTTTATTGACTAGTTGTGGTTTCTAAATAGGTGGTAGTTTTAGTCACAAATGAGGACATTCAAATAAATTGACACAGCATGCATTGTTGGTACAAATAAAAATAACTGCTGTGATGCTTTTGAGAGTATGGTTTTCTCCTTGAAGCCACAATCAGCATTTTTAGGCACAGTTATGTAGAAAGCAGTGCGTTGCAACACACCTGGATAATGTACTGCAGTCACTGTATGTAAACTGGTGTCAAAAATGTAGAGATCCAATAGATGACACTATTATTTATTATGGTAAATATTATAGTTAGAGCAATATCCTTTATTAAGCATTGCAAATACATTTCCATTATCCCCTAGATAGCAGTAATGTTACAAACTAGGAGAAACGTTTCTTTTCATCTTTAGCACAGAATGTAGTGCCCATACTTTTTGGGTCCAAAATTTCCATAGTCTTTGTGTGGTGTAGTGTGTATTGTATGCATTTCATTTCACAGCAGCCTGCTGAGTGTGTTTTAAAGACATTTTAAGACTTGGAGGCATTTTTCTTTTCTCCATTTTTTTGTTTAAAAAAACTTTCCATAAATCATCATTTGAGAACTAGCCTCAGACCTATTAGACACCTGTCTGTGGCAGTTCTAGTTTGTACTGTGATGCAATTTATGTATGTTGCTGGATTACTTTAGCCTTTCTGTTTCTGTTCTGTAAAATGGCATCTTTTTGCTGCATTTTTCTGCAGATCAGTTTCCACTTTGCTGGAAAATAAACCATAGGTTAATATAGTAGCCAGTTGTTTGAACAAACTTAAACCGTGTTAAATGTGCAGGATTTAAAATAAAGCTAATAATAAAAAAGCAAAAGTAATAATGTTACTCCTGAATCTGTTCACATTCAAACATATTTTGCTTTTGTTACTGGTACTCTAGCATTTGCTTGATGTTTGATGGTTATACTTAAATGATTTTTCAGCTAAAAATGAGAGCCGGTGGAATAAGCGACTCCAAGTGGAAAAAACAGAAGAGATCACCACGGACATCACGTCACTCTTCCAAAATTTCACCAGTTGCCGATCAACAGCTCTCTATCAAGCAGGCTCCCCAGACTATAGGCAGCATCACTTCTTTTTCAAATAACATCTCAGGTATAACTTGGTATTTATTTGATTTTGCATTACAACATTTGAGACGGTCTATGGCTTAAAAGGTAGCTTGCTACAAACATGTATAGCAAAATTTAGACATAGTCGAATCACCTTAGCAGCAGAAATTACTGTCACCCAAAGGAGCAAAACTATGTAATAAGTGTTAAGGGGTGGTTGAGAAACTGGATTTACCAGTTACTCAGAAGCAGAGAAGGAGAGATTTTGATGGCAAGTAGAGATGTTATAGCCCAGTTTGCCTGTCCATTTCTTAGCTGGTAAATAGCTGAAAAAAAACTTCAATCAGTTTCTTTTTTATTTTGAAGCAAGCACTCATTTTTTCTTACTCTTCATACACACTTGCTTTAGAAAGCTAAAAATGTAGTCATTCTTACTTTTAAAGGATTATATTTTTGATACTGTGCATTTCTTTCTAAATAGAATGATGCTTTGTGATTTTCATTTCCTCTGTAGCATCTGTGTTCTCTTCCTGCTTGAAAAAGTAGTGTTTCCTTTAGTGGAAGGTTTATTCTCTCCAGTATTTTTTCTTAGGAAAGAAAACTGTTTTGTTCCACAAGCATTCAGCATTTCACATTGTTTAACTTTGTAATTTGACCCCAACATTATTTATGTTAGTCTACTTACTCCCATTTTGGTGAAATGAGTTTCTGCATATATGTGGTATGACCAATACAGTGGCATGTGTAACAAAAGATAGTTCTGAATATAATGCCTCGCTTTGTTGCATTCTGCTGCACAATACACAGTACTGTTTATTTTTTAAATTGGACGTTAGTTCTTTATGGTTATGTTTTCCCTTGACATAACTATTTTGTGATGATACATTATAGATAATTTACCTCAGCTAGGTGCATGCAGTATTTTTTGCTTAAAATCTTCTTATTGAATGTTTTACTAAATTTCTTTCTGAGTTATTTATTCACCTTTGTAGTGTTGACTCCGCTTTAGTTTTACATAGGCTTAACTTAATTCTTTCTGTCTGTTGTAGTCATTAATATTATGAAAATAGTTTTCATGTTTTCCAGGCTGTCTGATAGCTTTCATGATAAATCTGTTTACATGACTAAGTGTGTGAAGTACTTTATATGCACTTCAGTTTTATTGCATGTCTGTTTTAATGCATTACTATGAATTTTGGTATGTAGACCAAATTGCTGTGTTGTTCTTGTTTAGTTAGTTTTACTTTATTCCCTGCCTGAGAATCACACTGAGCAAGTTTCTTCTTTCTTGTCCATTACTTTGTTTAGTTGCAGACCATTGACTTTAAGATGCCTGGCACTATTAAGCCTTAGAAACTTAGACTGATAGTCTATTTTGCATGTATTGCTGAAAGCATGTTTTCGTAGTCATTTTCTGCAATTTTCTAAGTTGTTTCTGCAGAAGGCTTGCCCATTACTGGCTTTCTTGCTCACTGTTACTAAAAAATTGACAGAAATGAGAGCAGTGACACAAATTCTGCCCAGAATCCTTTCCCTTCATTTGTATTTGTCTCTCTCAATTCACTGACGAATACATTCCATGTTTTAGGAGAGTCATGAAAAAAACATTTAGGTTTTCCCCTTGTGTATTTTATGCATACAAGATAGAGATTACTTGGTGGATGAGGATTACAAGGAAAATGAAGTGGAAGGTAAGGTGCTCTCTGAGAAGGTACCACTTGTAAGATTATTGTAGAATTCATTACAACGAAAAAAAAAGCAAATTGAAAACAACAAAAAGCCATCACGAGTCCAAGAACCAGTTTAATGAAACAAATCAGACTCTAGCATCTTTGCTAAAAAGCCTTCTAGGAGTAAAGAAGTACAAATCAAGTAGCACAATATATAATTATATAAACAAGTTAATGCAGTTAATTAAATTGGATTCAAAATCTCCAGTTACACTCTGCATTCAAGCATGAAGGCATTAAAGTGTATACTTCAAAATAAAAATAATTCTTTATATAAAAGTTTTTGTTTAATCCCTAAATTGCCTTCATATTTAAAAAGCACCTTTTCTAAAATGGTACCTTGTAAACCACCTGGTATCTATTATGATGCAATTTAAAATCCAATGAGGCTCTCAAGTCTGAATTTTCTAGTATCCATAACATGCTCCTGCAACCTTGAAAGCTCTCTTATTCTCCCCCACATAAAACAAAACAAATTACATGGGCATTTTAGTACATAAATACTGTTATAAGTGAATCTGATTCTGCACAGTAATTTTTAGGAGATATAGAAGAGTTTTTATTCATGTATTTCAGACCCGGGGGATGAGTTTGCAGTTAATGCATATTGCCTGCTTGACTACTAATATTAAATTTAAGAGCTCCTTTATGCCTCCGTTTAACCATGAAGGAATTCAACATTTTTCAGCTATGTTAAACTATGCAGTAGATTTGGCATATAAAGGGTTTCTGAAAAAAGAAATACTGTACAGTATAATTTAAATAAAGCTGAGTGGAATGTTCTACAGGAGTTACGTAAACAGGATGATTTGATAGTCAAACCTTTTGACAAGGGAAATAAAATTGTAGTTATGCATTATATGCAATATTTACAGATGTGTTGTGAGCATCTTAATGACAGAATGTTTATGAAATAGTTAATATGGAAATATATATATTGAAGCTTTAGTAAAATATAGTGAGTTATTAAATAAAAGGCACAGATTAGGTTATTTTTCTAAAGATGATATAGAGAAAATATTTAATAGTGAAGGATGTACTATGGCTACTTTTTATTGTTTGCCAAAGATTCATAAGAATTGCTCTAGTCCTCTGGGACGTCCGGTTGTATCAGCTTGTAAATATTTCTGCATAATGTTGGAGTATTACTTCATAAATATTTATTCCTTTTTGTTACTAGGCTTCCATCGTATATTAGGGACACTTTTGATTTTTTTCAATGTTTGTTTGTCTTTCGGCTTTTTCCCGGTAAGGGGTTGCCAAAGCGGAACTCCGGTCCGCTAATGATTGGCAGTAGATTTTTACGAAACACCGAGGTGCCAGCTCGATGCCCACCCTTAAACGAAGGCACACCCATTTACGCACACATGTCTTTCGAACGCTACCCAACCACGGGGAGGACATGCAGACTCCACATAGAAGGCACTCCCAAGCCGAGAATCGAACGGGAGAACCTCTTGCGGTGAGGTAAGGTAACAACGCTACTGCCGTACCACCGCGGAATTCAATTTTTTCAATAAAATATCTAATTTAAAGTGGACAGAGGATATGTTCTGGATGACATTGGAAATGACAAGTTTATATACTAGTATAAAACATGTTTTTGGTATTGAGGCTCACCATCATTTTTTGGGAGATAGTCCTTTGTCTAGTTATAGTATAGAATTATTGCATTTTTGCTTAGTTCATAATTCTTTTGAGTTTAACAGTGTTGTATACTACCAAGGGCGGCCACGGTGGTGCCATGGTTAGCATTGCCGCCTCACAGCAATAGGTTCTCCGGTTCGATCCTCGTCTGGGGTGCCTTCTGTGTGGAGTCTGCATGTCCTCCCTGTGGTCGTGTGGGTTTCCTCCAGGTGCTCCGGTTTCCTCCCACATCCTAAAGACATGCTATAGGTGGATTGGACACTCTAAATTGGCCCTAGGTGTGAGTGTGTGCGTGTGTGTGCCTTCTGTGGAAGGTTGGGCGCTGGGCTGGCAACTCGACACTGTAAAACTCCACTGCCAATCATGAGCGGACAGGTGATCCGCTGTGGCGACCCCTAACCGGGAAAAGCCGAAAGAAGAAGAAAAAGTGTTGTATACTACCAGTTGTAAGGTACAGCAGTGAGGGCACCTTTTGCCCACATGTATGCTAACCTACTAATGAGCCTTTTTGAATTAAAACATTTATATAAACATGGCTTAAGTAAATATGTGGTATGCTATTTTAGGTATATTGATGATTTGATTTTTGTCAAGGTGATTATGATTTTGTTTCTAATTTTGTGGAATATTTACAAAATAACAGATTTGGTTTGAGTTTTGATGGCCTTCAATGTGGGAATAATGCATATTTAGATGTTAAACTGGAAGGCTGTGCTAATGGTAAAATCAGGACTTCAGTGCATAGAAAATTTGATGATGGAGGACAGTACTTCATGGTTATAGCAGTCACCCCCCCCCCAATCTACTGTCTGTTTTGCCCTATGGTGAATTTTTTACGGCTGTATAGGCAATGTAATAATAATTCAGATTTTCTGAGGGAAGCTCAGAGGACTTGCATGTATGTTTTTGACTAGGGGTTATGATAAAAATATGGTTGAGAAATCCATGAGTAGAGTAGGTGGGAAAAATCAATATCTTGGTAAGAGGGTTCATGGTAATCGAATATTTTCTGTTACTAATGACAGTGTCCTTATTAGATAGTGGAGACTGGAGGAAAATATATTTTGTAACTACATATAGTGTGTTTAGTGGTATGCAGTTGGTTTCCCTAGTCAGGTTTTATTGGTGTTTTTTGTTACAACTTAGAGATTTGTCTACTGTTTTGTAAAAGTTTCCCCTTATTTCATGCAAACATGGCAGAAGTATAAAAGATGTTAGCGCATAGTAATTTTCAATTACCAAGTAATTCAGAATTGAATAATTGTTCTTTTGCTGGTACTTTCTCATGTGGCAACTGTTCTAGCTGTAAGTTTATTGTAAATTCCTTTTTATAGGATTAATGGCGTAGTGTTTAAACCTAATGGGAAGATATAGCTGTAATACAGAAGGCATTATTTATGCACTAAAATGACCGTGCAGTTTCTTTTATGTGAGGGAGAGTAAGAGAGCTTTTAAGTTAAGGTTGCAGGAGTATGTTAGGAATATTAGAAAACTTAAGACTTGAGAGCCCCGTTGCATTGCATTTTAAATTGTATCATAATAGTGGCCTGGGTGGTTTACAAAGTACCATTTTAGAAAAGGTGCTTTTTAAATATGAAGGCAATGTAGGGATCAAACAAAAACGTTTATGTAAAGAATCTATTTTTATTTTGAAGTATGGCACTTTAATACTTTTGTGCTTGAATGCAAAGTGTAACTGGAGAGTTTTAATCTAATTTAATTGTTTAAGTGCATTAATTTGTTTGCAGTATTATAGATTGTATTGCTTGATTTGTACTTCTTTACTCCTTGAAGGCTTTTTAGCTGAGGCACAGTCTGTTATTTGTTTCATTAAACTGGTTCTTGGATTTGTACTGGCTTTTTTATTGTAGAATTTTCAGATGGATTTTCTTGTCTTATTAGAAAAGAGACAGACTCCGTGGTGGTGCAGCGGTAGCGTTGTTGCCTCACAGAAAGAGGTTCTCCCGTTCGATTCTAGGCTGGAGTGCGGGGAGTGCCTTCTGTGTGGAGACTGCATGTCCTCCCCGCGGTTGGGTGGGTGTTCGAAAGACATACGTAAATGGACGTGCCTTCGTTGAAGGTTGAACGTCGAACATCGAGCTGGCACCTTGGCGTTCATGAAAATCTACTACCAATCAATAGCGGACCGGAATTCCGTTGTGGCAACCCCTAACCGGGAAAAGTCGAAAGACAACAACAACATTAGAAAAGAGACAGACTACCATAAATTGACTGAACCTTTGGTCCTCTTCATTATCTCTACTCTCTGGTTGAATGCCTTGTTTTTACAATGTTTTCTTTCTCTACCAAACAGTTTAATATTCCTGAAAAGGTTGTATAAAGTTTCAGATGCATTTAAATTCTGTTCTTTCTACATGGATTTTAGAACAGCTGAGGGACTGAAATTGTTGTATATTCTGATAATGGTGCAAAAGACTGACAACACTGAAGCAAGTAAATGGGTTACATTTGTACCTATTGTATTCATGGATTGCCATCTAAAAGTCTTCATTCTTATCACCAGGAGATGATGCTTTTAGTGATTCCCAAGTTTTTTTTTTTTGACATAGTGTTTTCTTTACATTTTTACTTGTCTCTTTTCTCATCAATGTTTTGAGTATCATTACTGTTTATTTTGTTTGTTAACCCAGGGTAGAGCACTGACGCTAGTGGCCCGTTTTCATGCTCAGCCCAGGGAAAATGAAGGAAATACAAAGAGTAGTATAAAAAAAATACAGTATATAGTTACTGTAAATTACACAATGAACAAAGCAGCTAAATAGCAAAATAATCTGAACTGAGAGATGCCAATTTGATCTGTGTTGTATAATAAAGCTGTAGGATGTCAGGAGAAGATAAAGGAGGGAGGGGATGTAAGGGGGAGTAGGGTTAAAAGGAAGTTGTTTTTAAGTGTCCGAGAGAAATGCATGAAGTAATTTTAGATGTTTTGATATGGGAGGGGTGGGGTAGCTTAAAATGACTGCATTATTCTGAAAGCAGGTACATGGAACCTGTTTTTGTAAGAGGCTTTTTAATTTGCACTGAAGTGAAGGAAACGCTGAGATGGATTTTAAGTGTGACGGTTGGAAGACCACACTTTGGCTGGTAGTAAGAAGGCAAGCAGTCTATACAGCAGGGGCTACAGGTTGCTGGCAAGAGCTGGGAGTAATATTAGGTGTGTAGCATGTTGATTTCTTGTACATTATTTGTGCTAGGAAGAGAAATACATTTATTTATACAGTTTAGTTTATTTATATATTTATTTTACATTTGTTTACCGGGAATGTCAGACTGGACACAGGTCCTTTTTCAGTGGAGGCCCGGGGAGAAAAGCTCCAATAAAAAATATAAACATAATCATTGTAGAAGTTGGCAGACTTGCAAGGACATTACATAAGCATACAATAGTGTTTTCATAGTGATGAGGAAAACAGTTTACCAGTGTAGCATCAACATAATATATAGAACAAAATTAAATTTGATGTTAGGGAGTTGCAGTTTATGAGTTCGGGAATAGGAGTACAGTAGCACTTAATGAGCAGTATATGTTTATCTATACAGAGGTTAACATTAGCCAGGAGAGTTACAGGTGCATAGCCAAGTTTTGTTCAAGTGTGTTGTTGTTAGCTTTTTAAATTGTGCATGGAGGAGCTGGAGATAATGTGGGATGGTAGTTTATTCCAGATTTTTGGGATGACGTTAGAGAAGACCGATTCACCAGATGTGGTGTTGGCTTTTTGCGGTATCCAGGAGAAGTTTACTGCTGGAGGGGAGGCTCTAGAAGTAGAATATGGCTGTAGAAGATTTTGGAGTCCGGGGACTATCAGGCTTTGTGGGCAAAAGTTAATTGTTTATAGTGCAAGAGTTGGGGAAGTTCCAGCCAATGTAGCCATTTAAGAGACATGCAGTGATGAGACCTGTGTGTGGCATCAGTGGCAAATTTGACAAATTTATTGTAGCATGATTCCAACTTGGTCAGTTTTACGAAGGTTGGTCAGAATTGGGCAGGCATTTAGGAGCGTTGACAGGAGGTGAGTGCGGGTGATAGATTTTGTGGTTCTAGTTAGAAATTGTTCCTGTAAAGTAGACCTAGTTTCTTATGAACCTTTTTAATGGTTTGAACAATGTGGATATCGAATTTCAGGTTATCAATTTTGATGCCTAGCAGTTTAATATGAGTTATTGGGGTGATAACAGTTTTATTCTTGCATTCTATATTAAAAGTTAGGTAGGTTGAGGGAGATCTTGTAGGGTGGAAAACAGGGAGTTTAGTTTTGTTGGGGATGAGGCTCAGTTGGGAATTGAGGTAGAGCTCTGATCCCACTGGACAATTTCAGTCTCAGTCCAGAATGTGAATACATATCAAGTCCAAAAAATAATTTATACAATGAAAGAGCACAGCAAAAACAAATGAATAGTTAATATACAAAAAGAAAAATGATTTAAGAAGGCAGTCAGCAGAAACTACTATGTAAAGTATTTGCATCATTTAGAGCAGCGATATGTTAGGAGTTAGAGAAGTGATGCTATAGTGAAAATAATGGACAGCATCTTTTTGGAGATTGGGAAACTAGTTTTTGTGACTTGAAGCAGAACATTTAAAAGTACCTTGTACTGTGAAATGTTCTTTAAGCTGTGCCTGAAAGGAGTAGTTATAAAGGTGTTTTAAGATTTGTGAGAAGATCTCTCTGGGTCCATGGTTAGATAGGGAGTGGTTACAGCACTGAAGTTTGGTTTTAGGTGATTGCAAGAGAGGCTGAGTTGCTGTGACAATCTAAGGTTATATGACTGAAGCTGTCTAAGCTAGAAGAAAATGAAGGACAGGAGTTTTCTTTCAAGAACTAGAAAAGTTGGGAGCCAAGGCTTGTTGCTGAACTGGAAGTTAGTTGGCTTTAGCTAGTGTTAGTCAGTGATGATAATTTTTTAGTGAAAGGTTAATGAAGTGGCAGATGTCAGTTTGTTACTAAGAGTATGAATCAAAGGTGAAGAGGAAGCCATTTGACTGAATGAATTGTGGTTAGTCTTTGTGAGGTACTGAAAACCATTGCTTTGTTGGTAATCAAGAAAGGTTGGCCTTATTTTCAGATGCTTATTTTGTACCTAGGTAAATCCAGAAAATGACATCTTAGTGTTGTGGACCATTTTGAGACAGTTTCAGGATTTTTTGGGATACAAAAATTAATGAAGATAAAACAAAGGCTGTGGCCATAAATTATGATCTGATATTGTTAATCCTCATTCATTCCTTACGCATGGGTATCGGTTCTGACTTTGAAACTGAGCCGGCCATTTTTCAAGCTCGCGTCAGCTTCAAACTCGCGAGCTAAACGCTTACCCACAATCCCCCTCTCCCTGTTACCTCAAATTTCGTTTGTCATGTTGCTTCTCTTGAGCTAAGTACAGTTATTTGTTGTTTAATAGCCATGTATATTACTTTTGTCAGAAATGTTTCTATTTCGTTGTCTCTTACCCTATCGCATCTAGCGATCATACTTCAGGTTTTTCTTCTCTTTTCTCTACCTTTTTTCCATGAGGTATTCTCCCCTTACCATCGTTGGTAATCCTTCCTTTTTTCTTATACCTTCAGGTATTTTTTCTACCATTGCTAGTACCCTTTTCTGCTTTTTAATTTAGCTGTTATGGCAGATAAGAAAGGTAGTCTGGGGTTTAAACGGTGTTCTGATTGTGGGCACAAACAACTTACTTCTGATGCACATACTTTGTGCATTTATTGTTTGGGAGTGTCCCACTTGTCTGTTGACTCGCCCTGTACTGTTTGTGAGAACTTATCAAATAGAACCTTGTTGGAAAGGAAAAACAAGCTATTACTGAAAGGACTTCTTAAATCTCCCTTTTCGGAGGCTATTTCTGGGTCGGATGCCTCATCCCCTCCTAGAGCCCATAAGAAAATCTTGGATGTTCCTACCAAGGCTAAATCTTTGCCTTCGTCCCCGGCTGGGGACTCCCGCCAACCAAAATCATAAACTGACAAAAATCCAATCTCGCCCCATCTCAGTCGACAGAATTCATAGAGGTTATCTTGGACACAAAGGACTGCAGAGCTGCTATTCCAGAGCACAGAATTTTAAGGATAAAGCAACAACTGATTCCAATCCTTTCAAGGGAGAAATTCATGGCTCACTCGTTCTGCAGCTGTTGGGTTCCATGGCAGCCTCCATCACCATTGTCCCCCTGGCCAGGTTTCACAAATGGCTACTGCTCACCCAATGGTATCCCTTCCAGCATCCTCTTTCAGCCATGATTCGAGTAACCCACAGGTGCAAACAGGATATAAATTGGTGGATGACACACAATCTGTCACAGTGGTCTCGCCCCTTCTTCCCCCAGCAACCCATGGCCACAGTGACCACAGACTCCTCCCTTATGGGGGGGCTATGTCAGGGACAGACTGTCCAAGGTACTTGGTCCGAACTGGAGGCCCATCTGCATATAAATGTTCTAGAGCCGAGGGTGGTGCTTCTGGCGTTGCAAGCATTCCATCCCCTGCTGCCGTCTGGGACAATTGCAATTCAAGCAGACAACATGGCGGTGGTCTGGTACATCAACAAGCAAGGTGGAATCAAATCTTACCCCCTTTGTCAAGAGGCCATGAGGATATGGCAATGGGCAACGGATACCAACCGTTTCCTTCTAGCAATGCACATTCCCGGGAGTTCCAACGTGATAGCAGACAGACTCAGCAGGTGCATTATTCAACCTCACGAGTGGTCTCTGAATCCCTTGATAGCGACGGAGATCTTCCAACGCTGGGGCCGTCCTTGCTGCGACCTCTTTGCATCCCTGACCAACTACAAATGCAGCAATTACTTTGCCCTGATTCCACCTCCGGGACAGTCAGCCAGTGATGCTCTAGTTCACGACTGGCCCTTGGGTCTTCTTTATGCATTCCCACCCTTTCCCCTCATTCCCCAGTTTCTGAAGAAAGCCCGTCAGTTGAAGAGCAAGGTGATCCTCATAGCATCATATTGGCCTTGACAGATTTGGTTCCCCTTTCTTTGACCTCACCTACTAGATCGACCATGGATTCTCCATCCAACCCCGGAGTTGATCTCACAACCACAGAACCTGATTCATCCCAACTTGAACAGTCTAAAGCTCACGGCTTGGCTACTCCAATTCCCTTGATTGCCAGGCAGAATGATCTTTCTTTAACAGTGCGTGACATTCTCATTGCATCTCATAAGTCTTCCACTAAAATTACTTATCTGAGCATGTGGAAAAGATTTACCTGTTGGCTGAAAGATAAACAAGTAGATCCCTTCTCAGCACCAGTTTCGATAATACTAGACTATCTGTCCGACCTTTTCCAATCAGGTCTATCGGCCTCTACCAGTAGAGTTCATTTGGCTGCAATTTCTAATTTTCATGAGGGTGTCCAAGATTCCTCTCTAATGTCCTACAGATTGTGCAAGACCTTCATAAAAGGTGTGAATCATCTGAAGCCACCTTTTAGAGAACCTATTCAACCATGGGATTTATCATTAGTTCTACAAGCTCTGACAATGCCACCTTTCGAACCAGCCTCTGCTTGCGACCTCAAGCATTTGTCATGGAAAACCTTGTTTTTGGTCACTATTACTTCTGCCAGACATATTTATGAGCTTCAAGCTTTATGTATCAAGAGTCCATACTTGATTGTTCATAGAGATAGTGTCTCTGAGAACTACTCCATCTTTTCTGCCAAAAGTGATCTCTGATATGTCCATTAATCAAACCATTGAATTGCCAGTTTTCTTTCCCAATCATTCAAACAGAGGAGAGTATTGCCTACATACCCTAGATATCCACAGGCAAATCCGTTTTTACTTAAACAGGACTAGGTCCTTTCGTAAATCTGACCAGTTATTTTTGGCTTTTTCTGGACATAGATTAGGATCTGCTGTAGCTAAGGTCACATTAGCTAGATGGTTGAAGGACTGTGTGGCCTTCATTTATACACAACGTAATATCTCGTTGCCTACTGCCATGAAAGCTCATTCAGCAAGGTCGGTGGCTTCTTCTGCTGCCTTCCATGCCAGAGCTTTTTTACATGACATCTGTGCAGCTGCAACCTGGACTACGCCTCATACCTTCATCAGTCATTACAAATTGGATTTGGCCTCCAGGGGAAGAGCATCTTTTGGTTCTATGGTGCTCAGGAATATCCTTCCATGAGAGGCTCCCAGGAATAGAGGTAGCTGGGGACTCTGTCCCATGCATAAGGAATGAACGAGGATTAACAATATCGGATAAAGAAGTTATGTCTTACCATAACGTTCCATCTGTATTGTTGATCCTCGTTCAGTCATTACGACCCTCCATCCTTCCCCCTCCTGTGGTTCATAGTGGATCTCACCATCCGGTTCTCTTAGGTTATTTGACCAGAGGTAGCCTCTACCTTCTTTGACTTGCAAAGTCAATCTGAGGTAACAGGGAGAGGGGGATTGTTGATAAGAGTTTAGCTCGAGAGTTTGAAGCTGACACGAGCTTGGAAAATGGCCGGCTCGGTTCCGAGGTCGGAACCAATACCCATGCGTAAGACACAACTTCTTTTTCCTACTGTACATGTATTGGTTTAGCAATACCCATCCACGTCCAAGCAATAGGATGACACATATGGCTCCTAAGTATGCAACAAATTCCAAAAGGTTTAATATTTTTGCTTGGAAGTGCTTGCGTAAGTATTTTATACCCCAAGCAGTCCAAGGTGAGTTTTTCCTTGTATAGATGGCAAATATTGGAGGTGTGATGGGGAAGAACATATGTTGTCCTATTTTGCCTTCATTCTTTGCTGGTTGGGTTCGGAACAGAGAATTGGTTCCGACTCCGCCTATACTAAAGCTTGAGAGCTTCCACTGACTCGAGGCTCTACCCTATCCCATCATGCTTAGGGAAGATTACCCACATCTCGTTTGCCGCTAAACTAGATCAGGTGCTTCCTACTAGGCTCCAGGCTAAGTGGAATCATTATTATTCTATTATACTGTTTTTGTTCTAAATATTTAGTGTGTTTGTTGGATTATTTGTTTTAGTGTGGTAGACCAGCCTTTCTAGATCCGTTGCGATATTTTGTACTGTTTGTTGCTGGTCGTTGTCTTTCACTAGACCATTTATCTTCCCTCCTATCCCGATCCCAAGCTCAGTTGAGTTAGAGAGGTTTTTTTTGTATCTTTGTTATTTAAAACTATCTTGTTTACCTTTCTCTGTATCATTAGGTAGTCAGTTTGAGTTAGAGGGCTCCCTTTCAGCCTGTTTAACTTAGAGGGATTACCTACCTTACCTTTCCTTTTTTTCCACCAAGAAGTTGTCATTTAAGTTAAAGACTTCTCCTCTGGGTTCCCTTTGCCTTTCTTGTAGTTGTTGTTTTTTATATATATATATTATTGTTTTAGTAGAGTTCTTAGTAGTTTGACTTGTATTGTTGGTAGTCATGTCTAAAGATAAAGATGCTAAAGAACCGAAGCCTTCGGGTTTCAAAAAATGTGATCGATGTAGCCAGAAAATGTCCTTGACAGATGGACACACCAGTTGTGTGTACTGTTTAGGTGTTGTCCATCTGCAAGAGTCATGCTCTTTTTGTCATGCATTCAGCTCCAGAGTATTATTGGAGAGGAAAACAAGTTAATTGTTAAGGGATTACTGAAAGTTCCTTTTTCCGAGGCAATAGAAGGGAAGCAGAGTTCCTCGAAATCCTCTCACCAATCTCAATCCCCTAGATCAGACAAGTCTTCTAGAGAGCTTCTGCCACAGCTCTAGAATCAGAACCGTCGAAGAAGCAGGCAAAAGATTCATTCCCTGACTCAAAGGCTTTCTGGCCTGAAACGGCTACCTCTTCAGCTCCACTGGTTATTTTGGAGCTGACAGAGTATAGTATTCAGAGCCGGTCCCCAGTTCTGGAACTGGTCTCTTCAGTATTGCATTTGCCTATCCTGCAGGAAATCAGATCCTCGACCCTGTCCTCTCGGTCCTCCAGGAGTCCGATGTGGAGCGAGTGGTCAAGAGGCTGTTACCGACGCTGGCCAAAATTCTGGTAAGCCCAGCCCAGAAGGACTCGGATCCGACAACCATCACTTCCCCTTCACTGATTTCCCTTCCGACCCATGTTGTGACTTGGAACCGGAGTGCTTCGATTTGATTGTAGTGGAACCGTCGGGGCCGAGACCTGCTCCAGTATCTTTGGTCCTGACTTCTGCTCCGACCTCTTTGGTGCCATCACCTATTTGAGGGGTCTAGGGGCCGACACTCTTCCGTCGGTTCTGAGGAGGAGAATCAGGTTGGACAGTTGTCTGATCCGAATAAACCTCTCTGGACTTTGGCGCAGGTGAGCTTGGCGCCTATATCAGCCTAGGAGCCCACCGCCTTGGCTCGGGGGCAGTCTTCTGGCTCTTCAGTGCCATGAGCTCCCTCTGAGTGGGGTCGTGATGCTTTCAAGGTCATGAGGAGAGTGCTGTCACCCCAGACAGCTCCACTCTCGGATCCAAACACTCTTCCCCAAAAAAGTGCCGGAGTCTGCCTTTTTACCATCTCTCTCCCCCCTAGGCGTGGAGACCCAAAGTCCCAGGACACCCCATTAGGTGAAACAGTCTCTTCTGAAAACTCTCCCAAGTACCCCTCTGGAGAGGTACCTCAGAAGAGGGCATGTAAGAGGAAACATCTAGACTCTCCCAAGGAGTCTGTCACTTCGGACATGGACCTAGATGATTCAGAAGGGTCCCCACAGTCACACTCTGAAGATGTTTCCTTTGCGGACATCCTAGAAATTCTTAAACAGAGAGGTGGCTGGAAGTCCATTAACCCTTCTGAGGATGAGTCCATGTACCTGGTGGCTTTTGGGTCTCACCCCTCTACCTCTTGGGTGACTCCGCCGTTCAATCAACTCCTGAACGTAGTCAGTCTGAAGGCGTGGGGCTCTCTGGAATCTGTGGAACCTGTTCCGAGGAGGCCAAATAAATTTATGACAGTGCTGTCTGATAAGGAATTCCTCACAAAAGGTGTCCCAGTAGATGTTGTATTGGTGCCGGCAGCCACCAAAAAGGAATTGCCTGAGCCTTCCTCATCTGCTGAATAAAGAATCTCATATGATGGACAGGTACAGAAAGCGTATGTTTTTGTCAGCAGCCTTTACCCTTAGGTCGCTGAACTATTTGACCAATTTTACTAGGCTTCAGAAGGATCTCCAGAAAGAGTTTGGTGATACCCTTCAAGGTTCTACACCTGAGTGGGTTTCAGACAAGGTGACCGTTTAGCTTTCTACCTTAAATTCTGTGGTAAACTCCTCCATGCAGCTTATCTCTCTTGTGGCCAATGGAGTGAGTAGGGCAGCCAGTACAGGAGTCTCCCTAAGGAGGCATTCCTGGATATCCTTGTATGGGTTTGCAGAGCCCTTCAAGTCTTCCTTTATCAGTGCCCCATTCAGGGGCTCATCCTTGTTCGGACCAAAGGTAAGAGGGACTCTAAACAGGTACGAGCAAGAGGGAAAGACTCTTTCTGCCGTGGGAGTCCATTTTTCCCTCCCTACCAGGCCTTACCCCCAAAGGCCAGAAGGGGGGAAAAATGTGGTTCCGTAAATCCCCAAGAGTTTTTCTGGATGCACGTGGTGATTCTTCCCCCAAGAGCAGAGGGGGAAACAACAATGGAAGATGCCAACCTCGTGGCAGAAGGGGTCCACAAAATCAGGGTGACAGGGATGCAGTCCCAGCTCTCCTGAAAGGAGGCCCCATCTGTCCACTTCTGGAGGCAGTCGGGGGTCACTTATTACTGTACCCAAATGCCTGGCTAAATGTAACAAATGTCAAATGGGTACAAGTGATCATATACAGAGGCTACTGTATACCCTTTTCCTCTTCCCCTTTAGAAAAAAGTTCAGTCCTGGGTGTTACACCCAGTCAGAGGGACCAGGCAACCCTAGAAGTTCAAAGGTAGCTGGAAAAAAAAGTCATCCAAAATATCCCCGCAGACCAAATTGGATCCGGAACTTACTCAAGGTTTTTTTAGTTCCAAAAAAGACT
The DNA here is from genome assembly GCF_019279795.1 of Protopterus annectens. Classification (NCBI taxonomy): domain Eukaryota; kingdom Metazoa; phylum Chordata; order Ceratodontiformes; family Protopteridae; genus Protopterus; species Protopterus annectens. Next base: position 283,039,505 of record NC_056748.1, on the reverse strand, counting down.
GGGGTTCTGGATGGTGACACTGCAGTCAATAGTCCCCTTCCTGGGGAAACCAATTGGATGTGCTCGATAGATCTTCAGGATGCATACTATCATATAAAGATGGACAGGCGATCCAGGAGTCACTTAAGCTTTCAGCTAGGAGCCAGTCATTAGCAATTCTGAGCTCTGCCCTTTGGCCTCACTACAGCCCCCAGAGTGTTCACCAAATGCATGACAGTAATCATGGCTCGCATGAGACGTCTAGGATTCTGGGTGTTTCCGTACTTGGATGACTGGCTCCTAACCGCCACCACCTAGCATCTACTAACCAAAGCAAGAGACACCACCATCTGCCTTTGCTCTCAACTAGGCATTACGATAAACTTTGAAAAGTCTGCCTTGTTGCCATCACAACATATTGTATTCATAGGAGCAGACTTAAACACAAGAGAAATGGTAACCAAACTTCCTCCCGACAGGATAAAAACATAAAAAACCTCCAGACAAAGAAGAAAGTGCAAGCGAAGATTATTCTAAAGATCATAGGTTTCATGACGGCAGTGATAACCTTGGTACCTTTCGCATGCTTACACAGGAGAGTTCGCCAGTGGTTACTTTTCACCTAGTGGTCCATGTAGGCGTTACCCATGTCCCACAAGATTATTATAACGGAATCCTGCAAGAGGGACATACGCTGGTGGCTTCATTCTGCTCAGGTGGTTTTGAGCAGAACGTTCATTCCCCCACAACCAGTAGCTACACTGACCACGAACGCTTCCCAGAGGAATGGCTTCCACCATTCTATTAGTACCATTAGCCAGGTTGCACATGAGAATTCTCTTGTGGCTTCTGTCTTCCCAGTGGTCCTTCCAATATCTCCCGCTGAGTCATCCTGTCCTGCTGACGGAGTCATGCAAGAAGGACCTTCTGTGGTGGATAGCTCCTAACCAGTCCTATCACGAGCGCCCCCTTTGTTCCTGCCCAACCCGTTGCCACCGTGACCACAGATGCCTCCCAGATCGGGGGGGGGCATTAACTGGGGAAGACTGTCCACAGAGTTTTGCAGAAATACGAGAACCACTTGCATATCAGTGTCCTAGAGATGAGAGTGGTGCTTTTGGCATTGCAGACATTTCACAACTCCCTTCCACTAGGAACGACTACAATCCAGACAGGCAAATACATAAGTAATGTGGTATATAAACAAACAAGGAGGAACCAGATCTTACCCTCTATGTTGAGAGGCTCAAAGAGTATGGCAGTGGGCAGTCTCTTCCCAGATGTTCATCGTGCATACAGCTGCAGTCATAACAGATGGGTTCTCCTGCCGTCAGGCGGGTCCTCGGTCGGCCGAATTCCAAAGTCTAGGTCCGGCGTCTGTTGTTGTCACTTCTTCCCTGACGTCAGTGCGACAGGGGTATAAAAGAACCAGCCAACGCCATTTTCTTCAGTCTTTCTTGCCGCGCGGTGCCCAAAGCAGAAGCAGTTCGCAAGTGCCGGTCGGCCAGCTCCTGAGATTACGAATATTTCTCAACCGAAGACTTCTATAAAGCTAAGTACCCCATTGGGGAAACTTTTCTTGCCTCAGACCGATGTCAGACAAAGTTAATAATTGCATTTCATGTGGGACGCAAATACCGCATAAGGATTTCCATTCCCTCTGTATACCTTGCTTAGGCCCAGACCACGATGTCTCGGCCTGTCGTTTTTGTGCTACATTCAACAGATGCACTATTAAGCGTCGGGCGGAGTTCGCCCAACACTATTTTGGCAAAAAGTTTAATTACATGTCGTCGGATACTCCGACTCCAATTTTGAGTAAACGACATAAAGATAAGGACCAACATACGAGGTCTGTGACTTCTACCGACACCACGCTAAAGCAGACTACATGTGCTCCGGTTCTCAGCGAGGTGTCTACGCAGCCCTTGACTACCAATGACACTTCATTAGGGGTGTCTTCTGTGCCCGAGGTCGCAGGCTCTTCGGCCCACACCCCGACTACAGATACCAAAGTCACTCTTGGCGGGGAAACTCAGAGTTCAGACAGGCCTGCCACCTCTCAAGGTGTCTTCAGGCCTTCTTCTTTTTCCATTAAGGTTTACACTAAATCTAAAGCAGCCATGCATTCTAAAAGACAAGCTCCACAGGGCCCCTTTCAGGGCCCCATGCCTAAAAAGCAGATGCTCAAAATGGCTGAGGATTTGATTACTCTTATCAGGGGTTCTCAACCTCCCCCGGACAAAAGGCCCAGAGTGGAGGAAGAATACCTTTCCTCGGACCAGGCCTCCATTACTTCAGAGCATTCTGAGGACCAGGAACATTCTTACTCCCCTTTCGAAGATTCTGATGCAGAGGAGTCCATTCCCTCTGTCTCCCCCCCTGAGGATTACTCTCTTGGGGAAACCTTGCATACCTTAAGGGAACACTTCCAATGGGAAGGCCAAGAGTACTCAGACTCCAAGAAAAGGCTCAGGGATTTACTCTTGCTCCCTCAGCACAGGCCTCTGGCTATACCTCCTGTCTTTGACATACTAGATGATGTGTATTCAGAGGCCAGCCTTAACCCAGATTCTTTACCTCCAGATCCAGTCAAACCTGACAGGTATTACCGGGTTTCTGATTCGCACCAATTCCTATACAAAAGCCATGCGGCTGACCCAGAAACTATTTCACAGGGTCCCAAGGGAATTAAGGCCTGCACTGCCAAAAATCCATTACCTTCAGAGAGAGATTCCAGAGCTTTAGAAAGGTGGGGGAAAAAGGTATACACCTCGGCCACTTTAACCATGAGGGCATTAAACTGTCAGTTCCATATGTTAAAGTATCAACAGTTTTTGTTATCTCAGTTGAAAAGCAGAATGTCACAACCTGAACAACCAGACTTGAAGGAGTTGCAGGATTTGTTGCATAGTGCAGAGCAAGTGGGTAAACATACCTTGCAATGTGGTTTTGATGCTTTAGAGGCCTCTTGTAGAACTGCTGTTACAGGATCAGTCATACGTAGACATGCTTGGCTCAAAGAGCAAACCTTACCAGATCATGTCAAAGCTAAATTACTAGATGCACCTCTTCAAAAGGATGTATTGTTCGGTGTTAAAGCTGAGGAGGTATTAAAGAAAATGGAGGAAAAGGCAAAATCAATGCAAACAGTGAAAGATTTCCTACAGGTACAACCGCCACGTTTCAGTAGAAATTGGCCTTCAAAAAATTGGTCCTTTCCAGCCACGGACAGACCTCAAAGAGATAGATACAGGCGCCCGAGAGGTAGGGGGCAATCTCAAGGATCATTGAGGCAGACAATGGCAAACACCTACACCAAGAGGGGGCGAGGATAGTTCACAGCCATTCAGAAAGCAGACCCAATGACTTTCCCCTTTGCATGCCAAGCAAGGCTCAAATGGCAGCACCTTTAGGCGGAAAACTGGCATTATTTTCGAAAAATTGGCATATTGTCACAAAAGACAAATGGATCCTGGACATTATAGACAGAGGCTACAGATTCCACTTTCACACCCTTCCAAAAATGAGAGGCATGCCAAACCTGCCACACAATCAAAGGGCAGAGGCACAAAACAAATTTCAGATCTCATGGACATGAAAGCTATTCAAGAGGTACCTGCACAAGAACAGGGTCAAGGTTTTTATTCCAGACTTTTGCTGGTACCAAGGAAGGGCAAATATTGGAGACCTGTTTTGGACCTATCCATCCTAAACACATATATACTCGTACCAAAGTTCAAGATGCTCACATTACAGCAGCTTCTTCCCATGCTGGGCAAGGAGTCTTGGCTGGTAACATTGGACCTCAAGGAGGCATACCTGCATGTCCCAATCAGACAAGATTGCAGAAGATATCTCAGATTTCTTGTAGGTTCATCCCATTATCAATTCTCTGCATTGCCCTTTGGCTTATCTACTGCGCCCAGAGTTTTCACGAAATGCCTGGCATCAGTAATTGCCTAATGCAGACTTCAAGGGATACAAATATACCCATATCTGGACGACTGCCTGATCCAAGCGGACAGCAAACACACTCTTCTGAAACACCTGGCATTTGTAATAATGTTGTTGAAATCTCTGGGATACACAGTCAACAAAAAGAGGTCAAGACTAATACCCTCTCAAACAATAATTTTCCTGGGTGCCAGCTTGGATACAAACACCCAGATGGCCTACCTCACGCCAGAGAAACAAGGGCAATTAACTCAATACTTCAGAAAACTGGCAACCTTCACCAGGCTGACTGCAAGGAAAATCCTGCAGGCTCTGGGATTCATGGCATCTTGCATCCTACTAATCCCATGTGCAAAGCTGCATATGAGGAAACTTCAATGGTACCTAAAAAACTTATTGTCTCAACACAGCCACAGTTTGGAAGCAATCATACCACTGATTCCATGTCTTCAAAAGGAATTTCTGTGGTGGGCTCAAGCATGCCAAAGAAACATAGGTCTCCCATTCTGCAAGCCTCAAGCAAATCAAGTCATCACAACAGACGCCTCGGACTACGCCTGGGGGGCGCACATGACAGATCGGTGCATTCAGGGCAAATGGTCACAAAAACAGAAGCACCTACACATCAATCAAAAGGAAATGCTAGCAGTAATAAATGCTATTATGGCTTTCAAAGACCTACTGCATCCAGGGTAGCTATTGATAAGAACAGACAACACCACAGTGATGTGGTACATAAACAAACAGGGAAGAACTCATTCATACCCCCTGTGCAGACTAGCCATGTCCCTTTGGAACACGGCTCTGGAATTGCAAATCCAACTTCAAGCACAATTCCTGCCAGGGAAGGAAAACACACTGGCAGACAACCTGAGCAGAAATATGACAGATCCACACGAATGGAAGTTGCATCCTCAAGTTTTTACAATGATAATTCAAGCATGGGGAAGGCCAGACATAGATCTCTTTGCCACCCACAGAAATTACCAATTGACAAAATTCTGCTCAAGGACCTTTCATCCACAGGCCTGGAAAGTGGACGCACTCTCTTTCATTTGGACAGCAATGACGGTTTATGCCTTTCCTCCTCTTCCACTGCTGGCCAAAGTTCTATTAAAAGCCAGAGCAGACAGACCAAAGATGATTCTCATTGCTCCAGACTGGCCAAGACAACACTGGTACCCACTCCTGAGGAGCCTGACGCATTCCCCACCATGGATCCTGCCTCTAATGCCTCTTCTACTGACTCAGCACAACTTCAAAACTCTTCACAGTCAGCTGAAAACACTCAATCTAGCCGCATAGAGGATTCCTTAAATTCACAGCAGACCCTACTCTCCAAGGAGGTGCAGGATGCAATTTTAGAGGCCAGAAGGCCTTATACTAGAAAAGCCTACTGTGCAAAATGAAACGGTTTTGTGTCTGGAATCAGAAAAAGGGCCAGAATCCTGGAATACTGAATTTACCTCAAATACTACAGTACCTAGCCAAGCTGCTAAGCAGTGGACTTTCATTCTCCTCCATCAAAATCCATGCCTCAGCCATTTCTGCAGAGTACTACACTGATCCTCCTTTATTCTCTCACCCTCTCTTAAGACAGTTCCTCAGAGGGGTTAAGAATATAAAACCCCCAAGAAAGCAACCAGTACCGGCTTGGAACCTCAATTTCATTCTAGAAAAACTAACCCTGCCTCCTTTTGAGCCAGCTGCTTCAACAGATCTACAATATTTGTCATGGAAAACTGCCTTCCTTCTAGCTATCACCTCAGCACGCAGGGTTTTGGAACTACAAGCCCTCATGGCTGTGCAGCCTTTCATCATTTTCCATCAGGACAGAGTTTCCTTACAAACCAATCCTTCATTTATGCCAAAGGTAGTATCCAGGGTAGCCTTGAATCAGGCTATCCACTTGCCTACGTTTTACCCTAATCCACAAAACAAAGGGGAGAGGCTACTGCATTCCTTGGACATTCACAGACAGCTCTGTTATTATTTGGACAGGACAAAGCCTTTCAGAAAATCAGAGCAACTCTTTGTGTCCTATGCTACAGGTGCTCAAGGGAAGCCTATTTCCAAACAGACAATCTCAAAATGGATAGCCCACTGCATACGCTTTTGTTACTCCTTTCATGGTAAATCTGTACCTACAGGCATCAGATCTCACTCCACAAGGGCCACAGCTACCTCTGCAGCTTTCCTCACTTTCTTGGTAACTTTAGATTTAAAAGAAGCCCATCTTTACGTTCCAATTCTAAAATATTTCATGCATTTCTTTTAAGATTGTGTGTGTCTGGGGTACATTTTCAGTTCTGTTTTGCCTTTGTGCTATCTGTCACTTAGAGGGTATTTACAAAGTGTCTGATTCCAGTTATACCCTACTGAAGTGTGCAGGACATTCACTTTTTCCATATTTAGATGACTATCTGGCCTGGGTTCTCTTTCAAAATGTGTAGAGACACTGGCCTGGGTAAAAGATCTCCTCCCCCTTAGTCTAAGATTCCAGATTAACTTAACTCATTACATCCAAGTGACGCCTCCAGGTGCATACGCAGTTACCTCCTACTGCTCCTCTAGGTGTCAAATATTACTTGTTCATGTTGCATTAATAATTCCAAAATCATGCTACATACCAGGTATCAGAATATTGTATCTTGAAGCATACATGATGGCAAACACAATTGTATTGATATCTGAACTCTGTCAATAAGTATTTGTTAGAATTTTAAGATGATAACTTAATTTTTAAAGTCTCAGGCTACACCCACTAGGAGTTAAGGGTACACACTCAAAAGAGCTGTACTGGAGGTCCTCACTTATTCCTTCTCACAGGAGAGAGTTTCTGAGATGCCAAGTCAGTTTATGTATCTGTCCTTTTTGTTGACCGTGTTAGTCCCACTAGGCTAGTGGCCACTTTTTGAGGAGACCCGAGGTGGTATTTGTACTGTTGAAAATATGGCCAGGGCATTAGGGAACTTTACCTTCTTTTCTCAGTAGATGCTGTGGGATCTTTTACATCCACCTGTGCTACCACCTACAGTGGATATAAAAAGTGTACACACCCCTGTTAAAATGCCAGGTTTTTGTGATATAAAAAATGAGACCACAATAAATCATTTCAAAACTTTTCCCACATTTAATATAACCTATAACCTGTACAATTCAATTGAAAACAAACAAATCTTAGGGGAAAAAATATAAAAAATAAAAAACGTACAATAAGCTGGTTGCATAAGTGTGCACACCCTTAAACTAATACTTCGTTGAAGCACCTTTTGATTTAATTACAGCATTCAGTCTTCTTAGGTAGGAGTCCATCAGCATGGCACATCTTGACTTGGCAATATTTGCCCACTATTCCTTGCAAAAGAGCTCCAAATCTGCCAGATTGCGAGGGCATTTCTTGTGCACAGCCCTCTTCAGGTCATTCCACAGATTTTCTATTGGATTTAGGTCTGGGCTCTGGCTGGGACATTCCAAACTTTAATTTTCTTCTGGTGAAGCCATTCTTTTGTTGATTTTGGATGTATGCTTGGGGTCATTGTCGTGTTAAAAGGTGAAATTCCTCTTCATTTTCAGCTTTCTAGCAGATGCCTGAAGATTTTAGGCCAAAAGTGACTGGTATTTGGAACTGTTCATACTTCCCACCACCTTGACTAAAGCTCCAGTTCCAGCTGAAGAAAAGCAACTCCAAAGCATGATACTGCCACCACCATGCTTCACTGTGGAGATGGTGTTCTTTTGGTGATGCAAGGTGTTGTTTTTGCGCCAAAAGTACCTTTTGGAATTCTGGTCAAAAAGTTCAACCTTGGTCTCATCAGACCATAATATATTTCCCACATGCTTTTGGGAGACTTGATGTATTGTTTTGCAAATTTTAGCCGGGCCTGGATGTTTTTCTGTGTAAGAAAAGACTTCTGTCTTGCAACCCTACCCCATAGGCCAGACATATGGAGAATACGGGAGATTGTTGTCACATGTAGTACACAGCCACTACTTGCCAGAAATTCCTGTAGGTCCTTCAGTGTTGCTGTAGGTCTCTTGGCAGCCTCCCTGCCCAGTTCTGTTCTCGTCTTTTCATCAGTTTTGGAGGGATGTCCAGTTCTTTGCAGCGTCACTGTTGTCCCATATTTTCTTCACTTTTTGATGACTGTCTTCGCTGTGTTTCATGGTATAGCCAATGCTGTGGAAATTTTTTTGTACCCTTATCCTGACTGATATTTCAACAGTGAGATCCCTTTGATGCTTTGTAAGCTGTCTGGAAACCATGGCTTTTGCTGTAGCAGGCAACTGAGTAAATGTCAGGAAAATCCTACTAGGACAGCTGAACTTTATTTGGGGTTAATCAGAGTCTAATTGATGGCAGGTGTGTACCCAAGAAGACTGAATGCTGTAGTTAAAGCAAAAGGTGCTTCAACAAAGTATTAGTTTAAGGGTGTGCACACTTATGCAACCAGCTTATTGTATGTTTTTTATTTTTTTATATTTTTTTCTCCTAACAGATTTGTTTTCAATTGAACTGGGCAGGTTGCAGGTCACATTAAAGGTGGGAAAAGTTTTGAAATGATTCATTATGGTCTCATTTTTTTATATCACAAAAACATGTCATTTTAACAGGGGTGTGTACACTTTTTATATCCACTGTACTTCAAGTATATGGGGCCTCAGTTTAATGACTCATCTGAAGGATGACACACTCAGGAGTGCAGCACCCGCCTTATGCTGCACTCCAGTGACAGTTATCAATCTTCCATGTGCAGGAATTTCCTTTATGAGGACCTTTCTCCTGCAGGACAGAATAGATCTTTACAAGGAACAGTTTCTGGCATTTCCTAACCAATCTTTGACTTGGCCAGAGCATATCACCGGATTCTGGGGTTCATGCTTCCTTGGATCTGTGTGGACTTGAGAACAGCACCCTCTGTCTTTTCAGTTTCCAGTGTTGGAGTTTGAGGATGTTACTGTGGTGGGTGGACCAGTTATCTCTTAACCCAGGTCTTTCCTTCTTTCCAGCTCCTACTCATTCAGTCACTATAGACGCCTTAGACTTTGCTTGGTGGGCTTTTTCCAAGGGGGAATGTTTAGGGTCTGTGGAACAAGCAGAACAGGCTGAAACACAGAAATGTGAAGGAAATGATGGCCGTTATATATGCTGTCAAGTCTTTAAGCTAGTTTTGGATTCCTGACCCTCTGCTAGTAATCAAGAACACTACAATTATATGGTACATAAACAAGGGGGAACCATATCATAGCCCCTTTGCAGACCAGCTGTGGTAGTGTGGGAACTAGCAACTCATCTAAGTCTTTCCTCTAGGCTACCTACATTCTGACAGAGCAAAGATTACTGCAGACAAGCTGAACAGGACCATAATAGACACTTAAAAATTGAAACTGAACCCAGGGGTTTTCCAGGAATTTATCCATCATTGGGGTACTCCTCAAATAGGCATGTTTGCTTCCATTTACAATAGACAGCCTCCATTCAATACAGACAGACATTTAAAGAAAGCCTGCTCCAGTATCCTTGCAAGCAGGCCTGGAAGGACAGATGCTTTTTCATTCCACTGAGTAGAAATGTTTGTGTTCTTCTGCATCGTTTTCACCTGTAACCAGGGTCATTCTAAAGATTCTGAAGGACTCCCCCAAAAATAATTGTGGTGACTCCATTTTGGTCCAGACAATAGTGGATATTCATCATTCTCACGGCTACAGTAGCCGTTGACTCTATGGATTGCATCCTGTTTAGGAATCAACAACCAGCCTGCTTCACAAAGTTATGGCTCCCTCCCACACCCGCATAATGACTGCTGATTGGCTAACCCCTTGGAAGAAAATTGGCAGAGTGTAGTCAGTTTCACTGCTTTATTGTAGCCACAAGAAGCAGCTCTGATGCTTCATAGGAGCAGCAGTTGGCTTCAGGCTTTATTTTTGAAAGATGATCTCCATAGTGAAGCCATTCTACACAGAAATCATTAAACTTTTAAGAAAATGTATATATATGTATATATATATATATATATATATATATATATATATATATATATATAAAGCCACATTTGTCCTTTAAGAAAGCTAATATTTGTTTCAGAAGTTTTATGTCAGGGACCTCTATGTTTAGATTAGGGCTTATTTTAATGTAGTGAGAACTAATTTTGTGGTAAAAGTGTACTGCCTGTGAGAACGTTTGTCTGGTTAAGTTTTAAGGCTCAAGAAGTGTTTTTAGGGCAGAAACTGTTTTTCAGCGGTATGCTTGTGCCCACTTTGTGACAATGTACCTTCAGATTTTTTTTTCTTTTCTGTGAGTGCACTTCAGAAAAGGGATTTGAATGCTGAAAGGGATTTTTGATTACTGCTTTTGCTTTACTTTTGAAAGGGATTGTGTGTGGGAAGTGCAGAATTTGTGTGCTGCTTGTGAACAGTTATCTGACAACTTACCTTCTGAGCCACTTGTTCAGTAGTGCTCATCAGCAGTCAGGCGTCATCCTCATCTGCAGTGTGGATGCTTAATCTGGTCCTGCTGGCTCTTCTTCTCCCACTTTACTGAGGAAAAAAAAAGTAGGGAGCCCTTGCTGCTAACATGTGCTCAGTGTCTCAGCCATTAGTGGATTACTGTATAGTGGCTGACTGTTGTTCCTCAGACCACTTGCTTGGTACTCCAGGTTACTCTTGTGTAGCTCTTTCTGCCACCATGGACCAAGATCAGCCATGTCTTCTGCAGCTGTTCTAGTGTGCGATCTGGGCAGAGGATAATGATGATCTTTGGATCTGGTCAATGCTCCTGAGAGTTCTTCTTTGGGTAGTCAAGGAATATGATCTTTCCTGGGGTGAAGTGCCATTCCCTAGTCTGTCTGCTTATATGGAGGTCCCTACAATGAAAACACAAAAGGTTAGATTGCTTATCTGAAGAGATGACGTTTGTTCATAAAGATGGTTTTCTTACCTTAGCCAGTGATGTTTTTGCAGGCTGGAAATGTTTGAACTTTGAAATTCTTACCAAAATGCAATCCTGAGTAATGATAGTCAGAGGATTCAAACATAGGTTCTCTTCTGGAGATTCTCAAGCAAAAAATCTGATTGAGGAAAGTTGGTCCTGTTCACCTCCCTTGGAAGAATTTTCCTTTTCAGAAGTGATTTCCAAGACAAATGAGATATTTTTGTGGGAACGAGTGGATGTTGCTCCAGAACTGAGGAGATGTGCTGCAAGTGGATATACCTAGTACTATATCCATTCCTGCTTTTTGCCAGCCTTGGAGGATGTTTAATTCTGCCTGTAATAATCCTGACTCTCACCAGCTGGAAACAAGAAAAACAAATACTCTACCACATTTTCTTCAGAAGGTAGCTCCTAACTGAATCCCATTATTTCTCATCTGTCCCAAGTATCTCAATAAGCTTTGAAGACTATGCTAATTCTGTGTATAGGGCCACTGCTACTGTTATGGTTTTGAGGCAGTATGGCAGGATATGTGACTAAAAGTCTGCTGATGAACCAAAGTCTGAGATTTTAAGCTCTGCTTTAGATAAGGAGGTTTTGGTTGACTCGTCTACTGTTAAGGTAATCAAACAGCTGATGACTGATGGAAATTAATTCACTGAAATGTTGTCATTCCCACAACTGCATTAACCTTTAGGCCCTGAGTCATGTTTTTCCCAAGGCACAACTGGCCAGCCTCCAAAAGCCCTGCTTCCTCCTGCAACGTCCAGTCTGACTGTTGATTGGTCAGCACTGACTGTGATGTAATAGCTAGATGTTGTATTTGTAAATTCTATAAAATAGTCTATATGTTGTCTGCACATTGAGTCCAGAGACACAGAATTTTGTTCAGTTTTTGCACTTGTGTGATTTCTGAATGACAAAGTTTTCTTTGACTTTGACTGACCATGGAAAATTAGTAGTTAAGAGTTGAAAATCTTTGGTGCTTTCTTGCCAGCTTGTGAAGAAGTGTCTCAGTGGCTTCACAATAGCAGCAACTGGCCTTTCAGCTCTTTTTTGGCAGATAAGTCCAAGTCCCCTTTGGGGGAATCCTTCCACACTGAAAATGTTTTTTGTGTTTGTACTAATATATATATATATATATATATATATATATATATATATATATATATATATATATAGGAGAGGGAGAGAGAGAGAGACACACACACACACACACATACATACATACATACATACATATAAAACAGCCAAGTTGTCAAAGGCCAGCCTGTTAAACCCAAAAAGAAGCTGACCTAGCTGATTGAAAATCAGATGCTGAAAAATGCTGGCTTTGTGAGATCGCAATACAGTGTTAAGGAAATTTTGTATGTATAATAAGCTGAGAGTGTGGGAGTGCATGCCCTGTGCAAAATAATGTGTTGCCCTTTTATTGTGTTGTCAATAGGAAATGTTTTGTGCATTTATGTGTGATAAGTTGTGGTTCGAAAGTTTATTTTTTGACAAAACAAACATACACATGCCTATTTCTCAGATTCTGTGTGTGCAGGTCACATTATCAGTTTTCTGTATTACCCCTTTGAGTTATCTACAGCTGTAAGAGTGTTTACAAAGTGCCTAGCACCAGTGATGGCTCACTGCAGGCTACAAGGCATTCACACACTTTCTTATTTAGACAACTTACTTATCTTTGCAGAGTCTTTTCCCAGATGTTAGGAGTCCTTAACTCACTCAAGCTAAAATGCCTTTTTTGTATGCTTCCAGTTCACAGCTCTACCGCTTTATGGGGTCCAGACCTTTTTTGGGTCTGGCTTCTTTAAATGACTTGTCAGCTAATAATAGTATAATTTTACTAATAACTTTTTGCCCTTTCTAATGCTAAGATTGTTAGTGTGGGATGTTCTACAGTAGAAAAGTTAATCTTTTTGCCTCTTCTTTGGATTTTCAAATTTATGTTCATATTTTCTTAACTGAGATCTACATGGTTATTGAGATGTATGGTGTAAAACACCAATGTGGGAAACAGGACAGTTCACTGACAATGCTGGTTTCTTTCACACTATACTAGAGATATTGCTAGTTGCTTTCTACTAATTATGAAAATAAGCGGTACTTCCATATGTACTTCAAAAACTGAGTGACTTTTACAGACTGTGGCAGACATTAAGTGAAACTTTAGATGTTGTCGAAGAAAACCTATCTTCGATATTTGCATTGTAAGTTGCACATTTTGAGAGATATCCAGTATGGTTTGTTTCGCTAATTATACAATTAAGCATATGTTTTCATATTTCTTTAAATATCTCAATAAACAAGCACTTGTAGACTTAATTTCTTGATTTGCAAAAGCTTGCATGGCTAACAAAATGTTTTAACAATATATGTGTAGGTTGTACAGTTTTCAAGATATGAAAATTTGTGAAAGTTTACAAAAATATAATTGGAGGGTTGTGTGCATTATAATGTATATTATAGTGTTTCTGGAAAAGATTATGAATGCGACAGCTGTTATCACTACAAAGGATACTTCTAATTGATAATATTGCTGCAGTTTTAATAGCTTTTATTGTTCAGAAAATATTTACATTTATTTATCTTATGTTTTTTAAGTGTATTTTTCAGAAAATGCTGTAGAGTGCAAGATGTGTGTGGGCTGCTAGAGGTGTGACCTTTCACACCATGAAGGTGTTAATGAAATGGGGTTCAAGGTGAGTGTTCAGAATTTCTCCTTTACTCCATCACACAGGGTTAGTTTTTTCAGATGCATTGTAGACACTTTTCAGAAAAATTTTTTCTTGCCCCGAATAAGCTGAATTTTTATCTGGAAACTTTCCAGAGCTTCTCCAGTCAGTCTCAAACTTCACAAGAGAATATCTCAGTATCTTAGGTTTTATGGCTTCTGTGATTCTTTTCTCCAGGTTACACACTAGAAAAGTCAGTGTTTAAAAAACAGGGACACAGCTTTTTCATCCTCTGGAATTTCAGATTCCAGTTTTGGTCTTTGTTGTCTCCACCAGTACAGTTCCTTTTTAACTAATGGCTTTAATATAAAGGTCTCCCCGGACTTCCAAGATAGCTGCACACTGATCAACTGCTTAATTCAGCTCTGTCAGTTTGAAAAAATAAACTGAGAAACAACAGCCAGTGATGTTTTTCAGCATGAATAAACTTCAGTTATTGGCTAGTAAGTATACTGCCTGTTTACCAGCAAAGAAGAAATTTAGAGAACCTGAAGGAAAATAAACCAGAAAAAGTGAAGAAAAAACACAGTCTGGGAAGAATCTTGCAGCTGTAAAGCAAAAAGCAGTTCAAACTTAAGTTTTGGTACAAGAGATGATGAAAAAAATCAAATGTACTCAGTGGGGATTAAAATAAATGAAAAATTGAAGTATATCATCGTACAACTACCTATCCAGAAGAACTAACAAAATTGCAAAAATTACAGGTTGAAATGGAAAAGCTGGGTGAGTATGAGACTTCTCAAGAAGAGTTGTCTCAAAAAAGGGAAAGTTAGTAGACAGCATGAGCAGAGAAAACCTGAAATGTTCTGAGATGGAGGTAAACAGGAAGTGGGAAAAAAATATAAAACGTCAGGCACATTTGCGAAATAGGGCTTTACAAAAAAAAGTGGCTTGGAAAGACTGTATTTTTGTTGACTTTGCTAAACTTGTGGCGGGACTGTAAAGCACATTCCCCACTTTGTCATTAATGTTTTGAAAGACTAAAAGGTGAAAAGTAAGTGTAAGTAAACGATTTTTGTTCTTATTGGTATTTATATAAAACATTTTGTTAGAGTTAGGGTATTGTCAGTAAATTCACTATAGTACATTTAGGTAGAATAAAGCTTGAAATATGGAGTCAGACATGTATGCATTCAGTTTTGGAGAAAGACTGTTTATTAGAAAGGAAAGATAAGCATAAAGTGTGCAGAAAATACAGAAATACAGAATGTTCTTTTATCAAGGGAAAGCTACAATCTTGACAGCTACAGAAAGTTCCCTAATGGAATGTTAGATTAAGACCAGGCCTGGGAACCAAGGCTAAGAGGGGCATGTAAAGCATTACAGGGTTTTGGTATTATTAAAGTATACTTCAGATACAGTTAGAGAAGTCAGTCAGTTCATTCGAACTGTCCTTACAGAGAAGATTAAGCTACAATACAGGCACTCGAGCCCGAGTACAGAAGACAGGTCAAATGAAGACACTTTTAGTTTACGTTGTTCAGGACAATCAGAATATGACGCACAGCAACTTTGGATATTGTTTATCAGCACTGTTAATGAAGACAGTGTTCGGATGTTGTGAACATCTAATAAGCCTTAATAAATGAACTACAGTGGTTGGAGAATTCATTCAAAAAGTACACAGGACTTGACCCATGAAGGAGAGACTGGCACCTGTTCAGCACGAGTTTGGATAAATAGCAGACTTTCATTTCAGTCTCATTTCAGTTGTTTCCAGTTAATTCCAGTACAGTACAGTCTTATCAGTTCTTTCACATTTCATAATATAAACTGCATGTTATATATAGTAAAACAGTTTTGTGTAGTATGTAATAGGGTATTTTAAATGTGGGGTGAGTCTTTTCAGTGACTGTTACATGTGTTAAAGATATTAAACAAGCACGTTTTATTTGTAAGAAATATAGGCTGTACAGTGTAACAAGAAAGAAAGGCTTGACAAAAGCATGTTTACTGTGAATATGCTGTAATCTTGGGATGCTGGGCTGTGTTGGTGTGTAAGAAGTGCACTTATATTATATGTAGAATTAAGATAGCCCTTGTTTTTACAAGTGTGAATGTCTAGATAAATGCTTTTGGCTTAAACTTTAAACAAGTGTGTCTGTAAGCTTGAAAAATAAAGATAGAATTATGAAAGCCATGAAACATGCTAAGTTTCTTATATTTACAGATATATTAGCTTGTTTTTGTCTAATAGTAAATGCTCAGTGAGAGTCGAGTAATATGCAGCTGGCGGCAGTTGTACATTCTGTTCTTAATGAAATTGACAAAGATACATTGCTGACTTCTTTTATATGGAGATAACTGTCTTCAGCTGCAAGTGATTTATTTTGAGAGTTCTGAGCATTCTTTGCCGCAGGATATGCAACCTTTAAAGGTACAATGACAAGCAGTTCATGAAAAGTAAAGTTTGAAGTTATGGGAAGTAAATAAGAGCTAGTAACTGTAATACTTTTAATGCATTTAATTATTTTTTATGTATTTTACATTTGTTGACCAGGTTGGTCAGACTGAGCTGCGAGGCCCATTTTCAGCAGAGACCCGGGGAGAAAAGCTCCACAGTAGAATACAGTTTTCTTAAACAGTGAAATAATTAGCACAGTTAAGCAAAATTAACATTCATATATACAGAGAATGTGAGTATAGTTTTGCATATAGGTTTGGAAAGGAGGTTGTGGGAAAGAGAAGAAATAATACTAAAGAAAAACATTATCAATATGTTTAAGCTCTTAGCAGTGCAATAAAAAAGAGAGTCTGCTGTCATTTGTGCGGATAGTTGATACTACAGTGGTGAGAACTTAAGGATAGCCAGTGCACCATTCTTAAGGCTAAAAGTTGCTGTTTTCTGAAAGTGTACAAACTGCTTTTTACATCTGGGAGGGGAAATAAAGATAATAGAACAGACCACTGTTGCTGTAAGTGAGAACACAGGCTGTAGCATGATTTGTGGCAGCTTTATCTTGAGGGTTAAACTTCAGTTTTTGAAGAGGTACATAGTTTTGTGTGTTTGCCCTAAGTTAATAGTGGAAGAGGGTGTTTTGAAAATGTGTTTAGTTTTTGAGAGTTTTCATTAAAAACAAAGTCTTGAAAAACATGATATAGATTCAAATGGAGATGAGAAGAAACAACTGAATAAAAGATTAGCCTGCTGTTCAGTAGGGGATGGAGGTGTTCCGAAAATTTTTTTTTTTTTTTAGTTTGAGGATTTTCATTAAAAGAAAGTCTTAAAGTGTGACACAGGTTCAAATGGCGATGAGAAGGAGCAACTGTACAAAAAGATCAGCCTGCGATACTGTGTGTGCATGTAACACAAAATTTGGAAAATACATTAAAAAAAATCATATAATAGGTGGGTACAATAACTTTTTCTCATATTATCCTGGAATGTGAATGGCCTTATGGGTATAGACAAAAAGGAAAGAATATTGAATTATATTAAGATGTGTAAAGTGCAAATAACTATGCTACAGGAGACAAGTTTGAGAAAGAAATGAGCATGTGAATTTGACCAAAAGGATTTCAGAATGGATGTTCATCAGTATGTCAGTGAGAAAAGAAAAGGGATGTTAATTATACTGATTGCTAGAGGAGCTCCAATAGTGATAGAAGAGGAAAAAAGACAATTTTAGATTTGTGGTAATAGGGCTATTGGCGTGGGAGGAGGATTACTCTGGCATGTGTTTTTATAGTCCACCAGAAATTGCTGTTAGGAAAATGTTGGCAGAAATAATCAGCTTTCAGCAGGGAAAAATAAGTTATATTCTTGCCATAATGTTCCATCTGTGTTATTGATCTTCATTCTTGACTGTTGGGTTTCAGTTCCATCCTCAGAACCGACTCGGCCGTTGTAACAAGCTCATGCCAGCCAGAAACTCTTGAGCTAAGGCTACCCATGGTGCCTCTGTTCCTTTCCCCTCAGATCGAGTTTTGCCTGTAGAAATGAAATGTAGAAGCCTTGTTTGAGCAACTGCCCTACTACAAAACTAGGACTAGATCTGAACCTCCAGGAGTCTTTGGAGGAGGTTGGAGGGTGGTGGGATGTCAAGAATGAATGAAGATCGATAACACAGATGGAACATTATGGTAAGAACATAACTTCATTATCTGATGTTGTCAATCTTCATTCATTCTTGACTGTTGGGACAGAGTCCCTAGCTACTTTATGTCCCAGGTGGCCCTATGGAAGGATATTCCAGAGCACCATATAGCCAAAGGATGCTCTTCCCCCAAAGACTGTATCCAATTTGTAGTGAGTGATAAAGGTATGCTGGGTAGACCAAGTGGCCGCAGCACAAATGTCATCCATAGAGGCTCTCTGTAGAGAGAGCTTTTTATACAATTGTTCCTTCTCATCTCCATTTGAACCTATGTCACACTTATAAAAAATTGCCTGAATCTCCTTATGTTCTGACTGTGCTTCTCAAACATTTTGGAAATATAGAGTATATTTTAGTGCATTTATTAAAACTGTATATCTGAAGTAGAAACTTCATTTGTCAGCAACCTTTGGGATACGGATCCGATCTCTGATCCGAGCCGGCAACTTCTACCATAGCATAGATCTGAGCTCCTAGCTCCTCCCTTTACCCATAATCCCCTGCCAACCCTAACTGACCTCAGATCTAGTTTGCCGCACTTCAAGCTACAAGCTGGATTTTCGAGCTCCTGCTATTTAGCTAAGTTTTGTGAGAAAAACTTTCTATTTTTACTTCCCTTTTCTTGTGTGAGTGTGAGCGAGTGTTTAGATATCCTATATATCTCTCTATTTAACTTGATTTGTGTTTATTTTTCCTCCCTGCCCTCGCTGGTCGTAGTGTGTGTTTGTGGTGTGTGTAGGGGCCTAGTGAGTGTGTTTCTGTACTATGTCGGAGGCCCCTAAAGCCATCTTTTTAAAGTGCACCGAGTGTGGCCATAAGCTTTCACCAGCGGATGGCCACACCTGGTGCGTTAGGTGCCTTGGGGTTGAACACCTCTCCTCGGGATGAGCGATTTGCACAGCGTTCAACCCCAGGGCACTTAAGGACCGCAGGTCGAAGCTGATTCTGGCGGGCCATTTGCCCCCGGATTCGGCTCCAGCCTCCGGTGCTTCTGTGGCCGCTACCCAGCCCTCGGTGGTAGCCACCCCTGTCTCCCTCCCTCCGGTCGGGACTCAACCTCCTGCTTTGGCTCCGGAGGAGAGGGAGGCCGGGAAAGCTAAACGGAAAGAGAAGCACCATAAGCGTCGGGCCGAGGACTCCTCAGCCCCGCCCGCCAAACGGGCTTCTCCATCCAGAGCTTCTGGATTGCCTCCTCCTCCTCAGCTCTGGTCTCCTTGTTTCTCACCAGAACCCGGGGAGGAGGGGACCCGGTCCCCGTCGAGGTCATCGAGGTGGCACTCTGTCTGCCTCGGTGGCCTCTTTGAGGTCCACCTTTAGCATGTCAGATGCAGACATGGACCAGATGATGAGGAGGTTCATCCAGGCCCAGCTGCAGATTGGAGTGCTCTTGCCTCCCCCCCCCCCTCTGGGGGGGAGCTCGACCCCATTTTTGCTCCAATCGCTCCTTCTCTGACCCGCTTTCTGGGTTCGGAGCATTCGGAGCCAAGCCGCGTTGGATCCGGGGGTGGGTCGGAGCCGATAGTACTGGTTACTTCGGCTCTGACTGGTCCCTCGAGCTTGTCGGATCCGACCTCTCGGAGTCGTGGACTGAGCTTCGGATCCGAGGGATTCTGTGTGACTTCGGCTCCGTCCCGGTCGGAGCACACGGGTCTTTTGGATCCGAGGGACTCGGCCCGGATCCGGTCCCCGCCTTGGATCCGAGTGGGAGTCGACTCTCTGATCCTATCGAGAGTGGCTCCCCCTCGGCTTTCGCGGTGGTGGAGAGGGCACTGTTGAGTGCATCCTGGCCTCCAGTCCTGGCTTCGGCTCCCCCCTGCACTCCCTCTCAGCTGGTTCAGGCTCCCATCACCCGGCCTTCGGGGCAGCCTGCTTCAGCGCCTCTGGGTGTTCCTTTGGAACGTGACATTGCTGGTGAGACTTCCTAGTACAGCCCCCCCGAGGAGGTACCTCACAAAGCTAAGTGTAAGAGGAGACACGTGGACTCCCGCGAGTCCCTTACGGAAGATACGGACTTAGATGAAGGGGAAGGCTCCCCAAGGTCACCCCCCGAGGATGTCTCCTTTGGAGACATCATGGAAATGCTCAGGATTAGGGGAGGGAGGTCTGCCCCCAAGGCTTCCTCCGATGAGTTTGTATTCCTAGAGGCATTCGAAGCAGGGCCATCTACCTCTTGGGTGTCCCCTCCCCCTGGCCCCCCTGGTGGACCTTATTTCCACCAGGGCTTGGAAGGTGCCGGACACTGTAGAGCCAGTCCCCAAGCGCCCAGATAGGATCCTGAGTCCCCCTGCAGAAAGAACCTATTGGAGCAGAGGTCCCCCCGTGGATGCCATGTTATTGGCAGCGGCCACCAAGAGGGAGTTGGCTCAGGAGAGCTCCGCGGTCCACCCACCGAGCAAGGAATCTCGGGCGATGGACCACCTTGGGAAGCGGGTCTTCAGTTCAGCAACCTTCGCCATGAGGGCGCTGAACTATATGGCACACGTCATCTGGATGCAGCGAGATCTAATAAAAGAATACGCTGCCTCCCCCCCAGAGTCCATGTCGGAAGGGGACAAGCAGCTGTACTCCTCCCGAATGTCCACTCTACGTTCAGTTTCCAACACCTCTATGCGGCTCTTGTCTCACACCACGGAAGGAGCCGCTAGAGCTGGCGGAGCCGGCCTGGTAATGAGGCGCCAAGCCTGGCTCCAACGTTGTGACTTCTCGGAACCCTTTAAGGCGTCATTCGCGAATGCCCCCTTTGATGGTTCTGCATTGTTTGGCAAAACTGTTCACGACACTTTAGTCCAGAGCGAGAAAGACGGGAAGACGTTGTCTGCCGTCAGAGTCCGCTTCTCTGCTCCCCAGAGGTCCTTTTCTAAGAACCAAAAGGGTCAGAAGAAGATGTGGTTCTGGAAATCGCATCAGTCCCAGTCTGCTCCAGACAACCAGTCCTCTCGTGGCAGAGGAGGACAGGGAGGACACCGCCCTAGAGGCAGAGGGGGTCCCAGAAATTTTGGGTCCAGAGAACCCTTCTCTGAGAGGCCCACGCAGAACCCCTGAGGGGTTGCCCGGCTGCTCCACTCTGGAGGCAGTTGGGGGGGCATCTTTCGAGGCACCTAGCAATGTGGGAGTCCATAACAACAGATCGCTGGGTGTTTCGCATCATATCCAGAGGCTACCAAATTCCCTTTATTGTAACCCCCAAAACCAGAAGCCTCCCCGACGTACCACCCAATCAGAGGGAGGCAGCTGCTACAGAAATTCAGCAGCTTTTACAAAAAAGAGCTATCCAACCCGTCCCTCCAGATCAGTTTGGATCAGGGTTTTACTCCAGGTTCTTTCTGGTGCCAAAAAAGACGGGGGACTTGAGGTCCATCCTCGACCTCTCTCTCTTGAACCTGGCAGTACCCAAAGAAAAGTTCCGGATGGTCACGCTACAATCTATTCTCCCCCTGTTACGGGATAACGACTGGATGTGCTAGATAGACCTCAAGGATGCGTACTACCACATTTTTGTGGACAGACGTTCCAGGAGGTTCCTCCGCTTCCGGCTGGGAGCCAGTCACTTTCAGTTCAGGGCCCTCCCCTTCGGTCTCACCTCAGCCCCCAGGGTGTTCACCAAAGTCTTGGCGGTTATAGCGGCCCACCTGGGGCTTCAGGGAATTCGGGTCTTTCCGTACCTGGACGACTGGCTCCCCAACAAGGCATCTGCTCTGTTCAGGCAGGGATTATTTCCTCAATCTTGCTCCAGACCTAGGGTTAACTGTCAACATGGCCAATTCCTCTCTGGCTCCTACACAGGTAATAGATTTCATAGGGGCGAGATTGGATTCCAGACTAACGCTTGCCTTCCTGACTCCCGATCGGCTTCAGAACCTGAGGTTGCATGTTCAGGCCATTCTGCAACTTCCTGCTCCACCGGCGGAATTGATCCTGAGGGCTCTAGGGTCCATGGCGGAAGCAATTCCTCTGCTGCCCCTAGCCCGTCTAAATATGAGGGTCCTGCAGTGGACCCTCCAGGTGCAATGGTCCCTGTCTCGCAACCCCCTGTCCCATCCTATTCCCCTAAGCAGGGCTTGCAGAGGGTCGCTCGTGTGGTGGCTCCAGTCCCCGAGCCTTCACACGGGACGACCATTCTCGATGCCTTCCCCTGTCGCCACACTGACCACGGACGCCTCTCGCCTGGGGTGGGGGGGGGCACTATTCAGGCAGAACGGTCCACGGCACGTGGAACGACAGAGACCTCCTTGCATATCAATGTCCTAGAGATGAGGGCGGTGCTTTTGACGTTGCAGACATTTCATAGCCTACTTCCTATTGGGATGATTGCGGTACAAACGGACATGTCAGTTGTCTGGTACATCAACAAACAAGGGGGAACCAGGTCTTATCCTCTTTGTCGCGAGGCCATGAGAGTGTGGGAATGGGCGATATCCACCAACCGCTTTCTCATTCCAACGCACATTCCGGGATGGTCCAACATCCTAGCAGACAGGCTCAGTCGTTCGATTCTGACCCCATACGAATGGTCTCTCAATCTTCTAGTAGCGAAGCAAATATTTGCCCAATGGGGGCAACCCTGTTGCGATCTTTTTGCCTCTCCTTCAAATACCAAATGCAACAGTTACTTTGCTCTAATCCCCCCTCAGGGGGAGTCCCCGAGAGACTCTCTAGCACATGCTTAGCCTCCCGGTCTCCTTTACGCTTACCCTCCATTGCCCATGATGCTAAAACTCTTACAGAAAGCCAGTTGGCTGGGGAGCAAAATGATCCTCATTGCCCCATTCTGGCCTCGTCAAACGTGGTTCCTGTACCTGTGGTCTCATTTGATTCATCCACCCTGGATTCTGGATCCCCTCCCGGATCTCATTACTCACCCTCTGGGTCTTCTGACCCCCAACCTGGTCAACCTGAAGCTGACGGCTTGGTTGCTCCAGTTCCACTCCTGATAAGGACTCCCGGAATCTCCTCACCAGTCAAAGCCATCCTAGTAGCAGCACATAAACCTTCCACCAGAAGGGTCTATCGGAGTAAGTGGAAACATTTCTCCATTTGGGTGGAGCACCATCACTTAGATCCTTTCACGGCGCCTCTTACGTCGGTTTTGGATTTTCTAACTACCCTTTTTCATCAAGGGGCTAGCTGCTCTACAGTCAAGGTACAACTAGCAGCGATTTCGCATCATTATCATGTAGGGCATGAATCGGGCCCTCTAATTACTTCCAAGCTTTGTAAAGCTTTCCTCAAGGGTACCTTCCTTCTCAGACCTCCAGTCAGGGAGGTAGTACCCCCATGGGATTTATCTTTGGTTCTACAGGCCTTGACAAGCCCCCCTTTTGAGCTGGCGGCTATGGTTGATCTTAAATACCTGTCTTGGAAGACGGCCTTCTTGGTGGCCAATACTTCAGCTAAAAGGGTCTCTGAGCTTCAGGCTCTCTGTGTTAAACCGCCGTATTTAGCCTTCCATCAGGATAGAGTTTACCTCAGGATCAGTCCGTCCTTTCTGCCTAAGGTATCTTCGGAAGCTAATATTAATCAATTTATTAATCTTCCCGTGTTCTTTCCCAACTACCAGAACAAAGGAGAGTACAAACTGCATTCCTTGGATGTGCACAGACAATTACGATTTTATATTCATCGAACTGCTGGTCATAGGCAATCTGACCAGTTGTTTGTCTCCTTTGCCAAAACAAATTTAGGCAAGTCAATTTCTAAAGTTACCCTGTCACGATGGATAGCTAGTTGTATCCTCTTGGCATATCAGAGTTCGGGAAGGCCTGCACCTCAGGGAGTCCGAGCTCATTGTACTAGGGCCGTCGCTACTTTGGCGGCTTTTAAATCTAGGGTTCCCTTGGATGATATTTGTTCCGCAGCCACTTGAGCTTCATCTCATACCTTTATCAGCCATTACAAACTGGATGTTGTCTCCAGAGGTAGGGCGTCCTTTGGCTCTGCAGTGCTCCAGAATATTCTTCCATAAAGGCCACCCAGGATTCAGGTAGCTGGGGACTCTTTCCCAAAGGTTGCTGACAAATGAAGTTCCTACTTCAGATTAAGAAGTTATGTACTCACCATAACGTTCCATCTGAGTAGGTATCTTCATTTGTCTGCAACCATCCCCCCCTCCTTCCCCCTGACCTATAGGATTCTGTTTAGGATCTGTCCTAGATAAGCCCCTTCCGGGGCACAGTAACAATGGTTATATCGGGCAAACTTGATCTGAGGTCAGTCAGGGTTGGCAGGGGATTATGGGTAAAGGGAGGAGCTAGGAGCTCGGATCTATGCTATGGTAGAAGTTGCTGGCTTGGATCCCGTATCCCAAAGGTTGCAGACAAATGAAGATACCTACTCAGATGGAACGTTATGGTGAGTACATAACTTCTTATTGCCTTAATATTGCTACAACTCAAGTGCTCTAGGTTGTACTGCATCTGAATTGTTTGTGTATTTTAGCTGCTTTTCTGTGTGTGTGTGTGTATATATATATATATATATATATATATATATATATATATATATATATATAGAGAGAGAGAGAGACAGAGAGAGAGAGACTTCTCTGTGTATGTAGACTAGCTACTTATTCTACTGTATTACTGCCTCTTAAATCATTTTTCAGTTGTGCACTTGCCTTGCTTCATTTAAAAAGTTTTAAATTGCTAATTTTGTAGAGTTTAATTACATTTAGTGTTTAGGACTACACAGTCAAGTGCGTTAGCCTTTTCTGTGTTTATTTACTGTATTATTGCATTGTTTAGCCTGATTTAACCAAAAAAAATACTATCTTTGCTCATTTCCCACCTTTCGTAGCCAGTATAGTCCAGATCCCAGGCTTTGCTTGTCTCAGGACTTTTTCTGTGTTCAGAGCTATCCAGACCTTGCTGTGGTAGAGGGAAGTCCTACTGCTTACCAGTGGGAGTGGGGAGCATTGTACTGCTTATCTAACACTAGAGTGGTTTCCAGCTCTGAAATTGTAATTTTATTAGCCTTTTTGGGCTGATTTCTATCCGTTTCAACTTTCTGGCTTAAAAACATGTGTGTTTGCACATTTTGCACATTGTGCAGCACCACAGGGCTATTGTTAAACTATTCCAGGTGCCAGAAAGTCTGCTCCTCAAATTTTCCCTTAGAACTAGCTGGTTTCTCAGTAGTAGCACTAAAATCTGAACCCCTTTGACTAGCACTTGCTCTAGAACCTGTTGGAAAGCACTAGGAAGCCTGAAACTGATACAAGCACTCAACTCTTCTCGTCAGTAAGGAGAAATTAATTGTAGGCACTAAGCCTATAATTGCAAAGTACATTGCAAAGGTAAGGGAAAACAGCTCTTGTACTTTACAAAAAAAGCACCTGAACAGGCATGTCCAAGGGTCAGCTTCCGGTGATTTCTCCTGTCCATCTGGTGAATCTGGGCATACTGTGGCAATGCGGCAACTGCCTCATGTACGCAGACAACCCTCTCCTCCTACCACCCAACACTACAACCTGCGAGAGATGCACTTACATAGCCAAACTGGAAGCAAAGTTCTCTTCAGCCAAGATTGTCCTAGACAGTCAAGAGGAGAAGGTTAACACCTGCACTACATCTCAAGCAACACATAGCCCTTCAGAACCGACACCATCCACATTCACACATAGCAACTCTAAGCCCACATATTCAGAGGCCATTAACATTAACCTGCCCAAGCAACAAGGACCTCTGAACCTGAAATGCAAACAAACACCAGTCACAACCAAAGTGACACATAGCTTACAACACCAGTGTGCCACCCAACAACAGCCCCTAAAGCAAGACAATGTACCCAATACTTTAGTCATAGGTGACTATAGTCAGGCACACCGATATCCCACTCACCAGGCTGAACAAGGAGAAAATTAGTCAGCTGCCTGTCGGGTGCCAGGATCTGCCACATAACACATGCACTCAAGTCACTCCACAACAAGTACAAATACGACTCTGTCATTTTCCTTGTTGGAGTGAATTACTTGAGACATACCTCCCTGGACTACATGAAAAGAGACATGGAAGAGATCTTGGATTATGTGGCCCAGGCAGGTATGACCCTAGCCCTGAGTAATATCCTGCCTTCGCCCAGAATGATACCACAGTATAAGGACAAAATGATTGACTTCAACAATTGGCTAAGCTTCTGGTGTCATTCAAAGGGGATCCAGTATATGTCTGCCTGGGAAGACATGATCGACAAACCATGATGCTTTGCCAGAGATAGTCTGTACCTGTCACCCCTGGGATTTCGGTTACTGGCTAAAGCTCTTGCCACCCCTATAGTGCCTTTTTTTAGGCAAGGTTCAAAGGACAAAACCACCACCATAACAGATACAAGCATGCAAAATCTGAAGGTAATGCTGTTCAATGGTAGAAGTCTAAACCTCAAAATGCACTCTCTCGAGGCACTCCTAAAAATGGAGAATTTGGATATCTGTGCATTAACTGAGACCTGGTTCAAGGCTCCAGAGAGCACCCCTGCAATACCAGGCTACAAATCTTACCACACTTTTCGGCCACCAAACCAAGACCGAAACACTAAAGGTGGAGGAGTGTCCATATTCACCAAGGGTATTCACACCTCCAGGCTAGTTGCCCAACACAACGCATTTGAAATTCTCCAGGTGCAACTAACACTAGGTAAGACTGCAATCCAAATTGTAACTTGCTACAGATCCCCCACCATGCCCCAAGATTTTCACTACACTTTTCTAAACATACTGGAAAATATTAAGATGCAACCAAACACCCTAATACTGGGCGATTTCAACTACCTTGTCATTAACTGGGAAAACTACTCTGGTACCAACAACTTTTCCCAACAGTTTTTGGAATTCATAAATTCCAACTCCCTGGATCAACTAATCCATTGTCCCACCAGGGGCTCCAATATCCTGGGCCTGGTCATTACCAACATGGGAGATAGATGCTCCACACCAGTGGTCACCCCCTCATTGGTCAGGTCTGACCATAAGCAAATCACCTTTGACATCCACACCCCACCCCCACCCCCCCAGTAAGGAAACCTCTGTAAAAAACTCCTCCAAAGCCAACTTCATGCTACTCAAGTCAAAAGTGACAAACTTCATGGCACCCATGCAGACGGGATCTGAAAGTTCGACTGCTGAATCCTACAGTAAGGGATTGTACGAGCACATCCACTCGTGCATGAATCGTGCCATCCCAAATAGAACCAAGATGCTCTTCTCCAGAAAAAGGAAGCCAATCTGCTGGTCCCCTGCCATAAACAAACTATACAACAGAAGGAAGGAACTGTTGCAGAAAAGAGGAAAATCCCAGGATGCAAAAAACTCCCTTACCACCCTCAGTAAGAAGCTGAGATCCCTCATAAAATCCTCAAAAGCTAGTTACGAAAATAAAATTGCCAAAGATTCCAAAGACAACCACAAGGCTTTCTATAGTTATGTCAAGAATCTAAATGGCAATGCTCAGATCTGCTCTGAGCTACCACAGAATGGCATTAAATATACTGATCCCAAGGATATTGCCAATATCCTGGCAGATCGATTTAGTGCCAACTTCACCCCCCCCCCTTTCACCCCCTAAAGGGCCCATCTGAATACCAAAAGATTGCCAAATTCCATTAATCATGACCATACAGATAGAAACCACACTCTCCAAAGCTAAGAATACAGCATCCATGGGACCAGATGACATTCCGGGCTGTGTACTACATGAACTACAAAATGAACTGGCACCTCACGTAAGTGTCATGTTTAATCATAGCCTTACCTCAGGCTTTGTGCCCACTGAGTGGCGCGCACAGCTACAGTTATCCAACTCCACAAGTAGGATCCACCCTGGATCCCGGGAACTACTGTTCTATCAGTTTGACTGGCCTGATCTGCAAGGGCATGGAACGCAATGTCATGGAACTTATAAACAAAGACATTGGCAACCTTCAAACACTGGACCCCACCCAGTTTGGGCTCGTGAAGGGCCAATCTTGTCTCCTGAACCTAATTGACTTCTTTGAATCAGTCTCCAGAGCTGTGGACGAGGGTAAGGCAGTCCACACAGCCTATCTGTACCTTGCCAAAGCCTTCAACACCATCCCCTACTCTGGAATCATAGATAAACTTACTAAGCTGGGCATAAATTCCTACATCACTCGATGGGTTGCCAACTGGCTTACTGACAGAACCCAGACTGTAAAAGTAGCCGACTCCAAATCCACCTTCAGACAAGTGACAAGTGGAGTACCTCAGGGTTCAGTCGTGGGACCGCTCTTGTTTGGCATCTACTTCTCTGAGGTACAGGCCAACACTAAGGGACTCTGGCTAACAAAGTTTGCAGATGACTGCAAACTGGGAGCCATTATTGAATCCCCAAATGATGTGACTATTCTACAAAAGGGCCTTTCAGAAACAGATGCTTGGTGCCAGAGCCATGGGCTCAAGCTTAATGCCAAGAAATGTATAGTTATCCCCTTTGGGAAAATCCATGCACCCATGAATTACCACATAGATGGCAGTACACTAAACACCGAAAATGTGATGAGAGACTTGGGGCACAGGTGGACAGTGATCTCACCTTTGATAACCACATCGCCACAACAGTCAGGAAATCCTTCTACGTGGCACACCTCATCACTAAGGGATTTTCATCCAGAAAAAAGGAGGTCATTGTCCCACTGTATTCATCCCTCATTAGACCCATTATAGAGTATAACGCCCCATTTAGTATGTACCGCACAAGACATCTGCAACAGCTGGAAAGGCCACAGAAATACCTCCCTAAAAGAATCACAGCCCTAAAGCAGATACCATATGCTGACCGTCTAAAAAAAAAAAAAAAACTCGAGCTATACTCTGTGGCATATCGTCTACTCAGAGACGATCTCTGCTTAACATACAAAGCCATGTCAAACCTTGAGCTGCTGGACATGCTACACTTAAAGAAATCCCAGTCCCTCAGAGCCACATGCTCCAGCAATCTAAACCTTGTCAGCACAATGAGCAAAACATGCTGGAGGGATAGGTTCCTAACCCAGAGACTCCCCATATTCTAGAATAGACTGCCCTTGCATGTCATGCAGAGCGCCTCCTTGGCCATCTTCAAAAGAAACCTTGATGATTGGATGGGAGATAGAAAATTCACACTGGGGATCATGTCAGTCACCCTGCTAGACATGGGTCCAGGGAAGTAAATACTGTGGGAAGAAATATCCAGGGAATTGTTATAGCTAGACTTGTATAGGCCCTAGGGCCAATAGCCTAGTACCAGCCTATGAAAGGTTTCTGAAGTGGAAACTGATCTGGTAGAATGAGTCCTGACCTTTGTTGATATGTTCAATTTATTTTGGTCGTAAACAAAGGTGATGCAGTCTCTCAACCATTTTGATAAGGTAACTTTGGAAACTGGTTTGCCCAGTCGAATGCCTAAAAAGGACAAAAACAATTGGTCTGATTTTTAATCAGTTTCATTTTATTCATGTAAAAACTTAATTGTCTGTACATATCCAGCAAATGTAAATGATATTCTTTCTCGTTTGAGAAATTTGGAGAGAAAACTGGTAGGTCTGTAGTTTAGTTAATATTTGAGTCCGATACAATCTTAGGAAGGAAAGTGGGGTTGGTTCTTAGTGATACTCTGTGAAAAATAATGTATCGACGTTTCACGCACAAAGCATGCAATTCTGATATCCTGTTGGCTGACGTGATGGCCACCAGGAGCAGGGTCTTCCAAGATAAGAATTTGATATCACAAGTGACTGCTGGTTCAAAGGGTTGACAAGTTAAACTTTGTAAAACTAATGTTAAATTCCAAGGTTCGATGAGTTCTTTAAAGGCTGGTTTCAAATGCAAAATGCCTTTTAAGAAGGTTTTGCAAAGGCGATGAGACATTAAGGAAAGTTCATCAAAACCATTATGAAAATTGGAAGTAGCAGCTGAATGAACCCTAATAGTAGAAGCTGAGGCTCCTGATTAGTAAATAGTTGACAAGTATTCTTAAACCTCATCAATCAAGGCTGAAAAGGGGTCAGGTTTTTTTGCAAGGGACCAAAGCTCAAATCTGTTCCATTTACTCAGATAAAGTTTTCTGGTGGATGGTTTATGGGAAGCCAGAAGCAGCTTCTGAACTGGGGAAGATAGAGGTTTCTGCCTGGCAATTACTGGAAGTGGAGGTACCAAGCCGTCAGCTTGAGACTGCGTAGGTTGGGATGGACCAGCCCCTGCAGATGCGACAACAGGTCTGGGTCCGGGTCCAGATTCCACATATGGTGAATCAGGTGAGGCCAGAGAAAGGGGAACCAGACTTGCCAGGGCCAATAAGGCGCAATGAGGATCACTCTGCATCTTAACCATTGGGCCTTCTTCAAAAACTGGGGGATCGGGGAAAGGTGGAAAGCAGTCCTGGGTGCCAATCATGTAGAAGAGCATCTCTCGTGGACTCCCTCTGGGGAGGGGACAGGAGAAAGTAGCTGCTGCATTTGTGGTTTATGGGAGATGCAGATAGGTCACAGCAAGGCTGACCCTAACGATGAAATACTTTAATCGCTAAATTGAGATTGAGAGACCACTTGTGAAGCAAGAGAATGCACCTGCTCAGTTTGTCCACAATCACAATGTGCGTTGCCATTGCCCATTACCACACTCTTAGGGCTTCCCGACATAAAGGGTAAGATCTGGTTCCATCCTGTTTGTTGATGTACCAGACCACTGACATGTCTGATTAGATGACAATCCTCCCTGAAGGGAGGGTCAGTTGAAATGCCTGCAGTGATAGATGCATGGCACTCAGTTCCAGGATGTTGATATGCAAATTGACCTCTGACGGGACCAAGTGCCTTGGAATTTCTTTACCTGAAAATGCACCCCCCACCCCATCAGGGATGCATCTGTGGTCACTATGGCCTTGGGCTGAATGGGGGTGAAAGGGTGACTCCACAATTCCTGTTCTGCCTTCATCCACCACATTCGATCCTGCTTGCATCGCTTGGTTATGCGGATTAGATAAGACATTGGGTGTGTCAACAGAAACCACTGTGATGCCAGAAGCCATTGGAGCAATCTCATGTGGTACATTGCCAATGGAACTAGAGTGATTGTTGCAGCCATTGACCCTAGGAGTTGTAAGACTAAGCAAGCTGGGACTTTGTCTTGAGAGAGTATTTCTTGAAGCTGTGATCTTAACCTTTGCAGCCTGTGAAGAGGTAGAGCAGCCATGCAGGAGATTGTGTTAAATGTTGCTCTGATGAATTCTGTCTCTTGAGTAGGAGACAGCTTTGACTTTTCCCTGTTTATTGAAATGCCCAAGTGTTCTGCAAGGTCTAGGGTGGAGTCCAAGGCATGAAGCAGTAGATGCCTGGTGAAGAGCCAGTCATCTAGATAAGGAAACGCACGGAGTCCTTGCTGTCTTAAATGAGCTACAACTACTGACATGAATTTGGTGAACACCCTGGGGGGCTGTGGTGAGACCAAAGGGCAGTGCTCAAAATTGGTAGTGACTGGCTCCCAGCTGGAAGTAGAGGTATCTTCTGGAGTGGTTGTCCATCTTTATGTGGTAGTATGCATCCTGAAGGATCTCTAGAGCACATCTAATCATCGTTCTCAAGAAATGGAAGGATAGACTGTATCATGACCATCTGGAATTTTGTCTGTCTAACAAATTTGTTCAAGACACTGAGGTCTAGAATTGGCCTCCAGTCCCCTGTCTTTTATGGCACTAAAAAGAATCTTGAGTAAAATCCGGATCCTATTTGGTCTGGTGGGGCTGTTTGGATGACTCTCTTTTGAAGCAGCTTTTGAATTTCTTGTGCTGCCGTATCCCTCTGACTGGTTGGAACATCGGGGATTTGCCTTTACGGTCTTGGATAGAGATCGAAGGGCATATGGTAACCTTTGGTAATTATCGTTTGCATCCAGGTATCTGATGTTATAGAGTGCCAGGCTAAGAAGTACAGAGAGAATCTCCCCCCAGCTACCTCCAGAGGTAGGCAATCGTGCCGCCAATCAGGAGCGCTGGTAGTATTGTCCAGCGAAGGAATCCCTGAACCCTGGTTACGCAGGCCCCCTATGTCATGGGAGGGGGCATCTTCCCAATGAGTTCCTCCCTCTCCCCTGGGAAGAAAACTCGCCATGTGTGTCCTGAAAAGGCCCTTGGGACTTCCTGAACTACAGCTTCCCACTCCTCTGATTCCTGGAGTAAGGTTGTTGAGGAGTCTAAAACACATGCCCACAGCAGAAAGGGTCTTTCCATCCTTCTCACACCTGGCTAATGTGTCTCCGACTTGGGACCAACAACGAGGTAGCATCAGCAAGAGCGTTGGCAAAGGAAGACTTAAAGGGGTCCACAAAATCACATAAGCGCATCCAGGTGTGGCACCTAATGGCAACGCCTGTACCCTGCTGCCTGGATGTCCCTTCAGCTGTGTGAGCAATAAGCCGCATGGATAAGTTAGATATTGATTCTAGGACTGCAAGCTGGGAGGCAACTTTATCTCGTACCTCGTCAGACACTGCTCCTGCCAAGTTGCCTTAGAGCTTAGTGATCACGTCCCTCTGAAGATGGGTAAAATGTGCCAAGAAGTTCAACGACTGTATAGCAAAGGTCATTGTAGCGTAGACCCACTTCCCAACTCTGTCCCTCATCCGAGACTCCCAGTTTGGAGGATGGACAGTTGGACTCTCCTTTGCCGGTTTCTTCGTTGTGGCAGCCACCACAACCATAGCATGTACCGTTAAGCCTTTAGACCAGGGGGCTGTTCCTCTGGTGCACTAATAATTTTGTCCGTTCTCTGGTGAATTGGCTGTAATAGTGTCAGGGGCCTTCCAAGCACGCTGCATGATGAGCTTGACCAAATCAGTGGCAGGTGGGGTAACCCAAGAAGTAGGTCAGGCATGAAAAGCCTGCAAGAAAACAGATTCCTCGGAGGAAGGGTTGGTGGACTTCCAATCACCCCTCTGTTTCAAGATTTCCAGGATGTCTCCAAAAGAGACATCTTAAGGGGGTGACTGTGCGGACCCTTCCCCTTCATCGTAGTCTGTATCTTCAGTGAGAAATTCTTCTGGAGAATCTAAGTGCTTCTTCTTGCATGACCTCTTATGGGGTGGCTCCTCAGGGAGAAGGTCTGAAGGACTCCGAAGAGAGGGTACCCTGCTGCAGAGTGTCTTGCTCACGTGACAGCAGGGAGTCAGAGGGTAAGTAGATGTGACACTCCGGAGATGATGCCAACTGTGAGCCTGCTGAGGCAAGAGCTCTTTCCATAATCTGAAAGACAGGCCTACCTGAAGAGGGATGAGAGCCTGGAACCGAGAAAGACAACCTCGGAACTGGGGTCACACCCGACTCCGAGCCCACCTCCAGAGCAAGAACCTCGAGAAGACTTGGAACTGTCAAAGCACCCGGAAAAGTAGACGTCATACTAGGGATTACGGAGCTAACAGCCAAGTCACGGTCTTGAGGGTGGGTCAACTCAAAATGAGCCGAGGACCACAGAGTCTGCTCCCGAGCCAAGATGATGTCCACTGTTGGCATCGAAGTAGTTGGTACCAGGAGTGGCGTTGAAGTTGAGGGCTCCAAAACCTGCAGAGAGGTTGAAGGAGGAAAATAGGATGGAGTCCGTGGAGAGTAGACCTCTGCTTCAGATGGGAGGGAGGTCCTAGAAGGAGGTGGAAGACCTCTGGCTGCCAAGAGCTGATCCACTAACCTGACTACATCAAACTCTGAATGACTCTTGGTGGAACGAGTAGACATCCCCGAGGGAGATTCTGGACTTTCTGCGAATGAGCTTAACTGTTGACCATAAAAGGGGTCCATAGTACCTAGTCCTGGGCAGGGATTTGACCTTCTGCACCGTGGTCAGCTGACCTATTGTTTGTGATGCAGGGGAGGTAACTGGTGTGGGTGAAACTATTGTTGGTGCTGAGAGGGTCAGAGGTACCGATGAAAGGTTCGGTACCATGGTAGGTTTTGTCGGTTCAGGTAAAATTGTCAGCACTGTGGAAAGAGTCGTAGGTTTTGGCACTGAAACACTTGTTGAAGTCAATTTAGGTCGTTTAGACTTCAGTACCAAAGCAGAAACCTGGCCTTTGGATGATTTAGGGTCATGAACTTGATGAGACACTGGAATGGAATGGCTCCTTTTCTTCACTTCTTTCTTAGGAGACTTGGACGCCTCCGCCTCAGACAAAGCCTCTGAAAAAGGGCATTTTAACAGCCCCTTGAGGATTACTTTGTGTCAACACTCTGCAAGGGTCCAGGCACTAACACCCTTACAGAGCTCACAAGGTGCTTGGACTACCAAATGTGGCACCCCCAAACAATGTACGCAGGAAAGATGCCCATCCACGTTGGGCATCTTCCTGCCACAACCTTGACATTGCTTAAAGCCAGTGGTGCCTTTCTGTTTCTCTGCCATGATAAATAAGGTAACCAAAATGATCAGACACACACACACACACACACACACACACACACACCAATAGTAAGATAACGTACCAACAATGGTAATGGAGAGAGATATCCATAAAGGGTAAAGGAAGGGAAAGAGAATACTAATGATGGTATTAGAGATTTACAAAAGGTAAAAGGGAAGGGAGGGGCCTATACCAGCGATGGGAAAGAAGAAAGTACCAAAAGGTAAAAACGGGGAAAAACAGCACTTATACCATAAAAATAGCAATTAGACAATAGAGTGAGTTAACGATTTTTATAGAGTATAGAAAGCTATAAAGGGAAAAAAATATATCAAAAATAAGCGCCTAGGTTGAGAGCACGTCTGACGCATCCAAAAACTCTGAGTGGCAAACGAGATCTGAGGTGAAGGGAAGAGAACCACTTTGGGTAGCCGTAGCTCGAGAGTTTCTGGCTGGAGCGAGCTTGTTAAAAAGGCAGAGTCAGTTCCGAGGACGGAATCGAAACCCAACAGAATGAACAAAGATTGACAAATTCAGATCATTACTTATAAATGGGAAATAGAATTTTATTTGCAGTAGTGATCATGTATCAGGAGACATAGATTGGAAAATATCACAAAGAGGGTAGATTCTGAAGAAATTTATGAAAATATTTGGAAGATGTGAATTCGGTAGTAAGAACTTGAACAGAATTTACACATTATTCACCAAGGTATAAAAACTGGACTACACTAGATGGAAATTATATTTCACAGGATTTCAGATAATGCACTGATTAAAAACTAAGATAAAATGTAGGGTAATGAAGTAAAAATGAGACACTGGCACTTTTCCACCTACCTGTTAAAAAGAGAGGATTTAAGGAATTGGGGAGTGGAAATTATTAGAAAGTTATTAGGGAATATTACAATATCTTAAGATTTAGCTAGTGAGTAGGATAAAATGAAAATGGAGTTTAAAAATAGAGTAGAAATAAGAGAGCGAGAGATGGTTACGAGGAGTGGCTGACAAATGCTAAAGCAGTACAGAATAAGGGGAATCTCACAGAACAAGATGAGGAACAAATGCACAGTGCTAAAGAAATAGGGGAGTATCTCAGTAATATGAGTTTAGAAAGATTGCTGTTAAGCAACTGTTTTTGGTGATCTATCCAGAGTGCAAAATCTTTTAGCATAATGACTGACAACAGAAAGTAGAAAGGGTTGTCACTAAACTTGGGGAGCCTTTCACTAGGAAAAAAAAAAAAAAAAAAAACAAAGATTCTGTAGAGGTATTAAGACATATTACAGAAACGTTATGAATATTAATATAAAGCAAGGAAATGTAGAAATCAAGAAAGAGCACAGATGAAAATATTTATGAAAGCCTTAATTTTGCCATGATTAGAGATAGATGAGGCTCGACAACAAACAATTAAGATAGGAGGAGATAAGATAAATATGGTGATGTATAAACAATATTCAGTAGTGTCCAGGGACGGTTTCACTTTACAATCCCGAAATACTGAAATATCGAAATTCAGTATCTCGAGACTATAAAGCAGAAAACTTCAAAACCCGAAACCCCAAAAGCCTGAAATTTAAAACTGCGACTGCCCACATACACAGTCCACACACAAAAAAATCACACACACACCTTCTTCTCTATACTACAAACCAACACAACAAAACAAACACATGTGCGGACCCTACAGATAAGCAGGGGGTAAGCCCCCCCCCTGCACCCCCATGTGGGGGGCTGTGCCCCCCACCACTTATATATACTAACTCCGAGGTTGCACTAAAAACACACACACACAAAAACCACCGCTACACATTCTACACTCCCCTGCACAAACACACATCACATACATACAAATACCACCACTCTCAGCACTTACACACTGTCACAATCTTACCTACCCTAACCCACACCTCAAAACCTGAAACGCACTCACACACACTAAAATCTCTACCTAAAACCCCTACTAAAATATCACTTACCTGAATCTCCAGCTACATCCACATACCAGACTGCACATTATGAACACAGAGAATCCCACGTCATATACGCGCCTCCACAACCGCAGATAAAACATTTCCGCATTCGGCATTCTGCACTTAAGCACAAATGCAGTTTCGACAATTTGGTCTTGAGCTACTGAAGTTCGATATTTCAGTAGTTTGAGAATCTGAAGTGTAACCCCAGGGACAGATGGTATTCTTGTGGAAGTTTGGAAGTTAGGAGTGAAGAGTGGGAAAAATCTGGAAAGTTTTTTTTTTTATTTTAAAAGTAGGGGAAGCACCAACATCTTGGAAGAAAGCTGTGGGTGGCTGTATTGCCCCAAAACTAATAAGAGTCTGCTTCATACAGATCCATTTCAATTTAAAATCATAATTGTAAAGTATTTGTCTATACTTGCTAAAAGAATGGCAAAGGTGTTGTCAAATCTCATACATATGGATCAGTGTGGTTTTGTGGAGAGAAGGCAAACTTTTGACAACTTTACTAGAACGATGATTCAGAGGGAGATGGAATGTAAAAAAATACAATGGTTGTTGGTGGGTCTTGATGCAGAGAAAGCATTCAACAGAGTAAGCTGGAATATTATGAGTATGGCAATGTAAGCATTTGCATTATCCAGTACAGTAGTAAGATGTAATAGTAGTATATATTGAGGATCAAAGGCAAAAATTAAAGTGGGGGAGTTCTCGTCTGATAGTTGTGTTTGAACAGAGGAACCAGGCAGGGGCGTCCTCTTTCCCTTTATTCACATTACATGTAGAGCAATTGGCAAAGAAAATCAGGGACTCAAATTCAAGGATATAATTGGTATGGTAAACAAGAAAAGTTGTCTTTATTTGCAGATATTATTTTGTACCTGATAAATCCAGAAAATTATACATTTCAGTGTTGAACATTTTGAGACAGTTTCAAGTCTTTTCGGAACATACAATTAATGAAGAAACAAATTCTATAGCCATAAATTGTGAACCCATATATAAATTGGTTTAGCAAAACCCATGTTTATGGGGACATAATAAAATGAACTATTGGGACAGCACATTGGTACAGTGGATAGTATTGTCACCTCATGGTAGGAGGTTCTCTGGTTTGATTCTCATCTTGGTGTCTTCTCTGCAGAGTCTGCATGTACTCCTTGTGTCCTTGTAGGTTTCCTCCAGGTTCTCTGGTTTCCTCCCTCATTCCAAAGACATGCAGTAGGTGGATTGAGCAATCTAAATTGGCCATAGGGGAGTGTGTGTGTGTTAGTGTATGTGTGTATGTATGTAGTATGGAAGAGCTGCCATGACAGACTAGCTACCCTGTGATGTAAACCTTGGTTGTAGATGATTGCTACTGTTCGTGACACCACAACCCCATGTGCAGAAATGGGAAAAGGGTGTTGTGGATAAAATGTTACAGAACATGGAATAGAAAAGCTTCTGTTTTGGCAGCTAAGGATATCCAAGAAGAGTCTGAACAACAGCTAATACAAAAACGGAGAAAATGGAAGCTGTTATTTATGGGATAGTATGATACAATCAGTGAAAATGTTTTTGATTCTTTTAGTTTTATACAGCTCAGGTATATTTTTATCAACCAGGAGAGATGCTGTGGACAGTAATAGATTAGAAGGAATTTATCTGGGAGAAGAAGAGGGCAAGAGAAAAGTGGAATAAGCTGATCTTTCCAATAGAACAGTGTGGTTTAGGATTACCTGATTTGAAGGGATGTTTCAGATCTTCACAGTTAAGGCTCATCTACATAAAACTAAAAGAAGGCTGTACTTCAAAATGGAAAGGGATGATGATGAAGCAAGGAGGAAGTTCATGGAGTAAACAGAGTGGGAATTTGGATGCAGATCCTTAAGGAGAATAATAACCATACAGAATATTATATTCATTAAGTAGCAGAAAGAAGTCTAAGAACTAAGCCAACATTAGAATACAGAGAGGAGATTATGGCAGTACGGATGACAGCAAGCAGGGGTACTAAATAGACGAGAGGGTGCTAGAATTTACTGGAGAAAACTGGCAAAGGAACCAAGATATTGGGAGCAAATAACTAGGGCAGGCAAGGTAATACAGTGGGATGAGACCAAGAAGGCATTTGGATTGCAAGCTTGAGACTACCTTCCATACCAGAGATTGATATGAGAGTACAAGCAGAGGGATAGGGAAGCATTAAGTTAAAGTCTTACTCTGGTTGAGTTTTGAGTTGAATCTTGAACAGAAGCTGCTGCTAAAGGGATAATTAGAATTACATAAAATTTTGCATGATGATTACAAAGAATCAATCAGAGGAGATTATAGAAAAGACA